>NC_064818.1:56931154-57116970 GCF_023721935.1 Panthera uncia | reverse complement strand
ACACACACACACACACACACACACACACACACACACACACACACACACAGAGTCCTGCTCACATACTCTCATGACCTCAGCCTTCCTCTCATCTGTTTAGGCAGGTTCGCATGCTTACTCTGACAGTACAGTCACCTACGTGCGGGCGCAGTCTCAGTCACCCCTTTCATTCCCCCTCTGTTTTCTGCTTCTCTATTTGCTTCCTAGTCCTGCCTCCCTGGATAGTTGGAGGTCAGGCACACTGAGGGGACAGAGGAGGCATGGGACTCTTGCTCTCAGCTACACCTAGAACCGCATTCCTCCCACCCCACCTCCTGGCTGCCCCAGCCCCTCCTCCAGGGCCTGGGAAAGGTGAGCTCCAGCTTCCCTCACCCCACTCCTCCCACACGTTCTAACTGAGGGGACATTAAAAAGTGCTGACAGGGCAGGGGAGAGGCCACCTGCCTGCCCGCCAGTCGGACCACTTTCATCTCAGCCGCCTCCTGCCAAAACCACCCGCCCTGGCCTGCCCTCTCCCAGGTCCTGCTTTATTAATCTGGCCCTGTCTGGCCAGCCAGGCCTGCCCAGGCGCCCTCCTCTCCCCTCTGCCTCCAGCTCCAGCCAGCGGGGGAGGCTCCACTCCCTGCGCCAATCATCCCAGAGGCTGTGGAGAGCGCCTCCAACAGTCTCAGGAAGCTTGTTCTCCGCTAGATTTACTGCAGGAGACAAGGTCTTCCAAGCTGCACTCCCAGACACACAGACACATCACAGTCCTACATTCACATCATACAGCAACACACAGAACCACCCACAACGTCAGCCACACCTGCTGTTATTACATCAAGTTAGACAAAACACCCAAAATGATAGGCACACATAATGACACCTAGAGGGGCCTTACATGGTTACCCACGGTGGCCGTCATTTTGAGCATACGGCCAACACATTTACACACAGCCCTCATGCGTAATGACACAATGCACCAACATCACACACAAAGACACACTATCACTCATCATGTTGGTTGCCCATAGTGACAAGTGAACAGTACCTGCCTCATAGCAGCACTTAATAACTTAATATTTATTGAATGAATAAATGATACAGTAGCAACACACTCACACACCAAATGCACATGTACACCTTACAGCTGAAATGCATATGCCACAAAAAGTGGAAACTAGACCTGCTGAGAACACCCCAAGCAGCCTGTGACTGAAGTCAGAAAAGCAGACAGGAGGTGGAATGAAAGGAAGTCAGTTGAGACAGGGTTGGGGACAGGGCATTCAGTTACCTTTTACAACTGGAGACATCTTTTCGAAACAATCTAATCCTCGAATAAAGCCCCAGCACTCTTTAACAGCCCTTGTAGCCTCATCTGGTATACGGAGCCAGCCGCCTGTCTGCCCACATTCCCGCCTCCCACACTACACTCTAGCCTCGCTTGTTCCCCCACCAACATCGCTCCCTCCGGCCACAGGGCTTTGCATATGCTGCTCCCTCCACCTGGAACACTTCGGTTCTCTATTCTCCCAGTTTACTTTTAGCTCTGGCCTCCAGGTTACTTTCTAACTAGGTTAAATCTCACATGCTACTACAGACTGAATGTCTGTGTCCCCCCCAAATTCATATGTTGAAACCTAATCCCCAATGTCATAGTATTTGGAGGTGGGGCCTTTGAGAAGTGATTAGGTCATGAAGGTAGAGCCCTCATGAATGGGATTAGTGTCCCTATAAAAGGGACTCGAGAGCTCCTCTCTCCTTTCACCAAGTGAGGACACAGTGAGAATGGTCATCCCATGATCCAGGAATTGCGTCCTCACTACACATCAAGTCTGCTAGTACCTTGATCTTAGATTTCCCAGCCTCTGGAACCGAGAGAAATAAATTTCTATTGCTTATAAGCCACCCAGTCTATGGTATATTTGTTTGAGCAGCTCAAATGGACTGATAACCACTTACAAGTCCTCGTTTTCACACCGTTGATCTTCTTCGTGGTACTTGCCACAGATGTAGTTTTTCTACCTCTGGCACTAGACTGAAAGCCCTATGAGGGCAGACAGTGACTGCTTTTGCTTCCATTCACTACCAGGACTGGTACCTAATAGTCCAGAGGGCCTGTGTACTCAGTGCATAGTTGGTGCTCAATAAACATCTGCTAAGTAAATGAATGATCAACACAGAACATAAAAGAACACCAGAGAGACAGCTCAGCTAGAAGTTAACAAGTCCTAGAATGCTAGAACTGGGAGGGATCTGAGAAAATCCTGAGTTTTTGTTCTTGTTGTGTGACCTTGGGCAAGTCCCTTCATCTCTTTGGGCCGTTTTTTCACCTATAAATTAAGGCATCAGACTTTCAAAATGTGTTCTGTGGGACTCTAGGGGTTCTCAGGAGCATCCAAAGCTGCTGTGGGCAAAGGTTGGGGCAAGGGTGAGCAAGTTTGCTGATAAAAGCCACTTCTACTTTTAGCTGTGTGTATGTTTTTTCAGAATTGAAGAATCTAAAGTTTAAAATATTCTTTGAGGGGCGCCTGGGTGGCTCAGTCGGTTGAGTGTCTGACTTGGTTTCGACTCAGGTCATGATCTCACAGTCCGTGAGTTCGAGCCCTGTGTTGGGCTCTGCACTGACAGTGTGAAGCCTGATTGGAATTCTCTCTCTCCCTCTCTCTCTGCCTCTCCCCCATTTGCTCTGTCAATATAAATAAATAAGCTTTAAAAAATATATTCTTTAAAACTTCTGTACTAGGTGATCTCTAGCTCCATTCTAGAATATCACAATGCAACAGAAGCAAAATGGTTCCAAAACAGTAAGATACCAGAGCACATGCTGCAAAGTTACCTAAGTGGAACCCCACCTGCAGAATCAACAGAGGAAAAGACCAATAAGAATTGAATGAGCCCAATTGGAGGAGGAGTCCTAGAGAAGAGAGTTTTCAACATTTTGTGCTGATTTCTAACTCTGGTGACGGACTCAGACACCAGAGAGCTGATGAGGGAGGGATCAGGGCACCACTTCCCAGGAGGACAGGTGATCAACTTGACCAGTCAATAAAGAGCAAGTCTGGCCTGAATGGGAGTAGCAGAAGATTATGGAGGAAGGGGGAGCAGAGTGCAGGGTGGTCTACAAGCTTCCTGAAAAGCCCACACACGTTGGGTTTTTCCAAATAGGAAAAAACTCTATGGTCAGGTCACCTAATGGGAGCAAACTGTATCCTGGGGAAGGGAAGACTGAAGGCGCAGGAAATCACTGAGCCTGGAGGGCTGGGTAGGAAAGCCAGATGAATCAGAATAGTTACGGGACATGGGCTCCCTGTTCTTTTCTGTGTTTCTTGAGGAAGAACAGAGGAAATAGCCTAAACTGGGGGGTTGGGGAGTGTGCAGAGAAAGGCCAGAGGATTGAGTCTGGAAAAATCCATTACTTTGTACCTAAGTTGAGGATAGTTACTTGGGAACCCCTTAGATCATAGAGGAACCTCCTTTCTGGTTTCCCCCCCTCCATCAGCCTCACCACTGCCTCTCTCAAATACACCCTCTTAACCTGCCTTCAGAACCCCAGTTCTGCCCCTCTCATCTTGAACTCCAAAACCTCCAACTCACCAGCCACCTTCACCTACCACCCCCTTTCCTCAGTGGCTCCACTGCCTGACTCTGCCCTCCACCCTGCTGCTGTCTTGAAGTCACTTGCTCTGAAAGCAGTCAGACCCTGGGCCTTTTCTCTGTGGAGCCTGGCACTAGTGAGGCCTCCAGGAAGCTCTTGGCCTCCTAGTATCCTGGCCTCTCTCCCAGCAGTTCTTCCTCCCTTATGTGCAGAGAAGGCCAGGCTATCTGAAGATTGTAGCACTTCACATCCTCTCCCATGACCAATGTATCCGCAAATAGGACTTCAAATTCAACCAGCCACCCCACAGGAACGGCCCTCAATAGATGTGGATTACTGACTCCCAAATCTGTACTTCAGTCCTGACTTCGAACAGTGTCTCTGGCTCCTCACATCTCTCTCCTCCCTATCATCACCTTAAATCCACCATAATCACCATGTCCCAAACACCAGACGTGGGTCCCAAACCAGCCCACCTCTCCCAGAATTCCCTCCCAGATCAGTGCCTGCCAGATCCAGCCCCAGCCACTCTCCATTCATGCATCTTCATGCTGGGAGTTTCCTTAGTGTTTCCACTTACTCCAACCCCAAACTCTGTCCAGCTCATGGCTGTTTCTTGCCAGTGTTTGGCCTCAATCCCCTAACGAGTCTCCAGACCCTCCCTAACCTCTTCCCTGGCTGCACGAGTATCTTCCTAAATATAACCTGCCCCTCACCCAGAACCCCACAGCTCTCTACCTCTCCGGCTCTGTGTCCAGACCTCTTAGCCTGGCCTTAAGGGGGTTGGCCCCAGCCTACCTTTGCAGACTCTCCACCTTCCCCTCTAGGGAGCCTTGCTTCCACCAGGGTCTGGTCCTTCCCAGGCCCCTACATATCTCTAAGTTCATTCCAAACGTCCAGCACTTGCTCAAGCTGCTCCAATCTCCGAGTAGCACTGCTGCTCTTCGGAGTTAAACCTCAAAGCATCCTTCCCAGATGGGTTTCTCCTGAATGTTCTCAAGTGGGGTGTGACTGCCCACTGTTAACACTCCTGGGTCCTGCCTACCAAAACGCCAAAACCCAATAGCTCCTCCAGGCCACTCTGGTAACAAAAATGTCCCTGGTTGAGAACCACTGGCTGGATCCTATTCTTTTACCTTTCCCCCACTACCTGACCCTCTCTAAATGACCTGTGCCCCAGGACCTTCCTTCACTTTCCTCAAAGTCTTCAGTTTCTGTTGAGAAGCAGTAAGGGACAAAGACAACAATAAAATAATACTAATTAATGGCATCCCCTTAAGTAAGCAGCACTCTCTATGAGGAAAGTGAGGAGAGAAATCAAGTTAACTTATCCAAGGTCACCTACCTGGTAAGCAGCTAATAAAAAGGCATAGCAGAAAATAGACACTCGAGTCAGAAAAAAATCTTTCAAATACTAATTCTGCTACCAACCGGCTATGTGACCTTGGCCAAGCTACTTTCCCTCTCTGAACTTCATTTGTGAAATGGTAATAATAATAGCACCTAATTCATGGGGGGGGGGGGGTGCTTGTGAGAATTAAATTCATTTATATAGAACAGTGTTTAGTACAAAGCAATGCTCCCTTTATGCATCTCCTTACATTTTTCTCTCCACTCAGAATCCATCTCAGATACTTAAAAGGAGTAACAGTAACTCCTCACATTTGAATCCAGGCCCTTGACCCCCACATTGTATGGCTGCCGCTGTTCCATCAAGCCCCCGTAGGTCAGGATCTGACAGCTGTCCCTCTGTTCCCCTAGCAAGGTCCCTCACTGCCCTCATGGTGTCCTGGCCTCTAGGCTCCTGACACAGTTGTAATATGGTTACACTGTGACTGGCTTGCTCCATCCTGCTCCCAAAGGCACAGCTTCAGACCCTGCCCAAGACCAACCCCAGCCCAGCTCCACTGTGTCCTGGCACCACTGGGCAATATGTTAGACATTAGACTACTTTGATTCCACCATTGCCTTCTTCTATGTTCCTCCAGCCCAGCCCCACCCCAGGCACCTTTACTTGAATAAGCTGACCTCAATCATGACTATTTTTAGATCAAAGCCTGGGTCCAACTGGAGTTCCTCACCTCACCCCTTTCTTCACATCTGAGGCTTTGACCTTTTAGGCTGTTTCCATGTCCTTCCTTTCCCTTCTATAACTGGTTCTTCCCGGTGTCGTCTTTCTAGTGACATCAGTCTCTTCCTCTCCAATGGCTTCTTCTCCTCTGTCCACAAATCTGTTTCTCTACCTCTAACAAAGCTTCACTGTAGCTTTTCAAAATAATGGACTGCCTCCAGTCCTGCATGTAATTTTCAAAGGATAGCCTATATAGTCTACCTTGCTGCCCGTATCTCTTCTCCACCAACTCACTTTAGCCCCTACCATTCTGCTGACTTCTTAATCACCGACTCTAATGACCTTCCTTACCCCCACCTCCTATTCCAAACTCTTCAGAGTTCAAGCCTGTGATCACCCCATGTCTACCTCTACTCTCTTGGTTAAATTTTTGATGCCCTGGGAAGTGCTTCTTTGGCATGTTCACACCTGTCCCTGTAGCCCTCTTCTCTCCATCTCCTTGGGCACTCTCATTTGCTTCTTTAGACTCGATCCTCAGTGTCCCTACAATGAGCCCAATCCAGTTCCTTTCCTCTGGCCTCCAGCCTCATACCTCCTGCTGCACCCAGACCTTCCTGCCCTTCTCTCACTCTGCCCAGCAGTGATCAGTAACCTCTAACCAAGTGGCCTCTTTATTGTCCCCCAAACCTTAGATGGATCCAGGCCTCTGTAGCTTTGCTCCTCTGTGGCAGAACATGTCCCACCCTCTAATCCAGTATTTTTTTTTTCATAAAATTATAGAAGAAAAATAAAAATAAATCCTACCCATTTTAAAGTGCAGCCTAGCCACCCCGCTCTAGGGAACCTTCTTTTGTAGGTGTTCATCCCCCTCTGACCTAGGTGTTTACTGGCAGAACCCACAACCCTACTCTACTGAGTCTCCTTTTTCACTGTGAGTCTCGTCTCCCACATCAGCTTCTGGGGTCCCCAGAAACTTAGAAAGCAGAGTGTCCGCAACAGGTGTCTATCCCTCAGGACCAAGCTGAGGGAGACTGCATCAGATGGTATTTAAGTTCTCTTCCAGCTCCAGTGTTCAAGGATTTGAATTTGAGGATTCTTTCTAGAATGTTCCTCTGGGAAGGTCTTCAGAGTTTCCGGAAGGTGTTTTCAGTTGGCAGACATCCACATGCTTGCGAGCTGCTGACAAGAGTGCCCCCTTTTGGGGAGTTGAGCCCCAAGAGAAATTACACAGGTCAAATGTTATTGTGTGTGTAGGCAGAGGAGATGAGTGTGTCCTGGGGACTGACTCCTTTCAAGTCAGTCATGAAATCCAGAAAGGAACTTTTGAAAATCTCATTGCATAAGCTAACCTTCTCCTACACGCACGCGCGCGCGCACACACACACACACACACACACACACACACACCCTTATGCCCTCTGGGGGCAAGAAAGTTCCCCCAGAAGCTCTTAAGGAGCATCCTCCTCCCTCTTACTCAAAAAAAAAAAAAAAAAAAAAGTTAGAAGGCTGAGCTCAATGCCTCATCACAAATCACAAAGCATGGCTGCCCCCACGGGGCTTCACTGAGCATCGCAGTCTCCATCATTATGTCTTCTTGGCCCCATCATGACAGAACAAACCTCAATCTCCAGTCCTCCAAGAAAACGTCAATGTACTCCACCTCAACCTCTCAGCTTCTTCCCCTCCCAGTACGCTCTAACCCCATTCCCTTCAACACATTACACCCAGTGCTCCAATACACCAACACCCCATCAAGTGGCCCCCAGCCCTAGTGCTAACACTCCAATTCCTCTATAGCCCTCAGTATACCCAATCTTCTCAGTTCTCAAACATCCATTTTGAGCTTTAATATCATATCCCCATCTCCAGACCCATCTTCCTTCTCCATCAAGGCTACAGTTATCTGGAGAGCAAGCCTGTGTACTCTTGCGAGCCCAGCCCGACGATCCCCACTGTCCCTCCTACAGGCTCCAAGAACTAATGCATATTAACTAGGTCACCTTCCATGTCCTAGGTCAATTTCTCAAAATGTGGTCAGAGAACCATGAACATCAGAATCACCTGGGGAACTGGCTAGAAAAACAGGTTCCTGGGCTCCATCCAGAACTACTAAATGACTGGTGGTGGGGTCAGAAATCACATTTACAATCTTGTCTCATGATTCCTACACCGGTTCAGAATCATTGCCCTAGATGCCTCATTCAATCTTAACAACTCCATGAACTTGGCATTGTTATTCTACTTCAGTTAAGGAACCCAAGACATATAAAGCTTAGGTAAGTTGGTGACAGTAACACAGCCAGTCACTATGGGGGATTTGGGTTCACCCCGGATCCCACTGTGATGGAGTCCTTGGTGTCCCAGGAACCCTCCTGCCATAGAAGCAGCCCTCTGCAGCTTGTGCTCCGTGCCAGGGCAGACAAGAGGTCATGTGCGGAGTAGCTCAGGTTGGAGTATGTGGCCGTAATAGGAGCCACATCTGGATCCCACACGTTTGTGCCCGGGCAAGCTTTTCCTCACCTCAGTCGTCTTCTTGGCCACACAGAAGTCCCAAGTCAAACACGACTAAGCTGAGTGCCCCCCGTGGGCTCCCCATAGTGGGGAGTGCGGAAAGTGCAGGTGCAGTTGCAGCCAGGCCACCCACTCCGCTCTCGCCATTGGCTCAGGATCCATGTGGAGCGAGGGCGCCACGTTGTGACCAAAATGGGGACTGCACATCCCGGGGGAGAACGATGAAAGGTGGTGCTGGAGATGCAAATGTGCAGCTTCCTTCCCACTTCACTACCCCATTTCCTACTTACTCCCATGCTGATCCCCATTCTAGACCCCATCGGAAGTAACCCTTAGTCCTCCGACTAAGAAAGGCCTGGGATGAGACTCACAGGCCAATGTCTGTGGGTACCCACAAGATGGGAGGAAAGCAGACTCCCAGATTTTTTCCCAACCTCCAGAGAAGTGCTCGAGATACACTTTGTATCTTTGTTTGGGTTCTGATTATACACCCCTGCTCTTCATCCCAGAAGCTCAGCACCCGAGTTTCTAGAAAGTTTCTGGCGGTAGTCAGGCCCACTGCCATGCTGGCTGCTTGTCAAAATATTCTCATTTGTCACTGACCTCCTTTAGAAAAGAGGACCCAGTATTCCAGAGGTGGCCTGACAATCTGAGAAAGCAGTGGAGTGATGGCCTCCCTTGATCTGGCTGCTTTTTGGTTAATGCAATTCGTGACTGTATTAGAGGTTTTAGCAGTCACATCACATGGTTGACTCCTATTGAGTTTGCAGTCAACTAACCCCCCCCCCCCCCACCAGGTCTTTCTTCATGAACTGCTGTCAAGCTGGGCCCGCCCCCCGCCCAGTACTTATGTCATTGATTTTGTTTTAACCTAAGTGCAGGACTCTACATTTATCCCTGTTAAATTTAATCTTGTTGGTTCCAGCCCAGTGTTCCAGCCTGTTGAAATCATTTTGAATCCTGACTCTCTCATGCAAAGTATTAGCTGCCCCCTCCCAGCTCTATCACCTGCAAACTTGATGAACCTGCTGCCTTGGTCAGTTGTCAATAAAAATGTCAGACAGGACACAGGCCCAGACTGATCCCTACAGCATGCTGCTGGAGACTTCCCTCTGGCCTAGGAGGACATGGATACATTAATCAGCCCTCACTGGGTCTGGCTCTTCACCAAGCAACATGACCATTTGGTTCAGATGTTTCTGCTATGTCTACAGATACTGTGAGAGGCTATCAGCTGCACTGGTGGAAATTTCTCTTGCCCCAGGCTGTGACCCCAATATCATGACTATGCCCTCTTTCCAAAGTAGATAGTGCTATTTATTTAATTGTAACATTAGGAGATTACAGGCCCCCAGTGGTGCTCCCTCCTGTATCTCTTGTCTCTGCAGATATTTCTGAGCTTCAGGATCTCCCTGAGTTTAAGCAACTATTGCCATTTCCTATCTTATCACCCTGTGCCTTCTGAGACCCTATCCTCACACCTAAGTTCTCTCCTGTCTTCTCTTCTGCCTTCACATATATGCAGTAGCCTCCCTCCTCTAAAAAGCTACTAGTTGCCTCCCTAAACTATGGTTGGCCTCTGCCTCTTTCTCTTGAAAATCCAAAACTCACCTCTCATGTCTCCTGAACTGTCAGTAATCTTCCATACCTCAGGCTAGAGAGAGCAGGTATAATCTAAAGCAGAGAACCCGGGCGGGGGCGGGGGGGGGGGGTGAGGAACCCTCACACACCAAACCAAAGTGAGGCTGTGGTCAAATTATAAAGGTGATCAGGAAATTCACAAGAACTGAGACATGATTTAAGTGCCTAGGCAAAATGTCTGGGCAAGAAAAGGCCTGGAACTGGTCTGGTCATAGAAAAGAGCAGCAAAACAGGGAAGTCTGAGCCTGGAAATTTCTCACATATTTCCTAGAGGGGCTGAATCCCGTCCTGGGACCAATCCAGGTGGGAAGACAGCCTAGCTGGAGTGCAGACAAGAACAGAGAGGAGGTTGGGGCCTGCACTTTTCCTGAGCCCTTACCCAAGGCTATGAACCAGATGTTGGAAACCTCAGAACCTCTAGTTCAGGGGTCACATGCTTAAAAATCTATGGGGCCAGACAGGTCACAGAAATGAGACAAACCAGGGATAAACCAGACAAACCAGAGACACAGTGACTATAGCAAACTGGAAGAAACACCCCCAAAAGAGTGGCAGCTACTCGGCTCCAGCCAATTGTCCTATAAATTTTATTGTCAGATCTTTTGATTTTCCAGACAGGCCAAAATCTGGCTTTTTAGATGGAAATTGATTTTAAATGCTAATTAAAAAAACTTTAAGAAAACATGTCTGTATTTCTGATTTGACCCATGTTGGCCAAATTAACTGCTGCCAGTTACCTGGTACTTGGAGAGGCTAAAGACTTGGCTTTGTGATAATACTACATTCCCTGAGTTTTCTGATATCCATATGGGTGACTTTTGTGTAGAGAATATTAGTTTTAAGATATTAGTTTTAAAAGGTATATTCAACTTTCAGAGTTACATAAACCTTAGTTTTGCTTATGAAACAAAGGAGTTTGGTTGAATGGAAGGTTAATGTATTTGATTTCCTCAAGTGCTTCATTTATCTGACTGAAATAAACCTTCCCAAGCACTTATTATGTCTCCAATAAATTAAGTTTATAAATATAGCAAATCTTAAATCATTTAAAATGTTCCAAAACTATATAGAAACTTAGCAAGATTTCAACATAAGATTCAAGCCTAAATAAATTACTCAACGCTCTTTAATACAAATGGCACAGGGGCACCTCTGTACCTCAGTCGTTTAGCGTCTATGGATTTCGGCTCAGGTCACAATCTTGCGATTGTGAGATGGAGCCCTGCAACAGGCTCTGTGCCAAATGCTCGGAGCCTGCTTGTGATTCTTTCTCTCCCACTCTCTTTGCCCCTCCCCTGCTGGCCTGCTCTCTCTCAAAATAAATAAACTTAAAAATGAAAAAAAAAAGTATAGATTCCTTAAAAGCAAATGTAGTAATGCTGTGGCTTTGATGTTCTTAATTAAACACTACTAGCCTTCATTCTAAGTCCTCCAGTGCTAAAAGATGCGTGCCTACCTATCAAAGAGGCAACTGATGCTGCCCCATATAGTTTTGAGGTCACCTTCTCAGATGGCTGAAGGTGTAAACCAGAAACTCTGGTTGGACCAGTGACTGAATTGTAAGATGGGACCCAGAAAGTCCTACTTGTAGCCTCTGGAAAGCCCTACCAAAGGACCTCCATTATTTAAAGAGGTGGCCACTCAAATCATCCCTGAGTTCTATGCTCTTCAGTACCTAACTGCATTTTCTCACAGAAGACCAGAACCCCAACTGGGCTACCATATACCCTGGTTGGGGTAATGCATATCCTTGGCTCTAAAAACATCTAGAAGTCTTTCCATCTTGAGGCAGCTGGCTGGTTCACTCAGTAGAGCATGTGACTCTTGATCTCAGGGTTGTGAGTTCAAGCCCCACGTTGGTCATAAAGATTACTTAAAAAACAACAACATGTCTTTCCATCTTGAGGATAACTGCTTTCTTTTTATATTCTTCCTTTCTGAGAGGACCACAACTCTTACAGGTATTGAAATGATAGCTGGATGAAGGCAAGACATCTTCATAACTTTGACTTTTAGTCACTATTCCTAAGGTTCTTCTGGCAGAACTCTGGTCTTCTCACCCTTAGTTCACTCTGTCCTCCACTCCATACAGCCTCTGCTCAAATGGCTTTCCCTCTAGCAGTCAGCACCCACCTTTTTTTTTTTTTTTTAATATGTTTTAATATTTATTTTGAGGGAGAGAGAAACAGAGTGTGAGCAGGGAGGGGCAGAAAGAGAGGGAGACACAGAATCCGAAGAAGGCTTCAGGCTCCCAGCTATCAGCACAGAGCCTGATGCGGGGATTGAACTCACAAACTGCAAGATCATGACCTGAGCCGAAGTCAGACACTTAACCGACTGAGCCAACCAAGTGCCCCAGCACCCACCTTCTTTCTTGAAATTCTCACCTCTCAACGTCACCCTTTGTTCATCCACCCCTGTACCAACTCAATAATGAGAGTCCCCGTACTGCACCCTCAACACTGTGGGATTGTGCCCCCTTCTCCACAATTCTTCCCTTGCCTTTTTCTTGCCTTAAAGGGCAACTGATCTCACCCTAGAAATCTGATATTACTTGTTCCTATTAAGGTATGGATAACTGAGACACTTTTATGCTGGGTAAACTGACGCTTTCTTGTCTAAGGGGAAAAGAAGTGAAAGAAAGGGAACAAACATTTACCGGGCACTTACTAGATAGGCACTAGGCGGTGAGGCAGCTCATTCATTCCCAACAGCCACATGAAGAGGCCTGTTAAGAAACCAAAACTCAGAGATGGTAAGTTATCTGACCATCTCAATGCTGGGAATGGTAAAACCAAGATTCAAACCGAGTCCATGCCAACTCCAAAACTGCCCTTTCTCACCACACTGCTTTTTCTTCTTTAATCAAAATCCTTCCTAGTCAAACATTGGCAGGATGAAAGAACAGTGTACTGGTGGGAAACGCTGCTTTACTACTTCCTCCTGAAAACGTGGGAGGCTCTACTCTGTGAACTGTTGCAATTCTGTAACTCACCCATTCTGGAAACGCTCTCCTAGACCCTCACCCCAACAACCACCCAGTACTCTGTTTAGACGGCATTTTCATGTATACTGTCCCATCTACACTGTAAGCAAGGTAGTAGCAGTATTAGCCAATTTTAAATATGAAGACTGAAGCATAGACACAAACATCCCCAAAGTCAACCAGCCTGTGATAAGTACATCTACATGTAGGTTCACTGCCCTTGAACCTTGTTTTCTTTTCACTCAGCCAGTGTCCTCCACAGACACTCTCCTGTCCCATTTCCTCTCTCCTTCTGGGAATTAGGTGGTAAACTAGAGCTTAGGTCTCTGCTTCTGTTCCCCAAGACCCCGTCCTGGCAAAACCACCTTTGTCCCCAGCCCTTCCTCCCACAGACATTCAGGCTCTTCCAAAGCCTTATGATCTTTTCCATTTTGCTCTTCCACCAAGCCATCTCCTGTGAGATTCTGCTTCAGGTGTGGTATCCTGAGTCAGTAGGATCCAAAAGGCCCTGCTGCCAGCAGTTTCCTTCTCTCCAAATACTAACTGAACACCGTTCAAAGACACTCGGGTCTTCATAATAAACCACTTCCTAAGTGCCCACACTGAACTGGGTATTTTTACAACATTCCCACGTACTCGTGTAACAATATTGCAAGCCATGTGCTATTTCCCAGCCCTCACAGGTGAAGCAGCCAAGATCAAGAACCCTCAACTCACCTAAGGATGGAAGCAGGAAGCAGCAAATAGGGATTTCAAACCCGGGAGGCACATCTAAGGCCTCTTTTCTTATTAAGACATCACACAAACCCTTGTGAGATCAAGGACCACAAACTGACTATAAAGTGGGTAGGATGTTGCTCAAACACCACTGTCAAAAGCTCACTATTTGAAAACTTAGAGGGAACCTTCTTAAGTCCATGGTCCTGCTGCCTTTCAACTAGTATGGTGGCCTCTGCACCAACCTCCTTGCCTCAAAGTCCCTGCCTGTGATGCCGCCAGCTTGCACACACCTTCAGTGCCTCTTACCCCTTGGCAGCAGTTCTGACATTTTCTACTGTCACTGCCATTGTTTTAATATTATAGAAGAGAGATTCTGGAAGACCATTTCCCAGTGATGGTGGTGTGATAGGGTTCTGTGAATCAGGTCACCGAGAAGGGGCAGGGACTCGTAACATAAGCAGGAAAGTTCATACCTCTGCTCTGCTCATGAGTTGACAACTAGACTTACCCTGAGACTGGAAGCAGGACCTGCTGCTGGAAAGCTAGATGAGGAAGAGGTGAAGCCTTTGAAAGACAGAAGGGCTGACGCTTGCTATCAAATAGTCACTCTGCTAAGCCTTTCTTTACAAACCGTATTTCATACAGCCTTGACAACGTAGTAGTTATCCCCATATATATGAAGGAGTTACAAGCAGTCTGTCATTTTGCCCAAGGTCATACAGAATGACAGATCTAGGATTCAAAGTCAGGTATGCAGAGCCCTCATTCTCAATCACTACCCTATGTTGCACTACACACTTTATATTGGAGAGGTAATAAAAACCTAGCCCAGATATAGCTTACATTTTGGGTTAAGGAGTAGAGCTGCCCTTAAGGACCAAAGAGAAGGCTTTCAGGGCCCGGAGCCAAAGAAATCTAGAAGTGAAGAGGTGAATGCAAAGCGACTACAGAATGGCCTATAGTCCAGGAATGACTTGGCACAAGCTAGAGAGGGGTCTTCTTCACCCATGGGGCTGGGGACCAAGGTTAGAGGCAAGAGGTTGTGTGTGGCTACAGAGGGGGCACTACAGAGAGGCTCAGCTCATAGTGGGGAGGAAGGGAGTGGCTCAAAGTGGGAGACAAAACCTAAGAAATCAGGAGGATGTCAGTGTGGAAGAAGCTGAGAATTCCAGGCAGCCAGAATATACCTCGGGCTGACTTCTGAGTATCCAGCATCTCTTCCAAGTAGGGTGGCAGAGTGGCTCCAGAGGCCAGAATGCAGACAGATTTCTGAGAAAGAGGACAGTGGAAAGGTTACAAGGGAAGCAAGTCCAATCCATCTGTACTCCAAGACAAACTTGGGCCAGCCACCAAAATGATTTCCAAAGATTTCTGTGGCTAACCAAAGGGTTTTCTTCTTTTAGGGTCCATCATCTGGCTCCTTTCTAGGTGTTATTAACAGAACCCTTAAACATGGAGGAGCAGAGGGTTTGTTTGGGAACTGGGAGAGAAGCCAGAGAAGAAAGGTATGCCTTTCGCTACTCCCCAACCTCTGGTTAACTTCTAGATATCAGCTTAGCCTATGTTATTTCCTGCAGGAAGCCTGCTGTGAACACCTAGCTTCTCCTTTGCACATCTGTAATGTTAACTGCCTGGTTGGTGCCCCCACTGAACTGAGAGCACACAGGCACAAACTAGCACCGGGTCTGGAACAGAAATGCTCCAGGGCACTCCACAAATGGTAGCTGTTAAGACTCTAGTCTGATATTTTTCTGGATTCTCTTCTAAAAGCCCCTCTACCCCAGAGCTATCTTAATACACATATAATTTAAATACAGCGAAGAGCATGGAATAAAACTGAACCAAGGAGGTCGGACTTGACTGCCTTGGTGTCTCACAGTAGGAAACTGGCAAGAGCTTCTACAGGGGTGATGGAAACTCTTTCAGATGCCCTCACTCCTCACATAGCGTAAGGAGAGCTCATACCTGATGACTTCTCACCCTGGCCTTGGGCTGGTGTTGAGAGTGGTAAAGTCTGGCTGTCTAGACAGAAGGCATCAGGCATTTCCCTGTTTCCCTCCTTCTAGGACAGGTTTGGGTACCAAAGCCCTTCTGTCTGCCTGCGACTCGATGTGGGTGTCTCCAGGGCATGTTCCTTGTTCTTTCCTATGGTTTTCTTGAGAGAAAAAAAAAAAAAAATCACTGGAAATCTGCTCACAAATCACTGAAATAAAGTTTCTGAATAAGTCACATAATAAACGTAACCACCACCACCACAGCCATTTATTAAGTGCTTGCCAGGTACGTGCTAAAGCTTTACAAACATCGCTTCAGTTAATCCAACAACCCTGAGGTAGATGTTTTCAACACTCCCCCTCGCCCCCCACACATATCATTGTAATTGAGGAAACTGAGGCTCAGAGAGGTAAAGTCAATCAACAAGGTCAAACCTGGCTGATAAGTGGCAAAGCTAGAAATCTGAACCGGAACCAAACACATCTGACTCCAAAATCCATGCTTTAAAACACTATGCTAGGTTGCTTCTATTGGAAGGTAAGGACACATGCCCCTTCCCAAAATACTACCTAAAACCCAGACTTCGGGTGGGGAAGAAGGCAAGGCCTAGTTTTTCTCACTTCTTTAATCAGTTTTTGTGCCTAAACACTTGGAGGAGTGGAAAGACAATCTGGGTAAGCTGACCACTGGTCCCTCACCTGCTATCCCAGCTTCCGTGGCTTGTCTCCTCTAAGACCTTCGCTCCAGACACAAAACTACTCAACATGCTGTTTCCGTCCCAGCAAGCGCTGAAATGCGGAGACCAGCCAAACTTGGTGACTCAGAGCATAGCCAAAGATATCACAGACCAGGAGACATCCACAATATGACCACAATCCCTGAACTGCTTGCTGGACCGTAAGGCACACAGATGCATTCGGATGGAAACACAAAACTCTGCTTCTTCCACCCTGGCTTGCCAGGCCTGGCCCCACTCCTGGGGATTCTCCTACCCAATCCCTCCTCATGATTCTCCGTTATCCAAGACTCTGGGTACCCTCCCCTCACCCATCTTTGGAGGCGCCACTGGCCATAGATCCTCAGGCCTCATGGTTGCTAGTGTCTAAGGCCTCGTCCCCTAAAAACGCACCAAAAGTGCTCAGTCTCCACTAAGGACCCCAAGACCTGTGAGGATTAAACAGATGGCTGAAGACTAGCAGAAGAGCCACCAGAGTTAGAAAAGCTAAACAGGCTACACAGAATGAACAAAGGAATGCTACGTGGGCAGAGTAGGCACAGAACAAACAGACTAACCGCAGGTCAGAAGAGAAGATGACTCAAACATGCTCAGGGCTGATCCCAGGGAGAGGGATCCTAGAGAAACTCTATCCCAACACTTGCAGCCATGGACGTAGCTTTTGAAGAGAGGGCAACACCCGTTCAGGAAAAAGGCCCTTGGTGGAGACTGGACAGAGGGAGGCTGAGTAGGAGAAACTGGAGGAGCCCTGAAAAGGGAAACTGGAACATCTCTTCAATGCAGGAAGCTTGAGAGGACACCAGAGAAGTCAGCAGGGACTGGAGAACGAGCACCGAAGGTCCCAGGGAAGGACAAGAACAGGGTTGAAAGCCCAGGGCCCCTGGAACCCCATGAGCCACTTCTCAGTGCACCCCGGCATCCATCCTATTTGGGTAAAACTAGTCACTGAGGGCCATTCCCTGCAGCCCTACTAAACTCTGCATCCGATCTGGAAGGGTAGAAGCCACAGAGGTAGGGAACTTATCAAGGAAGAGAAACAGTCCTGTCTGCGAAGTTCACATTCTGACAGGAGACAAGGAACCACCCTTTTCCCCAATCTTTGAGGGAGCTTCTAATCTAAGGAACCCACCACATACAAGTCACAAAACTGAGGAACAAATACCAACTAGTGCAAATTAATACAGTCCCTGAAGTTTGAAGACAGAGGAAGAATGAACACAGGTACCACAGAGACCTGGGAAGATCCAGGTTGGGACTGTCCACACCTTACAACTCAGCCCACTGGAGGTGATCTCATTACCTGTTCACATATCTGGGTGGGGCCTCAGTGCCCTCCACGCAACTACTACGGCTGAACTGACTGGGAAGAATCAACATTACTCCCTGGGGAGCCCAGAGGTTTGCTCTCTACTGATCTTCCTCATCTCTCAACAATCTCTCATCTTGTCCTCACAGGGTGCACGATTCATGGCTTCAAAACCGCTGGTTGTTTCATGTGGTTTCCTCTCCAACTAAGTAGAAGCTCCTACAGGATAAAAACTAGGTTTTCTCCACACCCTGTAGCGTTAGAACATAACGAATACTTGTCACAAGAAGGGTATCTGGGGTGTTGAATTAAAAAATTTTCCCACAAACAGCATGTCACAACTATTCTGTTGTTATCCTTTGCCCTATCACTTGCAATGGACACCCATCTCTCTCTCTTTGATGGCTCATGCCTATATGTGTCCATTCCTGTATCCACCTCAGGCTGGGGACTGGGCCCACCTAGCCTGTCAAGAAATATCAGCTCAGTCGGCTCGTGGGAACAACGAAAGGGTACGTGGCCCAAGAGTCTCTGGTGGGGGCAGAGGGAGGGCCTCCCCACACTGGGCTGGCCCACTGATAAGGATCCTTCCCCTCTCTGTCTCCTAACAGATTCAGATTAATGATCGCTCATTCCTAATTGTCAAATTTCTTTTCCTTCATCCTGTGTCTAATCACCAGTGACAGAAACCATTACGCAAATGAGAGCAGACGACTTCCCCCAACTGTTCGCGTTGGTAAAAACCTTGTAATTTAGAGCTCTGATTTGTACGGGAAGCTGGTCTCCCCCAGGCATCCTGGGCATCTGCTCAACTGATGCCCAGAACAGCCCCCCTCCCTCCCCCGAACTCCAACCCCCCAACAAATATTTGACTTCACAAAACAGTAGTTTCCTGTGTACCTGCTGGTATAAAAATGGGAGCCTGCAATATGGCTGACCTCCGTTCAGGCCCAAAGGCCCACCTTTCCTTGGTGTGTCTGCCTCTACACTGCTGGCCAGCACAGGAGTAAGCAACAGAGCAGGTAAGTTTCCTCAGCTGCAAGGAGAATTTGAGCCCGGACAGCCCTAATCTAGGTAAGTGAGGGAAGGAGCCTAGATCTCTTCCTTGGGGGAAAGGGAAGCAGCAGAACATGAATCAATGTTCTTAGTTATTATCTAGAACTGAACCTTCAATCTCATAGGTGCAGACGTGTGCTGGGAGAAATTATGGGGCCCATTCAAGGACACACAAAAAATGCACTAGGATCTAGAACTCCATTTCCCCACAGCTCCTCCCAGCACTCTGCACTCAGAACAGGGCTTCCCAGTAGTTTTCCCAAGAGGTCTTTAGCTGGAGCCCAGAAGAGCTTTTACCCTGAGCTGTATCTCATGCATCTTCTTGGGCACTGCCCAGCGGGGTGAGATCCGATGATGGCTTGTAGTGCAGAGGAGGAGGAAAGGTAGGAGAACCAACAATTTGGTGGAAAGGGAGCAGGGGGTTTGCAGCCAAATAGCACTAGGTTTAAATCCTTACTGCCATTAATCACTGAAACTGCTCTAAACCCATCTCTTTAGCTGTGAAGTGAGAATACCCACCTTGCAGGATAGTGAGGAACAAGATAAGAGCACTAGGCAGGTGTCTAACTATCAGGGTCACTATTATATTATCCATGGATCAGGACCAATCCTATAAAGGATCCTCCCCCTTGGTAGCCTTAGGTCAGACCTGTGTCAGCACAGCACCCAGCAAGGACCAGCTGAGTGGCACATGCCTCCTGCCGTACGTCACCCTCATCTTTGAGGGCTGAGCCAGGAATGCAGCAGACCTGCTAAGGAAAATGAAAATAATCTATCTTTCAAAGTTTGACTGTGGTCAAGTTTATCATCTGTCTGCCTTATTTTCTTTGCTGCGCTCCTCTTTCCCAAAAGAGATAGAGGGATGGAGATCACTGCAATCATATTTTCCAGCATTGGCTATATTTGAAAGAACTACACTTGAGAAGGTACCGTGTTTGCACACCCACGCTGCATCAGAGAACCCCGGAATGGGGCACTACAAATAGACGCCCCTCCCCAAAATACACACACAGATGCACACACACATACACACACCCTCTCAGTCCATCAGTGCGCTGTAACTGTAAACTGAGCTTCGGGACTTAGAGCCACAGCTCAGACAATGAAAGTAAACCTTTGGCAAAAAAAAAAAAGGGGGGGGGGGGGGATAAAATCAGTTTTCCAACTCCAGCTCCTCTTTCCTTCCAGGAAGAAGGGGCATGGAGATGGGACTGGAGGTGAGAAGACACAGGGCCACCACACTGCCCAATTCCAGGGGTCCCAGTTCCACTGAGTCACGTGACTGATGGCCCTTCAAGTGGTGCAGTGCCCAGCTATAAGCTGCGGCCCTGACACGGGTTCCCACAAGTAACAATGAACAGGAAAAAAAAAAAAAAATTCCACTTCTGTGCTCCATCGGTTGCCCTGACTTTCAAGAGTGTTTGTGGAACATTACAGTGGGGTCTGGCAGAGGCTCTGGCTTTAAGAGGCAAGGCTACATTTTTGTCCTTGCCCTGAGGTGGATGACAGTGGCAAGTTAGCTGCCTAAGCTTGACCCCATTTCATCTACTCAGCCAGGAAGGACTGCAGAAGAGGACGTGGCCTGGGGAGTGAGGGTCACAGGGCCTGGACGCTCTAGCCAGTCAGCCTCAGGCAGTTTGCAGTGAGACCCGAAGAGTGTCCAATGGCTAAAACTAAGTATAAAAGCTTTAGGCTAGGTCAGGCGGTACTTCCCTGGGGCTCACACTGTCTGTCCCACTGGACAAGGTTAAGCAGTGGAGAAACCTGGTAAGCAGAGAGGCAGGCCAGTGTGGACACACACACGCATGCACACACACACCACACACACATCCACAGAGGCTTATACCCCTAGAACCTAGAGAAGCCACTACAGGAGGACTCCCTTGGTACTCAGCACAGGGAGCCAAGAGCTGGTGCTGAAAGAGAGAAGCTGTATGTGTCTGCAATTTGGAACTTATACATAATCCTTGGTTCTCGTATCCCAAGGCTGTTTTCTATGTATGGCTTGAGCTTAAAGGTCCGAGTCAGAACCTTGTCTAATTCTCTCACAGGAAGCCTACCTAGGCTCATAGAGGCAAGCCTCCCTCTCACTTTCCCCACGAAGAGTCCCGGTGGCCATTCCCACCCAGCCTAGAGCCTGACTCTGCGAAAACTGGAAGGAGGCAGACTGACCTGATGGTCAGGAGAGCTCTGGCCCTGCAGCCCAGGTGTGGTGGGCGTCCAAGACCATCTCCTCTCTCTCAGGCTGAGGCACTGAGGTTGCAGGAGACAGGGCTGAGAGCCAGCAGCGCCATCCTGACCCAGGAGAAAGCAAGAAACAGATACATACATGCGTGTGCATGCACACACACGCACACACATCCTGAGGGTGACAGACTGACACACACAGATGTGATGACAACCAGAAGCTGGGACTCCACACACTGAATGCAGGACCTTAGGGGGCAGAGAGGGAAGATGCTGGGGCACAGAGGCAAGGGCAAGAAGTCCCTCCAAATGGGAGTGGAGTGCCAACCACCCTGCCTTGCCCCAAACACCTGCCTCCAGGGCCATGGCAAGAGTCCAGTCCATTAAGTGCAGCGTGCAATACTAGCGCCTGGAGTCTCCTGTCCTCATCAATGAAGCGGTGTGGACGGGCTAGCAGTCACCTGGCAGGAGGCCTCGACTCCTGGCAGGCTAGTTGTATCGACCCTTGATCATTGTGTTCAACAAGGGCCCCACCTGTGAAGAGACATGAGGAGCCAGTCAGAACTGCCTGTCCCCTGGCCCTGGAACCAGACATGGTGTGTCTGGAGGCATTCGATGTCCAGCCAAGGGCAGGGACAAGGCTTTCAATCTTTAAAACCCTCTAACCTACTCTCTTCCTGGAAAATATTCCAGGACGTGGTCCCCTCCTCTGGGTCCATCTTGTAATACTTTCCCTCTCACAATACCTTATAAGCAGCACCAAACTGACAGGTCAGAGGAGCCACCCAAGAGTGCCTGCATGTTTCTTAAATGTGATTTAAGAAGGTTAAATGCCTCTGTATCCTGAAACGGTCACCTGCAATTGGGGCTGGTGCCACCTCCCAATCCCACAGGTCCTCTGCATGCTGAGGCTATCCACAGGAAGAAGGCAAGAGCATTACAAATACCTCCCCTGGGTACCCAATGGGCCACTGGCACACCTGTGTGGGAAGCAGGTCTCAACATTACCTAGAGCAGCCTTGGCACAGCTGGGAGAATGTGAGGAGATGCTTTACTGCTCGCTTTCCGTTCCAGAAGAATCCCCTCAGGGGTCCCCAGCTGGCACACAAGCCCCACGGGGAACATTACCACTAGCATGGAACAGATTATAATTGATCCACCAGTCAAGCCCAGCTCTCACCAGAAAACAAAGATTTTCTGAACACACCCATAACCTCTATGGAGAGAAAGGACACCAGACACTGAAACAGAGGAGCTATGGAGAACGTGACACCAATCCTGACTTTTCTTGGTCACTGCCCACTGGGCCACAGGAGTGCCACCTTGGGGCAGCCACATACCTCTTGTGGGTTCCCCAAGGCCTCTCCAAGCATCTTCTCAATGTTTCTCATTATGGCCACTTTCTGATGGGCTTTGAGAGGATATTCAATTCTCTTAGGGGTGGGGGCCCCCTGCAAAGGAAGCAGCAGCTCAGGAAATGCCTTTAGCAGCAGGCTTCAGTGTAACCCACCGTTCTAGAAGCTTCTTCCCTTTTAAGAAGCCCAGTTCAATCCCATCCCTCTTCATCTCCCCAAAGACCTGGGAGTCACTTGCAGAGATAGCGAACCTCCCCACCCTGCCCCCAAATCATTTATTACACCTACCTCACCCCAATCCCATCTAGGGGGAAAAAACCCATATTCACCTTATACCAGAAGTTCACAGTGATGGTAATCCCCCCATTTAGTAATGACTCTATGTGATGCCACCTGCAAGAAAATAAACATGCTCCTGTTTGCCACCAATATTCTTTAGAGAGAGGAATGGAAAAAAGTGGTAAATTCCAGCTAGGGCAAATAACAAGGACGTTATCATTACACTTATTCTGTGAAACACACCCGGGACCAGAGGCAGTGGTGTTCAGTCTCCAAATACAAAAGAGCCAAGAACAGTTTCTCCAGCCTCAAGCCTCTGGGATCTCTTTTGACCTGAGGAATTGTCATCTTGTCCTAGAGACAGGGAGGGTTGTCATTTCCTCCATGTTCAGTACGCTCACATCTGGATATGCCAACCTTCCTGTAGATCAAAGAAGACCAATCCTGCCACAACTCAGAAGGGACAAGATACAG
The DNA here is from genome assembly GCF_023721935.1 of Panthera uncia. Taxonomy (NCBI): domain Eukaryota; kingdom Metazoa; phylum Chordata; class Mammalia; order Carnivora; family Felidae; genus Panthera; species Panthera uncia. The sequence goes on along the minus strand of NC_064818.1, from coordinate 57,094,076 downwards.
TTTTCCAGGGAATGGGAAAGAAAGCTCCCAAGAAGCCCCCAGTCCTAGCCCCCTCCTCACCAGTACATTGGGATGTAAAGAACATCACCAGGGCCAACCACTGTTTCATAACCAACCACGTTCTGGAAATTGGGGAACCTCTCGTAGTCAGGATTGTCAAAGTCCACCTGAGAGGTTCAAGAGAAAGAAAAAAAAAAATCAGTCAATCACCAAATCTTTATCATTAACTATGATGTACTAGTTTGGTAGTCAAAAAAAAAAAAAAGATGGCTTTAAGAAAAAAAGATGTGTTTAGAACTCATACCTGACGGAAGATATCATACAAACATTAAACACATTCTCTCTCTCTCTCTCTCAAAAAACAATGTTATGACAGGCCATGCTCAAAGATTAAGTGATAAAGAATCCTGGGCCTCAGTGCTCCTGAGATTAGAAGCCAATCATCACAGCTTGCAAGTCAGAAAACCTACTCATGGCCTGCCAATATGAGGAATTAAGGATGCAGCCTTCAACCAGACCTTCTGAAACTTTCTCCCACACACGTTCTAGCCAGCAAAAACTCCTACATTAAGTGGCTAGGCAGTTTTCTCAAGAAAGGAGAGGACCTCTCTGGTTGGCCATAAAATCAACCATATACTTCTTTTAGATGCAGGAAAGACAGTAAATGATATATCTCAATTCTATTCACCCTTCTCCTTATCAAAAAGAACAAGCATCCACGACAACAGAAAACAATTATTAAACCCAGTGGAGACATACACATTCAAACAGGGTAACCAGAGTCCACAGCATCAGTGATGGAGTTTGCCCTCCGGAATTGCAACAGGACTGTTTATCCTTATATACATTTGGGATCACCACAAGGGCCTGGATGATGTGAACTATACTGTAAAATTATCCTGAGTTTATCCGTGGGGAAGGGGAAAAACATGCCAACCTTGTATCCCAAAAGAGTACTATACCCTCCTCAGACCACACAAGCTCACCTGGCTCTGTCTGTCACACGGGTGATGAACAGGATATGGGTACAGGCATTCAAACTGATCCGGAGGGAATAAAATGCATCGCTTGTAGCCTTTTATCTGGGCAAAGAAGTTCTGCTGCTCATCATAGTGAGCAGGTGTCACATTTCCTGTGGGAGGAAAGACAGGTCTTATTCAGAGCATTGGCTCTACTGCATAGGCTGAAACTCAAGGCCCAATGCTGGAGAAACCCAGTCTGCCCTCTCAGCTAAGGGTTCCCAATCAAAATTTCAAGCAGAATCAGGGAGACTGCAATTACAACTCTCAGCAAATTCAGTGTTGCGCTTTCAGTGGGTAGTAAGTTGTTTAGAAACCATCACTGGCTAAGAGTTCACCATAAATTGGAGCAAAGCAAACTTTCATAAATGATGCTTCTGTCCTTACTAGAAGCAGCAGTGCATCAAGATAATACTCACAAGTCTGGCAAAGTAGTATACTGTGCATACTAGTACCTTTCTTGACTATGGTAAGAATTCAAGAGTAGGAAACTAAGAGTCAGAAACAACCGAAATGACTGGCATCAACAACACACACATAACTTCTTTGATGGGATTAACCGGTCATTCCAAGTTGTATGAGTATGTATTTGCCTGGAGTAGCTCTTCTGGAGCTCAAAGATTCTCAACCTTTGCTCCCACTTCAACACATCTACGGGACGCAACACTTCTTAGAGCAACAGTGGGGCTGTTAATTCTCATGAAGGAATCGGGAGAGTATATCGGATTCCTGAAGAGTGTTGTATAATTTTTATAAAGCTAATAACTTTATTTTATTTTATTTATTTATTTTTTTATACTTACTTTGGAGAAACAGAGTGAGACAAAGTGTGAGCAGGGGAGGGACACAGAGAGGAGACACAGAATCTGAAACAGGCTCCAGGCTCTGAGCAAGCAGTCAGCACAGAGCCTGCTGCGGGGTTCAAACCCACAAACTGTGAGATCATGACCTGAGCCAAAGTCGGACGCTCAACCGACTGAGCCACCCAGGCACCCCTAAGGCTAATAATTTTAAATGCCAACTTTTGGCACTGGGTGGCTCAGTTGGTTGAGTGTCCAACTTCAGCTCAGGTCACTATCTCACATTTTTTGGGTTTGAGCCCCACATCGGGCTCTGCACTGACAGCTCAGAGCCTGGAGCCTGTTTCAGATTCTGTGTCTCCCTCTCTCTCTGTTCCTCCCTCACTTGTGCGTGTGCGCTCTCTCTCTCTCTCTCAAAAAATAAAAATAAAAAATAATAAAATAAAATAAAATGCCACCTTGAATTACTTCTGCCTTAGTGTATATACGCTCCATCTACTCTTTTGTAACTGGGACCTCATCTGTTGTTTATTCTTTGCACAATCCTTGGGAGCTGAGGGGCCCTCTGCAGAGCATGAAGGTTAGAAAACACTCCCCAGGTCAGCCTGGGTGGGCCAAGACAGTCGCCCTCTGACATGCTGAGAGTTCATGTGCATCGTCAAAGATTTGCTCTCTCATCTCTACCTGAGGGATCCGCTTCTGTGCACTCTACCAAAGGACAAGAAGGCAGCAGCAAAACTCCTAGTTAAGTAAACTACAACTGGCTCCTGCCAGGTCAGTCAAGAGTTGCTTTCAAAGGGGCAGGTTAAGGATACAATCCATAAGCTGCAATGCTAGAAATCTTTATTAACACTGGCAGCAAAGAATCCAAAACTGAAGAAAGGACAATCAAAGGAGGAGAAGAGACTTCAGAGCCCAGTGGTGAAGGACAACAAATAATTACTTCCTTGTTCAATACAAATTATTCACCATTTACTAAATACCTACTATGGGCGTGGCCTTCAGCTAGTGCCAGAAATAAAAATAAGAATGAGACAACGACCCCAGCCAGTAAGCAGCTCTCCATCTTCTGACTAGAGTTCAAAGGCTTCTCCTTTTATTCAAATGAGTAAGAAAATAAAAGAACGTATTCACATATTTGCTTGTGTATGCATAAAATCCACTAGCAGGATACACAAGCAACTAATAACATGCAGATGTCTCCAGGGAGCGACACAAGAGGCTGAGAAACAGGAGTGGAATAGAAATTTATCATTACACACCTGTTTATGCCTTTTGAATTTAATTCCATAAATATATTAACATTCAAAAGATAAGGTTCAATTTATATTGAAAAAATAAGCTTGCCTCTTCTACTGGGATAAAAATCTTCTGAATATAGACAGATCAAATAGAGAACAGCAACCTTTTCAGGAAGATCCCTAATATCTGAATGTACACACTCATGAAGCAACTGAGGAAGGGAAAAGAACTCATTTTCTTTTTCCAGTGCATGAAACAAGCTTACTTGCTTAACATACATCATCTCATTGAATCTTTAGAGTTATTCATAAAATATTATCATGTTCCTTTTACAGATAAGAAGGCTGAAGTTTAAGAAAGTTAAGTGACTCGTTCAAAGTCATAAAGCAAATGACTGGTGAAGACAGGCCTTGAAATCAGGTTTGTATGACTCTAAGCTATGCTGCTTTCTGAAAGATTTCTTACCTTCCATGCCAATGAGCAGCAGGTTGGATGTCAGCTGTCCCCAACCACGCTTTCCCTGTTGTTTATTAATCCAGTTCCAGTTAAAACCCAAGAAGTCCATGACAATCTTCCTGCCCACGGTGTCATTGAGCGTTTGCTGCAGATACAACCTATGTTCCCCAAGAAGAAGATCCCATTAGTGCACGTACACAGTCCCTTGGCATGGCCTCTCCACACCTGGAAATCCAAATCCACACCTGCACCTCCCACAGAACAGCTGCAGTCATGCAAATCTTAACCAAGACAGATTCTCTGAAAACTGAATCCTTGCCTATCCTTTTCTGAGCTCTGTTCAACACCAAACTTACATTTCAAAGAAGTGATTCTTTTTTTTTAAATAAGCTCTATGCCCAATGTGAGGCTTGAATTCACAAGAGTTGCGTACTCTACCAACTGAGCCAGCCAGGAGCCCTTAAGAAGTGATTCTTAACCCTTGGTGGGTCACAGCATAAATCTAAGAATCTAAGGAAGGTTTCCATAAAAATGCACATACACACAGAATTGCATAGATTCCTCAAGGCCTACTCATAGAGTCTAGAATGATTAATCAGCCTTGTTCCACAGACTCTCTGGGCCTGAGACATCCTCTTTGGCCCTCGATGGCCATTATGGTAAATCGTATTACTGTTCACCAAGAGCTAGTTCCCTCCCTGTGGGAGAGTTAATTCTTCTGTACCCCTCTTGAAGCCAAGCTTGCTTATTTAACTTACTCTGACCAACTAAATGTCCGCAAAAATGACTTGTGTTGCTTCCAAACTGTAATCTGAAGAACGAGCATACACTACCACCACATCCCTTTCTCTCTGCTAAACAACTACAAGGTTTCAGATAGTAGCTGCTGGGGCAATCTGGGTCCCAAAATGAAAAAAAAGACGTAAGAGCAGAACCTCGACATGAAGTGTGGATAGAAATGCAGCATGACTATTGTTGTTATAAAGCTAAATAAACCTTTGCTGTTTCAAGTCATTGACTCTGGCTTGAACCCTAGTTTATCTTAACTAACTGAGCCACCTCTCTGTAGTAGCCTTCTACAGCTGAAGGCCTCATCAGGTTTTCTGCAGACCCAGGGCTCCTAATACACCGTAGAAGATCAGAAGTTACTTAAGGGATACGAAAACCCAGACACACTTGATCAAGCCCCACAAGAAATATTAATAAAGGGGCAAACATGAAGACAAAATGCAAAAGCCCCATCCTAGTCCTGAGACCATTACTTCAAAAGGCATATTGGGTGCCTGGGTGGCTCAGTGGATTAAGCATCCAACTCGGTTTTGGCTCAGGACATGAGCTACATGTCGGGCTCTGTGCTGCTTAGGATTCTCACTCCTCCTCTCTCACTGCGCCCCCCACCCCGCCCCGTCTCTGTCTCTCAAAATAAATAAATGAACTTAAAAAAAAAAAAAAGCTCAAAGGTTTCTCAGTGCCTAGAACCAGAATGTTTAAGACAATATTAACTAGAAATCTTGACAAGTTGTAAACACTAGCGATCTTTTGGGGGACAAGGAACCCTCAAGACTCGAATGTAACCTTCAGACTCTCTCCAGAGATTATAAAATATATATTCATATAAAAATTTTGCCAAGTAACTTTGAAAGAGGCAGAACACTCACCAAATGTGAATCCAAGCAATTCCTATTATAGCTGAACAGTAATTGGTCAAAAGAGCTCAAAGAGGAATCTCAGAATTCCTAGAACCTTAACGACCCGTACAATTACACAATGGAGTTGATTGGTGATAAAGTCAGCTGGTATGGCAGAACTTGCACAAAGAAAGAAATTTTCCTTGAATCACCCATAAAGTACAGACTACACTCATAGCTTATACTTAGGCAAACTGCTCCCCCTAAGGGAAGTAAGAAACTTAAAGTGTCTAATTTTAAAATTTTGAATTAGGGGCACCTAGGTGGCTCAGTCGGTTATAAGCACCTGACTCTTGGTTTCGGCTCAGGTCACGATCTCACGGTTCCTGCGTATGAGCCCCGCGCTGGGCTCTGCACTGAGAGCACGGAGCCTGCTTGGGATTCTCACTCTCTCTCTGTCCCTCCCCAGCATGTGTGCACATGTGTCTAATTTCAAGCTCCTTCCAGTACAAATGTTCATTTAGTGGAATTACACTCCAGCACCACTTAAACGCCCTCTCTCCAAACGTTGGGGTATGTGTGGATGTATGCACACACACGTACACGCTATGTTAAATCTGAAGAAACTAATGTACAAGATGATTCAGCTACAGCAGCCTTTGTAAGACATAAAGAACAGATCAATCATGGTTGAGATCTTGGAAACTCTTTTTGGTTAAAGTTCTATCATTAAGATAACTGCAAAGTATCAGGAAGCCAAAAAAAAAAAAAAAAAAAAAAAAGACATTTTGAATCCATTCACTCAGCCATATGCTGCTAACAAAGAGTCAGGAAAAGAATTGAGGCAGGAGACTAAAGAGAAACCCAGAGCTGGATACCAAGTGTGCGACAGAGATGATCATTCACCATGACATACTCAGTGACAATTCCTAGAAACAATGTTATAGCATGGAACTGAATTCTGTCTGGGACCTACCTCAGAGACTGTCTTCGTATATTAGAATAAGAGGAGAAAGTGTCACTTCTGTGTGTGTCTTGTGTTTGCTATCTCTGGTACAATATGAAAATCTGTATCAACCCCTCCCCCATTGAATCTGATCTTCCCTAATCTAGTGGATCCTGGTATCCTTCACCCCAGAATCATGAAAATCTATAAAACGTTCCAGTTTCAACAGTCCCCAGCCAGCCCAATATTTTACGACACAGAATACAAACTGGCAATCTCAGGGCTAAATCCAATTGAGTTGTTTTTGCTTGTCCCAACCCCCCCCCCCCCGGACCTGCAGCATTTTTAATAATTTGAATTAGGGGCACCTAGGTGGCTCAGTCAGTTATAAGCACCAGACTCTTGGTTTTGGCTCAGGTCATTATCTCACGGTTCCTGCATTTGAGCCCCGAGCTGGGCTCTGCACTGACAGCACGGAGCCTGCTTGGGATTCTCTCACTCTCTCTCTGCCCATCCCTAGCATGAGTGCACACACGCTCTTTCTCTCTCTCCAAAAATAAACTTAATAAAAAAAATTTAACATAAAAACATATACAAAAACCAAAAATGTGAATTAGTTGCCCACATTTAAAAGTAAAAAAAAAAAAACCAAACATTTAAATAAAAATCTTGATTTCTGGCTTTTCTTGAAAAATGAGAGTTTCTGGCAAACCCTGAAACTGCACTCCCAAATAGAAACAAGAGTCAAGTAATGACTTCTCACTATGAACAGGGCATATGCATTCAACTTTAGTTGAAATGAAAACTTTAGTTTTCATCTAAACAATTTCACTCGCTTTGAAAACTTTAGTTTTCATCTAAACAATTTCACTCGCTTTGTTCACCTATCTGACCCTTCCAGGCAACTCTCCCACTTTGTAAAGACGACGAAGAACTTCAGAGTTCCAATTCAAATCTAATAAATTCTCTCATCTCTCAAGCTAGAGAACTCGTCCAACTCCTCTATATGCTCAAGCAGCTACAAGAAAGGAAAATGGATGCCCCAGATTCAGTGGGAAATCATGATCTGGGAACTTACCTCTCTTCCCCTCCTTGCTGCTGTATATCCTGCAGTTTCTCAACAAACTCATGAAATTTCATTTCCTCCCTGTTGGACTTGGGTTTAAAGTTCTGGAAATTAGCCATCTTCTTCTCATCGTAGTACAAAAACTTGTGGGTGCTGGCACTGTACACAGAGAAGTCTCCGTTGCCAATGTTCTCCTGCAGATATTCAAGGTCCCATTTCAGAGCAGGGTACACAAGATTTGTGTCTGTCAGCACCACAGGCTCCTAAGTGGAAAAACCAAGTGAAAAAAACAAATGAAGTCATCCCAAGGATTTGGTGCATTGTTGTCTCATGACTCCAAAACTTTCCCACTTCAAAATAATTTCTACTGTGAACAAGCGCGAACCCCTTAAGGCCCATGTCTCCTCGCCTCCCTCTCCATCTTCCCCTAGGTCCTAGGCGACAGCCCAGCCAGTCCCCCACATCCATCACCATTCACCTTTGACCTCTCTTCTCAACCTGGTCCCCTCCCCCTCCCCCTTCGGGCGGGGCCCCGCCCCCTACCTCATTCTCGATAAGTTCCTCCGCCCGGGGGTCGCTCTGACTCAGACGCGGGATGGGCCGGGTCGGGAAGCTATAATTGCGCAGTTGGGACTCATCCCAGGCTGGGCCGGGGGCTTCAGCTTCTTCCCGGGGTTCTCCAGAGCCCGAGGCCACGGCCTCCGCTGCCGTCGCCGCCATCTCCTTCGCTACAGACTGCCCCACCGGAACCGGAAGCTCCGCCTATTCCGGATAAACTACAACGGAAACCATAGAGATGACTTCGAGAGAGAGCGGTCCGGAGACACAAAGGAAGCGGAACCGGGGCCTGGGGAGAGCTCCTCCTAATGGTGACCTACAGCTCTACACACTAAGCTCCGCCCCTGAAGACTTGGGGCCCAGAGGTTAGACCTACTGAATAGGGGTGATCACCTGGTTACTCAATCCACAAAATATTATTTCTGCTTCAGTGTGCCCAAGTCTACACAAGAAGCAGAGAAGGAGGCCAATTTAATGGCGCTTTAAACTTTACAGTCATGGATGGGGAGAGAAGCCAACCCTTGACCTAAGGAAGTCAGAAGGGAAAGGCAGATTGATAGATGTTGGGCAAAGTTTGCTCTGAAGGCCTAAACAAAAGATATATGGCAAGTTGAAAGACAGCCCAAGCAGGGGAGGGGCAGAGAGGAAGGGGGACAGAGGATCTGAAGCGGGCTCTGTGCTGACAGCAAAGAGCCTCATGCAGGGCTCGAACTCATGAACCATGAGATCATGACCTGAGCCAAAACCAAGAGCTGGACACTTAACTGACTGAGCCACCCAGGTGCCCATTTATTTATTTTTAAGAGAGAAAAAGAGAGAACAGGGGAGAGGCAGAGAGAGAGGTAGAGAGAGAATCCCAAGCAGGTTCTGCACTTACAATGTGGAGCCTGATGTGGGGCTCAATCTCACAACAGTGATATCATGACCTGAGCTAAAATCGAGTTGAACGCTTAACTAGCTGAGCCACCCAGGTGCCCCATTGAAAGATGTTTCTGCCACGGAACCAAGATTATTACTAATGGCCAACCATGAGCGTCTCACATTTTCCAACAATTTGTATTGGTTATAAAAGGCCTTCTCAATGACTTTTATTGCTTATTTAGACAGTTTTTACGGCCAGTTCTGGGAGGCCAAATTCTAAGATGGATCCAAAGATTTCTATCCCATCGTGTACGTGCCCTATAACTTTTATAAGAGCAGATCTTATGAATATGGTAGGGTATCATTCCTTCAATGAGGTTATGTTATATAGCAAAAATGTAATTAAGGTTCCTAATCAGTTCACTGTGAGTTCATCAAAAAGGAGATTGACCCTGGGTGGGCCTGACCCAATAACTCGAACTCTTCCAATCTGGGTCTAGAGGGCAGTGACAGAAACTGGAAAGATTTGAAGCCAAAGAAGTTCTCTCCTGTTGGATTTGAAGGAGTAAACTCCTTGTGGCAGAGAATGGCAGGTAGGCTCTAGAAGCTGAAAAAGTCTCCTGGTTGACAGCCAGCAAGACGGCAGGGACCTTAGTCCTGCAACTGTAAGGAACTGAATCCTGCCAACAACCACTGAGCTTGGAAAAAAACACAGAGCTTCAGATGAGGACAACAGCCCCCACAAATACCTTAAGTTCAACTTGGTGAGACCCTGAGCTGAGACCCAGCTAAACTGTGTCTGGACTTCTGACTCATAGAAAATGTGACATAATTAATTGGTGTTGTTTAGGGCTGCTACTAAATTTATGGTAATTTGTTATGCAGCAATAAAAAACTAATACACTAGCTTAACTATGTAATTATGCTGCATGTAACTATGCTACACCAAACTGATAATGGGGTTACCTCTGTGGAGGGTTTGGGGTTGTGGGTGCCAACCAAGACCCTAGTTTTATCTGCATATTTGTATTTTTACAAGAGTATATTAAATATGTAAACTTGGGAATTAAAAATAAATTAGAATAAGAAGATTCAAATTACTAAAATCAAGAATGAAAGAAGGGTCATTACTACTGACTTCACAAGAATTAAAAGGAGTGCAAGGGAATACTATATACAATTGTATGCCAAAAAATTAGACAACCTACGTGAAATAGACAAATTCATAGAAAGGCACATACTATCATAACTGATTTAAGAAGAAATAGAAAATCTGAATAGACTTACAACAAGTAAAGAGATTAAAATAGGAATAAAAAAACATTCCACAAAGAAAAGCCCAGGACTAAATGGATTCACTGATAAATCCTACCAAACATTTTAAAAAGTATTAACACTACTCTTTCACAAACTCTTCCAAAAAATAGGGGAACACTCCCCAACTATGAGGAAAGTATTATCCTGATACCTAAATGAGGCAAAGATATCACAAGAAGAAAGAACTATAGACCAATATCCCTTATGAATATAGATGCAAAAATCCCCAACAAAACACTAGGAAGCCAAATCCAGCATTATATCAAAAAGGATTAAATACCATGACCAAGTAGGATTTATTCCAGGGATGCAATGTTGGTTCAACATCTGAAAATTAACCGTATTAATAGAAGAAAAAAAAATCACATGTTCATCTCAATAGACAGAGAAAGCTTTTGACAAATTCCAACACCTTCCAGGATAAAAAAAAAAAAAAAAAAGGTCTGAAAGGACACCATCAAGAAAGTAGAAAGACAATGCATAGAATGGGAGAAAATATTTACAAATCATATAGCTGATAAGTGACTTGTCTCTAGAATTCGTAGAGAATTCTTACAACTTAGCAATAAAAAGTCAACCCAATTAAGAAATGGATGAAAGACTTGAATAGACACTTCTCCAAAGATATACTATGGCCAATAAGCACATGAAAAGGTGCTCAATATCTGTAGTCATCAGGGGAATGCAAATCAAAACCACAATGAAATACCATTCCTGGCCACTAGAATGGCTATAATAAAAAAGACAGTAACAAATGTTGGTGAGAATGTGGAAAAATTGAAACCCTTACATGCTGCTAGTGGGAATGTAAAGTGGTACAGCTTCTTTGAAAAAGAGTTTTGCAGTTCTGCAGAAAGCTAAACATAGAGTTATCCTATGATCCAGAAATTCTTTTTTTCTTTTTTAATCCAGCCATTCTACTGCTAGGTATATAGCAAAGAGAATTGAAAACATACATCCACACAAAAACTTGTACAGGAATGTTCACAGCAGCATAATTCACAATAATCTCAAAGTGAAAATAACCCCAATGTTTATCAACTGACCACTGTATAAACAAAAGGTTGTGTATCCATATGTTATTTGGCCATAAAAAGGAATGGAGAACTGACACATGCTACAACATGGACAAACCTTGAAAACATTATGCTATGGGAAGTAAGTCAGACACAAAAGGTTACATATTGCATGATACCATTTATATGAAATGTACAGAATAGGCAAATCCATCCAGACAGACAGCAGATTAGTGTTGCCAGAGGGTGGGGGAATACACTATCAGGGACAGGGTTTCTCTTGGGGGTAATGAAAATGATTTAGAATTAGTGCTGATGATTGCTCAACTTTGTAAATATACCAAAAATCACTTTATTGTTACACTTTAAAACAATTTTTTTAACATTCATTTATTATTGAGAGACAGAGTGTGAGCAGGGGAGGGGCAGAGAGAGAGGGAGACACAGAATCCGAAGCAGGCTCCAGGCTCTGAGCTGTCAGCACAGAGCCCGACGCAGGGTGTCATGAGGTCATGACCTGAGCCAAAGTCAGACACTTAACCGACTGAGCCAGCCAGTCGCCCCTATTGTACACTTCAAAGGGATGACTTTTATGTTATATGAATTATATCATGATAAAAATAATTAAATAAATCAGAACAGCTCTGTTTCTGGACCCAATTAGATCAGGGCTTGCTTTGAATGAATGCAGGAATTGTACAATTATTTTGAACATCAACTAGAGATGCTCATTTACAAGAGGGCAAGTTGCTATGAAGTAGTCCTCCCCCAATTTTATATGTCAAATAGTTCATATAATTTTTATTGCTGTAATATATATTTGAGAATGTCTATAATAATGGATTCTGCTCCAAAACAGTGATCATACCAGAAGTTGCTGGAGATATGTGCACATTTATATTGCGTTAATTATGCAAATCCCACTTATGTGAAAGTGAAAACATATTCACATGCAAACATGATAATATCCCCCATTCTTCTGTTAAGCGAGTGTTTGTAACTGTGGTCCGTCCTGCTTGAAATCTATTTAATACAAGTCCTAGCCGATCTGAGGTTTTAGCCAGTCTGGGAAGAGCTGTTTCTGGTGCTAGGATTCGTTTTACATTTGTTGGATTGAGGTGACTGGGACATTCAAGTGTAAACACGAAGTAAAACTGAGGAGCGAATTTGGGGCCGATTTGTGTGTTGCACCATGCCTGTACGTGAAGATCGAACAATTTGCAGAACAGAACAAGAACAAGGAAGACCAAGGGCTGAATTTGAGGAATAATCACTTTTGGGGATGAAAGGAGGACGTGTCAGTGAAGGAGAGGAAAAGGGCAAGCAGAGAACAAGTTAAGGCGGACTCATCTCCCGGGTACTACTCCTGGGGGGGCGGGGCGGGTAGGTTAGCTGTTCACATGAGATGCTCGGGTTGAGTCCCCATTATCCTTGTAAGCGTCTGAGTCCCCTGACGGAGAAAGGGACACAATAATATGAAATATCAAAGTAGTGACTTAATTCATTTTCTCTCCTTCTAGCTTTCTGTCTCTATCCATTCGGTCATCTTCCCTGTGGCTTCCCAACACAGTTTAAGCCCCGCCCTTGTTGAACCCTTAAGACTTTCCTTCACTGCAGGCTTCCCTCGTCGCGTTTGACCCGGCTCAGCTGCCGTGACAAAGCCTTTGCGCATGTGCAGAGTGAAACTGGAGGAAGGTGAAGATGGCGGCGGCCAGGGCGCGGGTCCTGGGAGTCCGATGGCTGCAAAGGGCAGCCCGGACCGTGGTGCCGCTGGGAGCACGGACAGGTTCGCCAAAACGGGCGAGGCCTCAATGTGGGAAGGGGATGCCTGAGGTTTGGTGTGTCGAGGGTTGGGGGGGGTGGGTATCGCGGATACTGCAGTGGCCGTGTCCGGCGAGGGGGCGGAGGTATATCCACAGAGAAAGGAGTCAAGTCTCACCTGGTCCTTTGAAGCCCGGGCCGCCACAGCCTCCGCACCTTGAAGCCTTCGGGGCGGCAGGAGGGACCAGGTCTTTTCTGACCCGCCCCTTTCTGCTCTCCAGCTTCGCACATTACCAAGGACATGCTCCCGGGGCCCTATCCCAAGACCCCAGAAGAACGGGCCGCCGCCGCCAAGAAGTATAATATGCGAGTAGAAGACTACCAACCGTACCCTGATGATGGCATGGGGTGAGATGCAGAGTCTGCTGGCAGCCGGGTAGTGATGGGAGATGGCCAGCTCCATTGCGTGGCTCCACTCTGACCATTTTCCCTGAACCTTCTCGTGATCCCTCAGAGTCAGTGGTGTGGGTGCTTTTCTCGGTGGAGGGAGGTGGGAGGTGATGGGTGAGCAGCTGCAGCCTAGAGGACTTCAATTTTCTCCTTGGCTCAGGCTGTTTCCTCAAATGAGGAAGCCGGGATTTTAATAGCTCCCTCGAGGACCCCTGAATAGCAGGAACTTTCCTTGGCTTCATCCAGAGCGCAAGGTTTCATTTAGATTGAGCATCTGCTGGGCTCAGGTGCTGTCATGCAGACACGTGATCAGGCTGGAGCTGGACTCCTGTCTTGAGAGCCGTATTTGTAGATGGAGTACTCTATATTCGTGTGTATATCTTTCTTGTAAAAAAATACCTTTGCTATTAGGGCTGTGGAAATTGTAGTCACTGTCAAGCGGATTAAGCAGCCAACTCCCCTAAGCCAATCCATCCCCCCCCCCTTTAAATAACATCCCCATGGTTAATTATCTGGAGCGATTACCATCACCCTCATTTTCTTTCCTAGCATCGCTCTTTCAATAGTGGTTTTAGCAGCTCCTATTCTTCTTCTTGTTTTCCAATCATTTTCTGTGACACATGACTAGTTGTCATCATTTCCTATGCCTCTTATTTTGTTGTGGACAAGAGTAGCATTGGTAGCAGTCTGTATAAGCTGAAACTGGATTTGTTGGGGGAAAACCCAGCTTAGCAGGAAATCCCATGAGGTGTTTGAGACATGGAGATGCATGCTAACTTGGTGGTTGGGAGCACAGTTGCCATGAAGAGAAAGCTTTTCTAATCTGAACCCCTTTTGTTTGTATTCCAATTAGCTGGGTGACCTTGGGTTCAGACTAAACTACAGTTTTATTTTCTGTCTAATGAGGGAATCAGAGTGATTGATTGCTAAATTCCCTTCCAGCTCTGATATTATAACATTGCATGACTTTTTGTTGTTTTTGAAAGAGGGGAACAAGCATATATGTTATAATGTTGCAGAATTTGACCTAGGGGCGTCTGGGTGGCTCAGTCGTTGAGTCTGACTCTTGGTTTCTGCTCAGATCATGATCTCATGGTTTGTGGGTTCGAGCCCACACTGGGATGGGGGAGGAGGGGGAATTTGGCTTGGGATATTCTCTCTCTCTCTCTCTCTCACTCTCTCTCTCTCTCTGCCTCTCCTTCACTTGTGCACTCTCAAATAAATAAACTTTAAAAAGGTAAAATAAAAACCAGAGTTTGACATGAAGTTTTACTTACACTTTGGACTTTTGTGGTTAGTTCTGTGCTTAGTGACTATAAATTGAGATACTGATTTGAAAGTGGTTTCCTCTGTCCTTAGGTGAAGCAATTTTTTCTGTCACTTGGGTTCTTATCTCTAACATGAGGGGACTTTGAGTTTTCTGAGTGAGGCTGCTCAGAGCCCCTTCCAGAAGTTTTTCTGTCTCTCCAGATATGGGGACTACCCAAAGCTCCCTGACCGCTCACAGCAGGAGAGGGATCCATGGTATGACTGGGACCACCAAGACCTGAGGTTGAACTGGGGTGAGCCGGTGAGAAATCCATATCCCATTTGACCTTCCTTCCTTCTCCCTAAATCTTCCTGAGGATTCTTTCTTTATCTAAATGGCACTTTGCTGTCTAAATAACATTAAGGCTTTCTGCCCAAGGAAGCAAGGTCCAGTGATCTGAGATCTGAGGTTCCATGCGTGGTACATGGAATGGGACTTCTGGAAATAATCAGAACTATGTACTTTGAAAATTGTGAACTTCCATGATTGAGCTGTCTTTAGTCAGCAGAACCTAGAGCTAAGCCAGCACCTAGTCCTATATGCTAGAGTAGCTCACACTTGATTCTCAGAGTATTGTCCTGAGGCAATAGAATGCTTTTATTGAACTTTATATCAGGCTCTGATCACCCTTTTGCAGACCGCCTGCCATTTGCAGGAAGAGCAGTATGTGGTATTTATCTGCTTTTCTGCCTCAGATGCACTGGGACCTTGACATGTATATCAGGAACCGTGTGGACACATCCCCTACACCTGTTTCCTGGAATCTCATGTGTAAGCACCTCTTCGGCTTCGTGGCCTTCATGCTGTTCATGTTTTGGGTTGGGGAGACTTACCCCACCTACCAGCCTGTGGTGAGTATCTGAGAAGTGTCCCCGTAGGCACATTTGCTTAGCCCTGTTTCCTGAGGGAGTGAAGTCTGTAGAGTAGGGATCCAGCCAAGACCAAGCCTGTCTTCCTGGTAAGGCCTGTGGAGGGCCTGACGCATTGGCCTGGCACCAGAGTCAGAGCACTGCTCCATGCACACATCTTGGATCAGCCTAAGAGAGAAGAAACGGTTTAGGACTAGGCGAGGAAGGAGAATGTGGAAGTCAACTCGTCTTTTATAAATGCTAATTTTGAGAGAGCAACAAATAAATTTACTTATTTATATTGAGGGAGGAATAGAGAGAGAGGACGGAGGGAATCCCAAGCAGGCTCTGTGCTGCCCAACCGACGCAGGGCTCAATCTCACAAACCATGAGATCATGACCTGAGCCAAAACCAAGAGTCAGACACTCAATTGACTGAGCCACCCAGGCGCCTCTCAACTCGTCTTCTAGAGTTGCCATTTGGGGGCTGTACTCACTAATTATGTTTTAGCAAGTGATCTTTCAAGGTAGAGTCAAGGAATCCAGAGCTGAAACCTATCCTCTGCTGGAGGCATGAAGGGCAGTTCCCTTAGGGTACTGGAAGCAATTAAATATTTACTACAAGCATGGACCATTTTATTTTGGAGAGTGTAAAGGACACAGAAAATATGCTGTCTAGCTTTATGGGAGTTTAATTTGGATAAGCAAATGGTGAGCAACATTTGAACAGAGATATAGGAATTTGGCAGTTTTAGTGTATATATGTAAATAGTGAATGTGTGTGTTAAGACGTGTGAGATGCTGTTAAAAAGAAGGATGGTGCTAAATACTAAAAATATGTATAGTCTTTGGATGGTGGGGAGAAGTCGGAGAGAACATTTGGGGCAGGACAAAATAGAATGAAGAGGAGAGTGAGTTAGTTGGAATGGAATAGGCATATAAAATATTCCTAGAATAACCAGCTGTATTGGTTACCTAGAGAGCTGCTAAAAATTCAGATTCCTGGAGAGCCTAATTCAGTAGCTCCATGGTGGGGTTCTAAAATCAATATTTAACAAGTTCTCAGGTTATTCTGATGATTTCAGAAATTAGGTATGGAAATTGCCATGTTAAAAAAATATCGTGAGGTGAGCTGATCAGTTAGGTTGGGATGCTTTTATTGCATGGCTAGGGATTTGGGCTTCGTGGCATAGTAAGACATCAATGGCATTAATAGTAAGACTAGTGGCATAGTAAGACATTAATTCAACAAATATTTATGAAGACCCTACTATGTTCCACGTACAGATTGGGCTAGGGGTTGGGGACCCAGTGATGACCTGGACTTCCTCTAGTCAGCACCGAACTGTGTTGGGTTTTTGAACAGAAAAATGACATAATCTAATGAAGGCTAGGACTTTAGGATGATTGATCTGGGAGTAGTCTACAGGGTAGATTGTCCGGGAAGGAACTGAAAGCAGGAAGACTGTCGTGTTTGCAGTTGGCTGCTCGGTGCTACCTCTGCAGAGATCATCGATGTCCTGATGGTAGCTGGCGTGTCTGTGTGCACTGACACGAGCCTTCCTACCAAGCCCCAGGGGCTCCAGGCTGGAGAGTGTACGTAGGGCTGGTGTGAGCACTAACTTCTCTTCAGGAGAGCAAGAAACACAGTGTGGCTCTTCCATTTTTCAGTTCTGTAAGCACATCACCCTTTCCTCCTCCCCTTGAGCTGTGTTCCCTGACAGCTGTTTGTTGGTAAAGCCAGCAGCCCCTAAAGCACGTCCCAGCCGTGTCTCCTCTGTGCTTTCCCCCACCGCTGCTCCTGCACGCCTCATTTGCTAGGCCACTTTAGTGGTGGAACCATTAGAGGCTGAGTGACTTAAAGGAGATTGAGTCTGTCTCGACCCCAGGAGAGAGTGGGATGGATGGATGCATCATCTCATTTAGAAAGCGCTCTCCCTTCCTCCCTCCTTCCTTTTCTTTCTCTCTCTCTGTCTCCCTCTCTCTCCCTCTCTCCCCCGACACACTCTCACTCTCTCTCTCTCTCTCTCTCTCTCTCTCTCTCTCTCACACACACACACACACACACACACACACACACACACACAGTGTAGGCACCACCTCTTTTACAATCTAGGCTTTCTGTCTGCCTTGGGCTGAGTAGGGAAGAGGAGCAGTGTTCCTGCTGTTCTAGCCCAGCTGGGTCCGACCAGAGGCCACCTCATACCCATTTACCATGTGTGATTGTTAACTCAGAGTGGGGTGTAGCCAGGTATTGGCTGGATGTATGCTATCTTGCTGACCTGTGTTTTTTCCTCAGGGGCCAAAGCAGTATCCTTATAACAATCTGTACCTGGAAAGAGGCGGCGATCCCACCAAAGAGCCTGAGCCGGTGGTTCATTATGAGATCTGAGACGGCTTCATCGGCTTTGTGTCCCCTGACTTCCTCATTTCTAGAGATTTAACCTTAATGAAATCCCTAATAAAACGTAGTGCTGTGGTATCTGTGCCTCATTTCCCCAGGAATAGCCACTGCCGTGAGGACCTCATCCTTTTCCTTTCCTTTTTTTCTGCCTGCTATCTGTTCCCACCCCCTACCCACTCTGAGATTAGAAAGATGGGAGGGTAGGGGGAGTTAAGCACAAGAAAATGGTACTTTGTTAATTTTGCTGGGGCTGTGAAGGTATTTGAGGGTTTCAGTTGTGCAGTAGGTGGTAAGGGTAGCTTCTTTTCCCATTTACAGGGTTGAAGAAAAAGGAAGATATGTTCCTGACTTCCCAAGTTGGAACAAGATATATTTTCCATAAGAAACCTTTTTATAACGGTTAGGGTTTTTGTTTTTGGTTTTTGTTTTTTTTTTTGAAAAAGTGCACTTAAAAAAATTTTTTTTAAGCCTATTTATTTATTTTGAGAGAGACAGAGACAGCATGAGTGGGGGAAGGGCAGCTAGAGAGGGAGAGAGAGAATCCCAAGCAGGCTCTGTGCTAGCAGCTCAAACCCACGAAGCCATGAGATCATGACCTGAGTCAAAACCAAGAGTCGGACGCATAACTGACTGAGCCACCCAGGCGCCCCTAAAAAGTACACTTTAACATGTTTCAAGTATGTTATAGGATAAATAGGTGTTTTTGAACTCACCTGAGGCTGTGACTGTCTCTAATGTCATTTCTGTTGTAAGAGTACACACAAGTATTCCTTGTTCCAAAGCAACTTGTGAATCCTACATTTATGAATTAGAGGGTAGTTCAGTGAGTTATTCTGAACCTATGCATGGCTTTTGCTATGGTTTTTGAGGGTCTATCTCGATGCATCTGTTAAGTGAAACAACTCATTTTCTTTTTGTCCCTTTGGAGACGTTTTCTTAAAATTACACTGCCTGAAAACCTGTCCCATAGGAAAAAAAAAAAAAAAAGCACACTTTCAATATGACCTATGAAAGCAAATCCACCCAAGTTACCAGACCTTTAGTGGTTGTCCAGGAAGTGAAAGAGGGATTTGTTTTTAATAATTTTTTTAAAATGTTTATTTTTGAGAGAGAGCAGAAGCAGGGGAGGAGCAGAGAGAGGGAGACTACATTCAAAGCAGGTGCCAGGCTCTGAGCTGTCCGTGCAGAGCCCAACACGGGGTTTGAACTCCCGAACTTCAAGATCATGACCTGAGCCGAAGTTGGATGCTTAACTGACGGAGCCACCCAGGCACCCCTAAAGAGACTTTTATGAGACCAGAGGATGGGTACTTCTAATAAAATGCCACTACTTGAGGGTTTCCACTGGCTTTTTATCTGTCTTCATTCTCTGTCCTCTGTTGCCTTTGGTAATATATGTAACAAATGTCTGTGTGTCTAATATATGTATGAGACATTGATAGGCCCTGGGGCTATAAAATTGAACAGGACAAAAATAGTTGCCTTCAAGTATAGAAGCTAAGACTGGGAGTTACAAAACAAAGTGAAAAGAATTAACAGCTAAGTTGAGAGAAAAGAGTGCACCTTTTTTTTTTTTTTTTTTCCAACGTTTTTTTTTTTTATTTATTGTTGGGACAGAGAGAGACAGAGCATGAACGGGGGAGGAGCAGAGAGAGAGGGAGACACAGAATCGGAAACAGGCTCCAGGCTCCGAGCCATCAGCCCAGAGCCTGACGCGGGGCTCGAACTCACGGACCGCGAGATCGTGACCTGGCTGAAGTCGGTTTTTTTTTTTTTTAAATTCTGACCTGCTTGCAGCTGTGACCTGCTTTTGGTTAAAATTTTTCAGAGTGCCCCCATCAGTGACGCTTTTGCCTCATTCCCTAGTTCGAGGTGTTGTCTAAGGTTCAGTTTTCCGCCCTGTTTACTTGCCCTCGGGTTTCATCCACTGTTGAGGTGCCTAACATGTTCAAGAAATACTTAGTATGCACAAAGAGTGGGCAGGCACAGACAATACCCTAAATTGTCTTAACATCTGGACTTCAAAACCCTCTAATCCCCACAAAAAGGAAATCTAGACTTGTATCACAGTGACTTGAGGCTCCATTGTAAAATAATGGAACTGACTCACCATCTTTGGAGGCAAAAATACAGTGGAGTTTCTGCATTAGGCCAAAGTTTTGAATCCAATAACTTAGGTCTAACATCTTCAACTGCTGGTAGAATATTTTTATTTGGAAATGCCATAATTCCCTCAGTCAACATAAAAAATCCATCTGATTTTTTCACCTCCCTCTTCAGCTCTTTAACTTCATCACTCACAAGAGCCTGTCCAGTTTTCCTTTACAATCATTGCTGCTATATTAATCCAGGCTTTCATCACCTGGTACCTGGACTGTTCTATTAGTCTTCTAATTTGAGTCCCTGCCTTCAGCTCTGGTCTCTCTCTAAAGGGATCCGTATTGCTTGTCTTAAAATACAATTTTCAGGGGCACCTGGGTGGCTCAGTCCGTTAGGCGGGGACTTCAGCTCAGGTCATGATCTCGCGGTCTGTGGATTTGAGCCCCGCGTCGGCTCTGGGCTGGCAGCTCAGAGCCTAGAGCCTGCTTCGGATTCTGTGTCTCCCTCTGTCTCTGCCCCTCCCCTGCTTGCTGTCTCTTTCTCACATAATAAACATTAAAAAAAAAAAAAAAAAAGCAATATTCATCTTATTGCATCCCTACCCATAATTTTAACTAACCCCCAATTACCTGCAAAGTTGAATTGGTATTCCCAATCTGTTTCCCGCCTCTTTCATTCATGGTGTGGGAAATGCCAGGGTGCCTACTAGCCAGTTGGGCCCTTCCTCCTTTCTGAGACACCATCTATCTTGCCGCTGCAAGGTATGACACCCGTCTTGCGTCCCTGAAATACTCCAGAAGCCCCTGGTCTACAGTACCTAGGCCTCTGCATGCCTATAGCCCTTAATTCGTTCAGCCAACAGCTTTTCGGCATCAGTTGTTGGTGGGCTGTAGTGCGTCACCGCTGTTTATGGCCTCGATTGCTATTTACCTTTTCAATTAGGATTCCACTGAGAGCTTCTGGAACTAGTTAGTACCAGGTCTTCACCATCATGACAAATAACGAATTAGTATTTTCCCTTTTCAGGGGCTGTTCCCCGAGCCTGGCTCTAACTGAATAGGCCAGAACTTAGCGGTCGCAGGATCTGACCCTCTGCGGCAGAACCGCGCAATCTCGGCGCAGGTGAGGGAGCCGGCAGAGCCAGAATCCTATTCCATCCTCTCCGCTGCTCCGCCGGCTCCCCGAGTCGGCGCTTCGCGGCGCGTGCGGGCGGCGGTGCTCGGCCTCCAGGGCTACTTTTGGCCCTCGGCAGCCGCCGTCCGCGGCGCCCAGCTGAGCCCACAGGCCCTCGGAGGAGACCTGCCGTGGCTGCGCCGCGCTGCCGTGACCCGGGCTCTCCGCGCAGGTGGGTTTTCCCCGCCTCTCTGGGGCCCGGGGCGCCGCTCCACCGTAGGGAGAGCGCCGGAGGGACCTCGTCCCCCCGCGGAGACCCAGGCCCGCGCCTCTCGGGCGCCACCGCGCTCGCTCTCGGATTGGACCCGGCTCCGCTCTCCCGGCCCCGCCGGGGTGCTGCGGCCCCACGAGGGTCTGTCTCCGTTCAGCGCTGCCCTCGCACCTTCTCCCGTGCTCCCCGGACCCCGGCTTAGCCTAGCCTGGAGGGAAGCTGTGCTCACCGCCCCCGCAGGGCCTCGGCTGCGGAGGGTCGCTGGCGCCCTCCATCACCGCGGGAGTCTGTTCGGCTCTTGGTTGAATGTAGATTAACAGCCCGTCTTCCCAGTTTCTAGGCCGTCGGGGATTTAACACCTCATCTGGAGTTGAGTTTGAACTAATATCATGGGTAAAAGCGCTGAGCTATGGAGGCTCAGTGGGGTTCATATCTCGGCCCCAGCCAGTTTTCTTCCCGGTGAAATGTATATAATAATAGTACCTGTTGCACAGAACCGTTATGAGAAGTGAGATTTGCCCGTCAAATGCGCAGGGCTAAACGTAGCTCCTACTTCTGTCAAGGGCTTTCCCCACAAACGGGAAAACGGCTTTGACCAGCAGGTGGCAGTGGTGACTGTATAATACGATGTGCAGCGAGTCCGAAGTTACCTGGTGTTGCCTCAAGCGTTTAGAGGCCCCCTCTAAAGAGGGTCTTGGCTGAGAATCTTGGCTGAATTGGCAGCTTTAAACTCTCTTCAGGCTGGAAAGTACATTAGAGATTGAGGAATACTACCTACTATTTTAGTAGGTTGCGACTAACCTGACGGTGGTTTCCTTAAGCAGTTTACAATGGGTCCCAAGTTTCTTCCCTCAAGTTCAGTGTTACATTAAAAACAATACAAAACAAAACCAAAAACTTTTCTGCCACTTTGCTAGCCTGTTGGGATGGCACTTTGAATATGGGTTAGAATTGTATTGGAAACCACAGAATTAACATGGATGTCTACGTTCATTAAACATAGTATCAAGCACTTTACTCTATGCCAGACATTGTTCTGGCACTAGTTAGTTATAACATGGTGAACAAAGCAGACACAGTACAAGCTCTCCTGGAGTTTACTTATTGGTGGTTGAGACCAACAATGTAAATGTAAATAAACACATAACAATAAGTTACCAAGGAGAAAAAAAAATTGAGACTGATTTTGGTTGGGTGGCTCACCTCCCTGAGGGGGTGAGACACTTAGCCCAGAAAGATGTGAAAAGGAGCCAGTCACGCAGAGAATGAAAGGGAGAACATTTGAAGTATCAGAAACAGTTTACAAAAGCTCTGAGGTAATAAAAAGCCAGGAAATGAAAGAAAGGAAAAAAAAAAAGGGGCTGCAGCGTAATGAATAAAGGGGGAAAGTAGCAAGAGACGAGGTTGAAGTGGAAGGATGAGCCTTTAAGCAGGGTCATAAGGGGTTTGAGTGCAATTTTGTTTTGAGTGCAATAGAAGTCATTGGAAGACTTGAAGCATGGAATGCCAAAATTCTGTATTTTTTTTTTATTTTAAAAGTTCACGTCTGCTGCTATGTAGAGAGTTAATTGGGTGATGGTAGAATAAAGATAACCATTTGGAAGATTATCGCAGTAATGCAGGTGAGAGATGACGGTGTCTTCAGATAGAATGGTGGTGGTGCAGCTAGAGAAGAGTAAACAGGTTAAGAGACATTTTGGGGGCGAAATCAGGAAGCCTTAATGATGAATTAGAAGGGAATAAGGGACAAGAAGGAATTGAGGGTGACTTTCAGGTTCCCAGGTTGAGCAGTTGGGTGGATAGTGATACCATATACGGAGATGAAGAAAACTGGAGAAGGAACAGATTCAGGGGAAGGAGGTGGTAGAATGGAGAATTCCGTTTTAGACAGACTGACTTAGGTATCTTTGCTATATCCCAATAGAAATGTTTGATGAGCAGTTACATATAAGAACTTGGCGCTCAGAGTTGAGAAATTTGTGTTGGTGGTATGAATTTAGGGGTCATCAGCATACGGATGAAAAGCCAAGGGAATGGATGAGGTCACTGAGAGGTTATCCAATTTGATGGTTATCATCACCATTGGGCCTGTGGCAACCAGTGTGTTTAAATATCTTTTTGGGGTTAAAGCATTAGATTTTAGTAATTGGGTAAGTGAACTGTCCTTGCAGATCTACAGATGGTCATGCGTGTGTCACCCTGTATTGCCCTGAAATGCCCCCATTCCATGGTGGGGAGAGAGAAACAAGAACTTGTGTCCACAGGTGCTTCCTAGATCTGGCCCTTAAGCTTGCTGATTTCTATTTTTAGTAAGCTGAGGGTTATGTCAGTTTTCTGCCACCTACAGGACGGACCATGAAGCTAAAGGAGCTTGAACGGCCTGCTGTCCAAGTGTGGAGCCCAGCCAGCCAGTGCCCTGTGTATCTCGCCACAGGTATGATGATACTGTGGACTAGGATCCACTGGAAGTACATAGGTCAAGGGGAAACTTAATATTCAGAATTCTTTACTGAGCTTCAGAGAAAGCTTTAGAGTCATGAAAAGGTGGGGTTCGCTTGCAGGATAAGCAAGGGGACATTAGGTGTTTGGGGTACCTAGGGGCAGCCTTGAATTATGGTTCAAGCTTGAGCACCTCCTGTTTTCTTGCTTTCTTTGGAGTTACCACTTGAAAAAGGATATACCCAGTCCTCTCCTGTTCCGCTGCCTCTCCACTCCCTAATCATTTATACCCCAAATCCATGCATGTATTTTTGCTTATATACTGCCTCTTCCTAACTTTTCTTGTGCCTAGGAACATCTGCCCAGCAGTTAGATGCCTCCTTTAGCACAAATGGCACCTTGGAAATCTTTGAGGTTGATTTCAGGGACCCCTCCTTGGACTTGAAACGCAAGGGAGTCCTTTCTGCCTCAAGCAGGTACCATGTCTGAATTGTTGATATGTGTGCAGGGCAGCTCCTGATGTAGACTGAGGAATTCTGGGAGCAAGGTGTGCTTCTCAAGGCTCATAAGGATATCTATTAGGTGAAGGACCTTCACCAAGTTGGGGAGAAGTTAACTCTGGGTTTATTTTACCAAAGGATTTTAAAAACACCCACTCTCACTTTTTTGGTCAACAGCGGCATCAGGCAGAGTCGTGTGTTAGAGACTCCTCAACCAAGCCTGGACCCATACGTGCCTGCTCTCTCTCTGAGCCCAGAGATGTTGGCTTCTTCCTCCCTTGGCTCTTGTGAAGATAACCTGACACAATATCTCCTTTTGTGCCAATGGGAGGAGAATGAATGAGCCTCTCCTCATTGTGGTTAGGCACTGATTGGGTGCTCCTGGATTTCATGGCTCTGGCAGGCTTACAGGCCTGAGTACAGGCATTCACAGAGCACATGTATACAGGTCAGGCACTATGCTAGGGACTCTGTATATCTTATTCATTCCTCAAAATGAGCATGAGCAATAAATACCATTATTCCCATTTTGCATAGGAGGGAACCGAAACTCTGGGAAGCTAGGATTTACACATAGGTCTCATTCCAAAATCTACCTTCTTTCGATTATTCAACTTCTCTTTTATAGGTTTTGTAAAGATGTGGCTTACAGTCTGAAGCAGTGGTCTCCAAATTTTCATACCACTGGGGAAAATGTGAATATTCACTATACTCAAGTTATAGAGGCAATACAAATAATATACATGCATTACTCTACTATTAAAAAGTGCCATTTCCATAATTTTATAGATTAAAAATATAAGTCTTTTTCCTACAGAGAATTATCTTGTCCATCCCTCTTTAGAGATTACTGGTCAAAATGCAACTTTGCATTCTCTTATGAATGTTTTGGTCCATCTGAGAGATAAATTAAGGTATTTAGATAGAAGTACCCTCTTTTTTCTTTACATGGGTTAGCCTAATAATGAAAGGTTAGTTATCGTTCTCCCTTTCTTGAGCCCCTATATCACTTTCTGACAGTATCCTTTATTTTACAGTTTTTTTACATCTTTGTATTTCCAGTATCTTTCCCTTTGAAGAGCAGCCACTAGAGGGTTTACCAATAATGATGAGATATTCTTAGCCTCCAAGCAAGCATTTCAGAAAGGGCTCCTGAAAGAGGGGAGCTAATTCAATAACATTTATGCTCCTGGACTTAAGAAGAGGGGCAATGGGTAAGAGCTCCTCTCCTCAGCCAGCCAAGCAATAGCTTTAGCACAGTAGTGGCTCCTTAGGGCTAATAGTTCCTAAGAAAGAAACAATATAGTTGCTTAAGAAACCTTGAAATTGAATCCTAAGATCCCTGTGGGCAGAGATTTTTGTCTGTTTTATTCACTGCTGTATCTCTAACTCCTAAAACATCACCTGACATTTGATGCTTAAGGATTATCTGTTAAATGAATGAGTGATGCTAGAAATGTCTGGATTACCAAACTGAGCACTCATATCCACCATTTCAGTTAGTTAAAGTTATTCTTCAGTTAATCTTAGTGCCCTGAGAGCTTTTCAAAGGTGACGATCGGTTTGTTTTGCAGCCAACTAGGCTGAAGGGACCCTTTTTGAAATGTTGGTACTCAAATCAGGAATTGTAAACTTCACTTCATACCCTGTTTGATCCTGCAGGGATTGGGAGCTATACCCAAAATAAATAGTGCAGCTAACACTATTGATAGTGTGTCATCTCTATTTTCTTTTCTACCTCTGTAATTGTGTGCAAGGATTGAGTTGCATTTCCAAAGACCTAAGGAACTATCTTTGACATAGATCTATAGGGTGTTCTTGAAGAAATCATCTTAGACACCCGAGGGCCTAAGGCACCCACTTCTTTCTGTTCCAGCCTGGGTTCAGTCACTTACTCAGAAACCCACATCTCAAACTATTGACCAAGATGATCGAGGTAGAGAGAGGGCTGCCTGTTCTTTGCTTTATACTTTCCTCTTTCCTTTCTGTGCCATCTTTTGCGTGGTTTAGTGGAAAGCACAGTTGTATTGGGTTGCATCCTTGGCTAGAGATAGGTGACTTTGTGCAAATGGAGGTCTTAGGTTTCCTCACTTACATATAAAGAAGAGGTTGTACAAGAAGACTAAGAACCTACTGAGCTCTAAATTCAGGTATTATGTTCAGTGTTTCCTTCTCTTCCTTTTTTGTATCATAATCTCTTTTCTTTTTCCTTTTTATTTATTTTTTTTTTTTTTAAAGAAACCTTCCTTGGGTCTCATCGTTATTACCTAACACATACTTTTCAAAATCTTCCCCCATCCTTTGCCTGCCCTTTTCACCAGATGCATGCCTCAACCACATTTGAATCCTGAAGATCCCCTTATATCAATTCATGAGGCATCAGAAAATATTATGTATTTAGAAATATCTGACTGAAAGAGAAGTCCTCTGAAACACTGGTGTGGGGTGGATAAGGGACCACCTCAAGCTGTAAATAGACTGAAGAGAGGGAATGGATTAAAGCCACCGGGTGCATCAGAATCAATATGGATTAGCACGTGCATTGAAGCAAGTGATGTTTGGTTTGTTAGATGAATCTCACTCAAGAATAAAGGTTTTTGGGAGAATAATACATTATTTATGAATTGTCTTAATGAAATGAGGACTTAGCTGCTGTGGCTGAATGAGGTCAGAGACCAGTGTGCGATGTGCAGTACTCCACCCTCTGTCTGCACTGAGGGTCTAGATCTTTTTGTGGTCTCTGTAACCTCTGTATGACCTATTCTCTAGTAACGTGAAGACAGTAGGTGATCTATCTCTCAGCACCTTTATAGTAGTTCTGGCTACTTGGGGAACCCTATGGCCTCTCTTTGGGTGCCTGTGTAAGGAACAACACCAAGCAGAAAAAGATCACCTTGTGTACTTTTCTTAGTTTTCCCATTTCCAAGGTTTGCCTTCCTTAGAGATTACATCAAGATCACAGAGTGGAGAGAACGTGGGCTTTGTTGTTGGATAGGCCTGGGTTCAGATCCCAACGCTGCCATCTAATATCCTCTTGGACACATTGTTTAACTTCTCTGGCCCTGTTTTTCTCTGCTGTAAATTTGGGATACATGGGCACGTATTAGCTGGTGCATATTAGGCTTCAGAAAAGAAGTTCTCTCAGACAGCCACTGCTTCACTTCGCTGTCTTCATTCTCCAACTTGAGCCCTGCCTTCACTGCTCTTTTTTTTTTAATGTGTGTGTGTGTGTGTGTGTGTGTGTGTGTGTGTGTTGAGAAAGACAGAGCATGAGCAGGGGAGGGGCAGAGAGAGAGGGAGACACAGAATCCGAAGCAGGATCCAGGCTCTGAGCTGTCAGCACAGAGCCTGATGTGGGGCTCAAACTCACCAACTGTGAGATCATAACTGGAGCCGAAGTCAGACACTTAACCACTGAGCCACCTAGGTGTCCCTTCACTGCTCTGACTTTTTAGGAAACTTGGATTCCCTCAGCTAGTTTGGCTTGTTTTCACTTCAGTAACATGAGGTTGGAATTTTTTTAATGTTTATTTTATTTATTTTGATAGAGAGCAAGCGATCAGAGGAGGGGCAGAGAGAGAATCCCAAGCAGGCTCTGCACTGTCAGGGCAGAGCCCAATGTGGGGCTTAAACTCACAAACTGTGAGATCATGACCTGAGCCAAAATCAGGAGTCAGATGCTTAACTGACTGAGCCACCCAGACCCCCTCTGAGGTGGTTATTTTTAAAAAGGAACCTTACTAAGCAAATAAAAGCAAAATCCCAAACAAAGAAGTACATAAATTATGGAAGAAAGAATTTACACAACACATATTCCTAGTTATAAATTAGCTAAAGCTTGGCCTCAGCTGAGCTTAGCTAGGATGGCCTTTTGATCTCTCAGTCCTCAATTTATTCTCTTTAACCTTGTCTTTTTCTCTCCGCCAGGAGCATAGCCATGAGCTGGTCATAGGGCTGGTTCTGTCTTTATGAATTTCAGTGTCTTCCCCTACTGGTCTAGGCTGGTATCAATCTGATGTATCCAACACAGGGGTTCTCAACCCTGTTTGCTTGTTACAATCACCTGGGGGCTCTTGTTAAAAATGTAGATTCTGGGGGCACCTGGGTGGCTCAGTAGGTTAAGCGTCTGACTTCGGCTCAGGTCATGATCTCGTGGTTTGTGGGTTTGAGCCCCGTGTTGGGCTCTGTGCAGACAGCTCAGAGCCTGGAGCCTGCTTCAGATTCTGTGTCTCCCCTCTCTCTGCCCCTCCCATGCTCATGCTCTGTCTCTCTCTGTCTCTCAATAATAAGTAAATGTTAAAAAAAGTTTTTAAAAATGTAGATTCTGAGGGCCTGTCTCTGGAAATTCTGCTTTGCAAGGTCTAAGTAGGAAAGTAAAGAATCTGGTTTTTTCTTTTTCTTTTTTTATTTTAGAGAGGAAGAGAGAGTGCAAATGAGGGAGAGGGGCAGAGGGGGAGACAGTCTTAAGCATGCTTCCTGTTCAGTGCGGAACCGGATGCAGGGCTCGATCCCATGACCTTCAGATCATGACCTGAGCCAAAATCAAGAGTCGGACAGTCAACCCCCTGAACCACCCAGGTGCCCCAAGAATCTGTATTTCTTTGATGCTGTATACTGCCCATTATCACCATCTCCATGGGAACCTCTTCAGCAGAGAATTGCACCTGTATTCTCATGTTTTGAAAGTTCCCATCATTCCATACAAACTCTTCCTATACCATCTCTTTAAATTTCTAATCTCTGGAAATCCTATTTTCAAGCCAAAGGCCATCTTGTTTTTTAACTTTTAAACTATTCAAACATAGAAAGTTGTAGAATAGTACAATGAACAATTACATACTTTTACCTAGATTTATCAGTAGTTAATATTTTGTTGCATTTGCCTGCATGCCGTGCACTCTTTTTCTGCGTGCACATGTGTGCGTACACACACACACACACACTGTTCCCTGACCATTTGAAGAGCAGAGATGATTGGCATTCCTTGAGTCCGTTGAATGATCATGTCCTGGTCCTTGCTTAACTTGTCCTAGCCGTTCTCACTCTCCTAGATGTTCTCTTTCATGTCCTATTTGGGCTCTAGGCTCACTCTCACTAGTGAAATGGTTAACCATAGGACTGTACTTTCTACATGCTTACAGAAAGAAAATCATTTTGTCACACTCTGTGTTCTGCATCTTGGTCACTCTAAACTAACTAGGCTTGTTCTCGAACTCTTTGGTGACTCCCCCTTGAGGTCTCAGGTGCCTTTGTCTTTGGTCTGTATGCCAGGTGCTGTGATCATACTGACGTTACTGTGACATCTTCTACCACCCCCATGTGAGTTTTTCACTGGCCATATTCTCCTCTGGTTCCTGTGAGACCTATTGTGGGCTTCTCTAGTTATTTTGTTGACTCGCCCTCTGCCCACATTGACCTCTAGCCCCAGGTGACCTGGCAGCCTCTTGAACTAATGTGGCACGCGTTCTTCTGCCCTGTTGAGATCAGTGCAATGTTAGAACACATGGCCTTTTGGACGGTACCTGTAGAGCCACCGTTTGTGTCAGCTCTGCTGCTTTACCTCAGTTGCTGACCTGGTCTCAAATGGTGTTCAACTCTTCACTTCTAACAGGTTGGTGCTGCCTAGTGACTGGTCAAACAGGTTCCTGCCTGGTCACCCCACTCAGTTTCTTGGCTGATGTTTCCCAGGGTGTGGGAACATTTCATTCCAGTTAGGGATCTTATGACATCATTCAGTGTGAAATCTGGCTTCCCCGAAGGGCTGTGGAAATACCCTTGGCTAGCAGCTGTGAAATGGAGGACAAGACTACCTTTAAGGCTTTGGGGATTTCACATGGCTTCCCTAGGGGCTTTGTAGAGGACCTAACTCTGCAGGGGCCCAGGATCCATCTTTTCCTTTTGTGTAAGATGCAGGCCAGAAAGCCAGAAGTGTTTCCCACGAGATGTGTTTATTCTTTTTGCTTCTGTGTTTCTAGGGCTGGCCGGCTACAGCCATAGAGCAGATCCAGTGGGCTAGTCACATGGGAGAGACACAAGGTGGAGTGATCCTTGGGTCCCTTCTCACTTACAGCTTGAGAGGGAAGAGAGGACAACAGTTGTTGGTGTAGGGAACCTGCTTCTAGTCAGGTACAGAAGAGTTTGGATCTTCCTCTAAACAGAATACAGTCTTTTATGATGGTTAAGGGATCAGACTCTAAAATAAATGGGCCAGACTTTATACCTTGATTCCACCACTTCCTAGGTGTCAAATAGGGATAAAACTACTAACTGTGTATACAGAAATTCATATATTTTCTGTGTCTCAGTTTCCTCAATTGAAAATGGAGTTAGTAATAATACCTTATAGAGTTATTGAATATTAAATCAGTGAATACATGTGAAGCACTTAAAACAATGCTTCATACGTAGGAACTGTTTAATAAGTGTTAGTTGTTACTGTTATTTGAGTTGTGAGGATTAAGTGAAGTAATTTATTTGAAATGTGTATCACTGGCCCTATATAACCCTAATAATGTTAATTTAGGGGGAAAAAAAAAGCCTGACCTCCTCACTTCTAGTGTAACAAAGATGGAATATTTTTCAGAGAAAGGGCAGGACCAAAGTGAGGACACCTCTGTTGTGTGTCTGGTAAGTGAGGGAGAAAGGCAGGCCTGTCTTGGGGTGGGGATGCCTGCATAATGGCAGAGGCTGACAGAGATGCCTGCTCTCTGCCTATTAACATGGTTCTGAGTTGGTGCTGATGCCAGTTTCTCCTCTTTGTAGGTTTTACAAGCTGATCTGGGGGAGCTTTGGCAATGGGCTTCTGGAAGCCTCCGGGGTTATTGCAGGCGGAGGGAACAATGGCATGCTTACTCTATACAATGTGACCCACATCCTGTCTTCGGGGAAGGAGCCTGTGATTGCCCAGAGGCAGAAGCACACGGGGGCTGTCCGAGCCCTTGACTTTAATCCTTTCCAGGTACTGCATTTCAGTTGGTCAGACCATGGCCAAGCCATGGAGTAACAATTCTGTATGGAAACATTGACTTGTGGCCTCCAGTCTGTAACTCTGAGCCCTTCCCAGACTGTTAGGGGAGCGGCTTTGGAAACCCCACATGTGGGTCTCTTTCCCCCTTTCCTGCTCTCACTTCTTCCTGGGGTGGTGTTTCTCCAAAGACCTGTTCTTCATACAGGGCCACCTCCTGGCCACAGGAGCCAGTGATTCTGAAATCTTCATTTGGGATTTGAATAACCTAAATGTGCCAATGACCCCAGGATCCAAGTCACAGGTAAGGAGGCTCCTAGGGCAGCTGATTTTCCCAGGGAGAGTCTTGAATCCTGGAGGCAGCCAGAGCACAGGAGGTTTTGGACTTTACCACTGGAGGGCAATAAAGCTCCGCAAACGAACACATTTTACCAGCCAGCCATTAGCAGCAACGGAGGGGAGGGTGGTTTGTGGTCATTAACTGTCCTAGGGTTTCTGGAAGGAAGATGAAGAAGGGCAGTGGGAGGCACTGAGAAAAGAAGTGTGAGTACGATTTATCATAGTAGAGCTCAGGCAGGGTAGAGTAGGACCCTAAGCTCAGGAAGTGGGGCTAAGAGTAGGACACCCAGATATACTCTTGTCCTTTTTGTGGAGTGAGTCAGCTTTGCCTCTGTATCTAGTTCTCCATGCAGTTGGGGTCCTGTGTATATCTGTCTCTGAGTGTACCTACCTGTCAGTCTATAACTGGGTCTGTCTTTTTGCTTCCTGGCTCTTCTCTGTCTTATGCTTACAGTATCGTGAGGTAAGTTAATTATAAATTTGATAGCACCCTGTGCCCTAAAAATAGCAATGGCTTTTCTTTCTGCCTCATTTTCTCTGAGGGTCTTATGTGTCTGTGTTTCCCTTTCTTCCTCCTCCTCTCCCTCTCTCTCTGTCATAGATAAGAGGCCTGTTTTAAATCTTGACTCTATTCTCTCAGGAGCAACTTGGGATAGGAGTAAAATCCAAGTGTGCCTGCCCTTCTCTCAATTTCTACACCAGTACCCCCAAAGGGTCCTCTCTAGAAAATTTAACCCTCGGTTCCCTGATACTATCTGGGTTTGGGAAGCTCATGTCTGCTCTTGGGCTTTCTGTGGGTGGTTGGGAGCAGTGGAACAGCAAATGTCTCTTGGTCCAGGGGATGACAAGTTGTCCTCCACCCCCTCCCCCCATCCTGCCACAGCAGCCTCCAGAAGACATCAAAGCACTCGCTTGGAACCGGCAGGTTCAACACATTCTGGCTTCTGCTCACCCCAGCGGCAAGGCAGTTGTGTGGGATCTCAGAAAGAATGAACCTATCATCAAAGTCAGCGATCATAGCAACAGGGTGAGTTCTGGAGGCAGAATGCAGGGTTGGGCTCTGGCTTCTTCCTCATGCCTGAGCTTTGGAGCTGTTCTTCCCCAGGCCAGGGTTCTGCTTTCAGCTGCTACACTTGCAGACTTAGCCTCTTATCAGATTTCCTGTTGAGAGTGAATGCTTAGGGAAGCTAAACAGAGCTGATCTGGAGGCTTCTAATATTCATTACTTACTCATGGTCATCACACAGAAGAGACACAAAACCTGCCCTATTCCAACTGGGCGGAAAACGTTCATAATCAGAAGAGTCAGGTTACGTCACCCTTTGGGGTCTGCTTTGTTCACAGATGCACAGCTCAGGCCTGGCCTGGCACCCAGAGATAGCCACCCAATTGGTGCTCTGCTCAGAAGATGATCGTCTTCCAGTGATTCAGCTGTGGGATTTGCGCTTTGCCTCCTCTCCCC
Source organism: Panthera uncia (assembly GCF_023721935.1). Classification (NCBI taxonomy): domain Eukaryota; kingdom Metazoa; phylum Chordata; class Mammalia; order Carnivora; family Felidae; genus Panthera; species Panthera uncia. The sequence goes on along the minus strand of NC_064818.1, from coordinate 57,061,207 downwards.
TGAAGGTGCTGGAGAGCCACAGCAGGTAATATCTCAAACTCTACTTTTTTGGCAGACGGTATGGCATAACTGACCTGGGTAGAAGGCAGTGAATGCCTCACTTTAGTTACCAAACATCCTCCCTGCCTTCAAAGCCATTCCCAGTGAACAGTTTCCCAATCCTAGCTCTAGCCCCAACAAAGAGGAGTTTCTTGAGATGGTAAGGTTATGGAGAAGAACCTGAGATTCCATTTAACTTCCAGAAATTGGAGTGTGGATGGGGTCATGACAAATATTTGGAGCCAATGTTTAGTCCTCCTGGGAGAGTCCAGGATAATGTTAATCTCTTTAGGTGGTGAGGTTATCTCCTCCAAGACTTCTCCTTTTTTTTTTTTTTTTTTTAGTTTCTTTATTTTGAGAGAGAGAAGGGTAGAGAGAGAGGGAGACAGAGAATCCCAAGAAAGCTCCACACTGTCAGCACGGAGCCTGACATAGGGCTTGATCTCACAAACCACAAGATTATGACCTGAGCCAAAACCGAGAGTCAGACACTTAACTGACTAAGCCACCCAGGCACCCCTAAGACTTTTCAGTAAGAAAACCTTGGCTCCTGTTTATCCTCCGAACAGGCCTGCCCCTGAAGCTGTAACTCTTAGGCCCTTAGCAGAGAAAACAACCCCACACTGTTCTTTCTTACTAAAGGTCTATGTTGCTTTTATGCCTTCTTGGGGACTTTTAAGAGTTAGATCCTCACTCCTCACATGGGCTAAAAAGCACACATAGGGATGGGTGCTTGAGTGACTCATGCTGATTCACAGTCCCTACTCTACAGTCAGGGAGGAGAAGCGGGCCATCCTGCAGGGACTGTGAGAGGCAGGATGATACAGTGCATAGTGCCCAGGCTCTGGGGTTTGACGTGTCCTGGCTGTATGGCTGCTGAAGGTTCCTTAATTCTTCAAAGCCTCCTTTTCCTCATTTGTAAAATGAAATCAGGCCACTCATTTTATAGGGATGAGATATATCCAAGATATGTATGACACTCTACTCCTAGTGGGCATTCAACAAATGTTAGTTCCTCTTTCCTTTCCTTTTTAGGGGGATCTTGTCAGTGTCGTGGAGCCAGGCTGACCCTGAGCTGCTGCTCAGTAGTGCCAAGGACAACCAGATCTTGTGCTGGAACCTGGGGAGTGGTGAGGTAGGCCGGCCTTTCTGTGGGCATGCTGGGAGAGGAGATGAGCTGTGTGTTCTGCATTGTTTTACCTAAGTCAAGGTTTCCCTAATGGTTGGGTTCCTTCACAGGTAGTATATAAGCTACCCACACAGAGTAGCTGGTGCTTTGATGTGCAGTGGTGCCCTCGGGACCCTCCAGTGTTCTCTGCTGCCTCCTTCGACGGCTGGATCAGTTTGTACTCCGTGATGGGTAGGAGCTGGGAAGTCCAGCAGATCAGACAGGCTGACAAGGTTTGAAGGGCTTGGTGGAGAATGCTGGAGGGAATGCTGTCTCTATGTTGGGGGAGAGAGAAGGACGAATGGCCTGGGAAGATGGGAAGAAGTGGGGACTATTGGAGACTGGGAAGCCAGGGGCCTGGGTTGGGAGGGCTGCACCTTTGCTCTAGTGCCCATCTTCCTGGGAGGATGTCAATTTCTGCCACAATACAAAAGAGGCCTTCACCTTGACGCTTGCTCTTGGATGTTCTCTGTGGTATTTCAGGGACACTGGACCTCTATGGTGGAATCGTTATTTTGGAAGTGCCTTATCTCCCTTTCTCCTATAGATCTGTTCTGTGTCTACACTCCACTGTAGACCTTGGATACAGTAGGCTTTCCAAGAGCCTACTGCATGCGAGTTTTACTCTCACTACCAGTTCCCTAGAAAATGGGAGTCTAGCCTTTGTGGGCCAGATTGGATGTTTCAAGGATTTCCCCCAAACATGTAGACGCAGCACCACTTCAAGTTGATGTCCTTTTGCCCTCAGATCTCTTCTTCCTTCAGCAAAGGCCAGCCTCTCCCACCATTGCAGGTGCCAGAGCAAGTGGCCCAAGCATCACTGATACCTCCTCTACAAAAACCCCCCAAATGGATGAGAAGGCCGGCAGGTGTTTCATTTGCTGTAAGTGTAGTGTGTGTGTGGGGGGGGGGGGTAGTGCATGGTCGTATGTGTGTATGTGTTTGTGAAGCCTGTTGCGCGCCCAGCACGGAGCTGTGTTCTGTAGGAGATTCATTCCTACTGCCTGTGTCTCAGATCAGGTCCCACCTTCATGCTCAGGCAGAGTTACTGTAGCTTTCCTTTCTACCCCTTTGCCTAGCGTACTGTGCTGGTCCTGTCTAAAGGGAATTGAGCGCTTTAGACTGCTTGGTTATGGAGAACTGCTTGAGATTCCACCTGATCTTTCTCTCTTACGTGTTTGGACTGGTAGTGAGTCCAGACATGTAAGGGTTAGAATACAAAGCAGGAAAGAAAAAAATGTAGATTCCATCCTGTCCCTCCTCTGCTCAAAACCTTTGGCCCCATTGTCTTATGGACTCAAGGCCAAATGTACACAGGGCCGCACTTACCTTTCCAGTTTTTATTCCCCCTTATTCTTATGTGTTTCATGTGCTCCAGTTATATATGACTCCTTTCTGTTCCACAAATAACTCCTCAGCTTTGCTGCTTTTGCCTGTACCCTGCCCTTCAACTTCTCTCCTGAGCCATTGAATCCTACTGTACCTTTTCATGTTCTTTTGCTTAAATACCACCCCCTCCATGATGTCCATCTTTAAACCCTTGTCAGACTTCACTTTGAGGATTTATCCTCCTATAATGATACACTTTACTTGGACTAAGGTTATTTACCTACTCGGTGGAGACCCTACTAAGTAATGGACTCCTGGAGGACAGGGACCACATTTTGTTCATTTTTATCCCTAAAGCAAGTGCTTCTCAAACTTTAATACACATACAGATCACCTGGAGATCTTACTAAAATTCAGATTCTGGTTCCTTTAGTCTAGGGTAGGACCCAAGATTCTGATTTCCAGTAAGTTCCCAGGTGATTCCCTTGCTGCTGGCCTGAGGAGAGGCAGGGCCCTAAAGCACTAGGTTAACCTAATGCTTTAAATATTAGGTGTCATTTAAAAACAGATGTATCGAAGAAGTGATTCTTCTGTGCAGAGCCACCAGTTTTATTGTGGAGGCAAGGCCAACACACTCAAGAGGCAGGGAGGTGAAGAATTCTTATGTTGAAAGACCTACATTTCTTCGTTTGTTTTGTTTATTGATTTCAGGAGATAATTCTGTGTTTAATTGTTGAGGACTCACCATACCATTTTCCACAGCAGCTGCACCATTTAATATTTCCAACAATGCCTAGGAGTTTCATTTTCTCTGAATTAGCCCCAATACTTATTTAATACCTTTTTTTTAAAGTTTTTATTTATTTATTTTGAGAGAGACAGAGAGAGAGAGAGAGAGAGAGAGTAGGGGAGGGACAGAGATGGGGGAGAGAGAGAGAATCCCAAGCAGGCTCTGTGCCATCAGTTCAGAACCTAATGCGGGGCTTGAACTCATGAACTATGAGATCATGACCTGAGCTGAGATCAAGAGTCGGACCCTTAACCACCTGAGCCACCCAGGCACCCCTCTGCCTTTTTTAATTGAAGTATAGCTGACACACAATGTTACATTAGTTTCAGGAGTACAACGTAGCGATTCAGCAGATTTATACGTTCCGCTACGTTCACAAGTGTAGCTACCATGGGTCACCATACAGTGCTATTGTAGTACCATTGGTTATATTTCCTATGCTGTACCATGACTTATTCATTGCATAACTAGAAACAGGTACCTCGCACTCCCCTTCAACCATTTGCCTGGACTCTCACCTAACCCTCCCCTTTGGTGGCCACTGGCTTGTTCTCTGTATTTCTGGGTCTGTCTGAAGAGGCCTGCATTCTTTTTTTTTTTAACTTGTTTTATTTTTTTAAATTTACACCCAAATTAGTTAGCATATAGTGCAACAATGATTTCAGGAGTAGATTCCTTAATGCCCCTTACCCATTTAGCCCATCCCCCCGCCCACAACCCCTCCAGTAACCCTCAGTTTGTTCTCCATATTTATGAGTCTCTTCTGTTTTGTCCCCCTCCCTGTTTTTATTTTTTGCTTCCCTTCCCTTGTGTTCATCTGTTTTGTCTCTTAAAGTCCTCATATGAGTGAAGTCATATGATTTTTGTCTTTCTCTGACTAATTTCAGTTAGCATAATACCCTCCAGGTCCATCTACGTAGTTGCAAATGGCAAGATTTCATTCTTTTTGATTGCCAAGTAATACTCCATTGTGTGTGTGTGTGTGTGTGTGTGTGTGTGTGTGTGTGTGTATACGCACCACATCTTCCTTATCCATTCATCCATCAATGGACATTTGGACTCTTTCCATACTTTGGCTATTGTTGATAGTGCTGCTGTAAACATGAGGGTGCATGTGTCCCTTCAAAACAGCACACCTGTATCCCTTGGATAAATCCCTTGGATAGTGCAATTGCTGGGTCGTAGGGTAGTTCTGTTTTTAGTTTTTTGAGGAACCTCCATACTGTTTTCCAGAGTGGCTGCCCCAGCTTGCATTCCCACCAACAATGCAAAAGAGATCCTCTTTCTCCGCATCCTCACCAACATCTGTCGTTGCCTGAATTGTTAATGTTAGCCATTATGACAGGTGTGAGGTGGTATCTCACTGTGGTTTTGATTTGTATTTCCCTGATGATGAGTGATGTGGAGCATTTTTTCATGTGTCAGATGGCTATCTGGATGTCTTCTTTGGAGAAGTGTCTATTCGTGTCTTTTGCCCATTTCTTCACTGGATTGTTTTTTGAGTGTTGAGTTTGATAAGTTCTTTGTAGATTTTGGATACTAACCCTTTATCTGATATGTCACTTGCAAATATCTTCTCCCATTCTGTCAGTTGCCTTTTAGTTTTGCTGATTATTTCCTTTGCTGTGCAGAAGCTTTTTATTTTGATGAGGTCCCAGTAGTTCATTTTTGCTTTTGTTTCCCTTCCCTCTGGAGACGTGTTAAGTAAGAAGTTGCTGTGGCCAAGGTCAAAGAGGTTTTTGCCTGCTTTCTCCTCGAGGATTTTGGTGGCTTCCTGTCTTACATTTAGGTCTTTCATCCATTTTGAGTTTATTTTTGTGTATGGTGTAAGAAAATGGTCCAGGTTCATTTTTCTTCATGTTGTTGTCCAGTTTTCCCAGCACCACTTGCTGAAGAGACTGTCTTTATTCCATTGGATATTCTTTCCTGCTTTGTCAAAGATTAGTTGGCCATACATTTGTGGGTCCATTTCTAGGTTCTCTATTCTGTTCCATTGATCTGAGTGTCTGTTCTTGTGCCAGTACCATACTGTCTTGATGATTACAGCTTTGTAGTATATCTTGAAGTCTGGGATTGTGATGCCTCCTGCTTTCGTTTTCTTTTTCACGATCACTTTGGCTATTCGGGGTCTTTTCTGGTTCCATACAAATTTTAGGGTTGTTTGTTCTAGCTCTGTGAAGAATGCTGGTGTTATTTTGATAAGGATTGCATTGAATATGTAGATTGCTTTGGGTAGTATTGACATTTTAACAATATTTGTTCTTCCTATCCAGGAGCATGGAATCTTTTTCCATTTCTTTGTGTCTTCTTCAATTTCTTTCATAAGCTTTCTATAGTTTTCAGTGTATAGATTTTTCACCTCTTTGGTTAGATTCATTCCTAGGTATTTTATGTTTTTTTGTGCAACTGTAAATGGGATCGATCCCTTGATTTCTCTTTCTGTTGCTTCATTTTTGGTGTATAGGAATACAACCGACTTCTATGCATTGATTTTATATCTTGCAACTTTGCTGAATTCATGAATCAATTCTAGCAGTTTTTTTGGTGGAATCTTTTGGGTGTTCCATATAGAGTATCATGTCATCTGCGAAGAGTGAAAGTTTGACCCCTCCTGGCCGATTTGGATGCCTTTTATTTCTTTGTGTTGTCTGATTGCAGAGGCTAAGACTTCCAATGCTATGTTGAATAACAGTGGCAAGAGTGGACATCTCTGTCTTGTTCCTGACCTTAGGGGGAAAGCTCTCAGTTTTTCCCCATTGAGGATGATATTAGTGTTGGGTCATTCATATATGGCTTCTATGATCTCGAGGTATGCTTCTCTATCCCTACTTTCTTGAGGGTTTTTATCAAGAAAGGATGCTGTATTTTGTCAAATGCTTTCTCTGCATCTATTGAGAGGATCATATGGTTCTTGTCCTTTCTTTTATTGATGTGATGAATCACGTTGATTGTTTTGTGGATATTGAACCAGCCCTGTATCCCAGGTATAAATCCCACTTGGTTGTGGTGAATAATTTTTTTTAATGTATTGTTGGATCCGGTTGGCTAATATCTTTTTGAGGATTTTTGCATCCATGTTCATCAGGGAAATTGGTCTATAGTTCTTTTTAGTGGGGTCTCTGTCTGGTTTTGGAATCAAGGTGATTCTGGCTTCGTAGGAAGAGTTTGGAAGTGTTCCTTCCATTTCTATTTTTTGGAACACCTTCAAGAGAATAGGTGTTAACTCTTCCTTAAATATTTGATAGAATTCCCCTGGAAAGCCATCTGGCCCTGGACGCTTGTTTTTTGGGAGATTTTTGATTACTAATTCGATTTCCTTACTGGTTATGGGTCTGTTCAAATTTTCTATTTCATCTTGTTTCAGTTTTGGTAGTGTATATGTTTCTAGGAATTTGTCCATTTCTTCCAGATTGCCCATTTTATTGGCATATAATTGCTCATAATATTCTCTTATTATCGTTTTTATTTCTGCTGTGTTGGTTGTGATCTCTTTTCTTTCATTCTTGGTTTTATTTATTTGGCTCTTTTCCTTTTTCTTTTCGATCAAACTGGCTAGTGGTTTATCAATTTTGTTAATGCTTTCAAAGAACCAGCTTCTGGTTTCATTAATCTGTTCTACTTTTTTTTTGGTTTCAATAGCATTAATTACTGCTCTAATCTTTATTATTTCCTGTCTTCTGCTGGTTTTGGGTTTCGTTTGCTGTTCTTTTTCCAGGTCCTTAAGGCATAAGGTTAGGTTGTATATCTGAGATCTTTCTTCCCTCTTTAAGAAGGCCTGGATTGCTATATACTTTCCTCTTATGACCACCTTTGCTGCGTCCCAGAGGTTTGGGGTTGTGGGTGTTATCATTTTAATTGGCTTCCATATACTTTTTAATTTCCTCTTTAACTTCTTGATTAGCCCATTCATTCTTTAGTAGGACGTTCTTCAGTCTCCAAGTATTTGTTACCTTTCCAAATTTTTTCTTGTGGTTGATTTCGAGTTTCATAGCGTTGTGGTCTGAAAATATACACGGTATGATCTCGATCTTTTTGTACTTACTTAGGGCTGATATGTGTCCCAGTATATAGTCTGTTCTGGAGAACATTCCATGCGCACTGGAGAAGAATGTATATTCTGCTGCTTTAGGATGAAATGTTCTGAATGTATCTGTTAAGTCCATCTGGTCCAGTGTGTCATTCAAAGCCATTGTTTCCTTGTTGATTTTTTGATTAGATGATCTGTCCATTGCTGTCAGTGGGGTGTTGAAGTCTCCTACTATTATGGTATTACTATCAATGAGTTTCTTTATGTTTGTGATTAATTGATTTATATATTTGGGTGCTGCCACATTTGGCGCATAAATGTTTACAATTGTTAGCTCTTCTCGGTGGATAGACCGCTTGAGTATGATATAATGCCCTTCTGCATCTCTTGATACAATCTTTATTTTAAAGTCTAAATTGTCTGATATAAGTATGGCTACTCCGGCTTTCTTTTGTTGACCATTAGCATGATAGGTGGTTCTCCATCCCCTTATTTTCAATCTGAAGGTGTCTTTAGGTCTAAAGTGGGTCTCTTGTAAACAGCATATAGATTGGATCTTGTTTTCTTATCCATTCTGTTACCCTATGTCTTTTGATTGGAGCATTGAGTCCATTGACGTTTAGAGTGAGTACTGAAAGATAGTAATTTATTGCCATTATGTTGCTTGTAGAGTAGGAGTTTCTGGTGGTGTTCTCTGGTCCTTTTTAATCTTTGTTGTTTTTGGTATTTGTTTATGTATACACACACACACACACACACACACACACACACACACATACAGAGTCCCCCTTAAAATTTCTTGCAGGGCTGGTTTAGTGGTCACAAATTCCTTTAATTTTTGTTTGTCTGGGAAACTTTTTATCTCTCCTATTTTGAATGACACCCTTGCTGGATAAAGAATTCTTGGCTGCATATTTTTCTGATTCAGCACATTGAATATATCCTGCCACTCCTTTCTGGCCTGCCAAGTTTCTGTGGATCGGTCTGCTGCAAACCTGATCTGTCTTCCCTTGTAGGTTAGGGATTTTTTTTTCCCTTGCTGCTTTCATGATTCTGGAGAGGCCTGCATTCTTATCATAGCTCGGTCACTTATTAGCTGGGTAACCTTGGGCAAGTCACTTAACTCAAGACTTCAGTATTCTCATTTGTACAACAGGGACAGTAATACCTGCTCAGCTATATGTTAGTGAATTGACGTGAACCTCAAATAAGCATATATACAAGCACTTTGTAAAACTATCAAGTATTAACAAGTCAAAAGTTAAAATTGTTCTGCGTAGCACTAATCTATAGTGTAGGTTTGTGCTGTAGGAGAGTCAAGTGAAGAATTTTGGCCGGGAAAGTCCATTAAGGCAGGGGTCTTAGGAAAATAGTGAAGGGTTGGGGAGTAAGCAGTAGTTGTCAACCATGGCTGCAACCTGAAGAGCTTGAAAATATACTGATGCCTGGTCCCACCCCCCGGGATTCAGATTTTATTGTTGGGAGTACAACCTGATGATGATTCTGGATAGCTCCTCAAGTGGTTTTAATATGCAGCCAAGGTGGAGAACCGCTGGAGTAAAGGAACTTCACCGAGCTCTGCTTTGTGACAGGTGCTTTGTGTAGGGTACCTAATTTGGTGAGAAGGATTCTCAGTTGGGGGTGTTTTGGTGGGTGAAGGCTCAGAAGCAGGAATAAACTGGGCCCTTTGGGGATGTGGAGCGATCACATAAATGAGGAGGGAGAGAGAGGCTAGAGTGTCTGGCCCTGATCTAGGAGGATTTTGTATGCTATGGGCAGAGGTACTTAAGCCCTCGTCTGAGGCCTTGTGAAACCGTAACAAGCCCCTAAGTAGCAGTAGGTACAGGCCAGTAGCCTAAGGCTTGGGTTGAGGAGGAAAAACCCGGAGGCTAGCAACCAATTCCAGTCATCTAGATGTGCTAGCACTGGGAGTGGGATGGAGGGGACCTGTATGGGAGACATTGAGCAAGAGGTAAGACTGCTGTTGCTTGGCTGTGGTGGGTGTAAAGACCGTGATGAAGCCAAGGTGTTTAGTGCAGGTGACTGGGAGAATGGTGCTCCCCGCATTATTACTGATTTTCTGTCCTAGGGTTGACCAATAGATAGCCTTCTCTGTGATGTAGACTTGGTGTTAATTTTTACCATTCTTGTTTTTCCTCACCAGTTTGGGGGAAAGCTGGTTACCTTTGGCCTCCCCAGCACCCCTGCCCATCAGGTGCCACAGCCTTGCCTCCGCCTAGTCTTCGTCAGTCAAGTCACCACAGAATCTGAATTCCTGAGGCGGTCAGCTGAGCTGCAGGAGTCCCTGGGGTCAGGAAATCTCCTGAATTATTGTCAGAACAAGATCGAACTAACGTCACTACAAAGTGAAAAGATGCTCTGGCAGTTCCTGAAGGTAGGAAGCCCAAAGGCTGGCTGCTCCAAAGTGTTTCCCTAAAGTGGGAAATTCCAGGAGATGCACAATCACACTGGGACCTAGATTACAAAGGCTCTGACCTCTCAGCCTTTTTCCTAACGCCACACCCACCCTCTGGACACGAAATCTTCACCTTTTGCCAGTGGCTCAGAGATCCTTTGCAGCCAAGGAAGCCAAAGGGTACAAAAACATTTGCCTTTTTTGCTACTATTGCTGATGTCCTGGAGACTTTACCAGGGCCAAGGTGAAGGCTTTCATGCCATGCCAAAGGGAAGATAAGGTGATGGGAAGAGAGAAGAAGAGAAGGAAAAGGAAGGGAAGAGGATTGGCTGGAAGTGGGGAATGCATCATGAGAAGGCTTTGAGTTTATTTCCGTTAACCCAAGGCAAGTTGTTGTGGTGAGACTCAGGGATCAAGTCCCAATTTACTCTGGAGCATGGATCGAGTTCCAGTGCTAATGAAATTTCAAGCTGCCTATGACACCAGGAGTGCTCTGCCTGTGAAAGGAAGTGAGCAGATGAGAGGAGAGAGGTAAAGCAAGAAAAAGAAGTAACCGACTGGGCAGGCAGCGAGAGGATTATTCAAAGCTTTGGGGCCGTAGCAAAGATTGCAAAAAACAGGACAGACCCCAGCCCGGGGTTCTGAGCAGGGCTTGGGGTCTGTGCTTCAGACACAGAAGAACTTTGTGATGGTAGACACCAGGTATCTGGGAAGGAGACAGGATTTGAGAAAGATCATCTAGAGAGTGAAGCTAGAAAAAGATGTGGGGAGAAAAGAGTAAGAAATGCTGCTTTTGTTGTAAGCAGAATGCAGGCAACAGCTCCAGGAATGAATGGTGGAGTGAGAAAGAGAATAGAAGGCACCATCAGTAGTTGAACCTTTACTCTTCCAAACAAAGGAGGCAGCAGTGCCCAAGGACAGAGGGGAGTCTGCTCGAAAAGCTATCCAAGAGCTGTCTGTGATGATGGCCCTGAAGCCGAATGTGGCTGGACATTTCTAAAGGACAAGCGTGGGAGAAAGAGGGAGCCCTGAGACACTGTGAGGAAGGTATTAGTCAGAATTCACAGTTCTGTGTAGGGGAAATGAAGGGCCCAGCCATCTAACCCAGGTTAGGGTAGGGCTTCAGGAAGGCTTGGCCCTCAGTATCTGGCTTTTACTGTGTCAATGCAGCTTCCACTAGGAACTGTGTCTTCAACTGGATGTTTAGACATGCACAAGGCTCTTTAGGTTCTCTTGGCATCAGTCTCAGAGAGCTGTGGGACAGGACCCACAGCTTGTCAGCCGGGCAGCAGGTTGTGGCTGTCTTCTGCGGGAGCCCTTGTGGCAGGCCATGCAGCAGTTCAGAGCTCTCCTCTTCACCTCCCCAGAAGACAGCTCAGGTGTAAGGAGATTAGATAAAAAATTAGGCAGTTGTGTAGGTGGCTCTGCCTTAGAAGCCTAACACCCACAAGAGCCAATGTCTCTTGTACCCACACCAAAAATGTGGTTTCTAGAGTCCCTGCAAGAGATCTCTTCAGTTACAAGAGCCCTTGCAATCAGGGCAGACTAGAGCATGGTGTCCACAGAGATTATTTATAGTTTATAGTTCCAGTCCAATTTATCAGTCACAAGCAATGTTGCCTAGAAACATAGCTGACGGTTTACTCTTATCAGGTAACCAGGCCAACAGATCTAGTAAGTCAACTGAAGGTCTCATTCTCATGCAGAAATGGAAGAGGGTTTTGTTAACACCATGCCACCAGCCCAGCGGGATCAAATCTGGGGAGAAAAAGAGGAGAGATGGTGCCGGCCTTAGTAGGGCACCTCTGGTAGGTAGGACGAAGAACTGTATTAGAGGGTACGCTGGCTTAGGCAGGAGAGGGTCATTCACATTGGTTTAATGGAGTCTTGTGTATTCTGTGGTTCCTTAGGTGACCTTAGAACAAGACTCCAGAGTGAAATTTCTAAAACTATTAGGATACAGTAAAGATGAACTTCAGAAGAAGGTAAGCTGCTCACACATCAGAAGCATGTACTTGAGGCAGAGAAGAAGAAAATGCTGTCAATGGAAACTGTCTTGAGTGACCTCTTTGTGGGCTTCGTTAATGCATATACAAAAATATTACCTCCTGGAGGTCGGCTTTTCCCCAGGTGAAAAGCCCCAGGATCTTAGAGAGTCCAGGCAGCAGGGTGTGGAGGTGGGAAGAAAGCATAATGCATGTCTGATCTTGTGCCGGGAAGAGGGCGCTCATAGGTCTCTCCCTGCAGGTGGCCACGTGGCTGAAGAGTGACTTGGGGCTGGGTGAGAGCCCTCAGTCCGAGGGAGATGATCACAGTAACAGACAGCAGGTCTTCTGCAGCCAGGTGTGGTAGGAGCCCAGGCAGCCAGACCTAGGGTAGCACGGGAGACTTGCCTGGAGAGCATCTGCCTCTTCCTGGCCCTTTGCTTTGCTCTCATGAAATGCTCAGCTTCTGTGGTAGTCTTCAGACTCCTCATTTTTTTAGAACCGCAGTGAGATACAGAGTGCATAAGCTTTTGCGCTGGGAGAGAAGCTATGTTTTAACCATGGGTTAGAGCCCTTCCCAAACCTTACCTGATTATTCTTTTAGCTTTACCCATTAAGGGCCAAATAGTAAAGCTTCCAGAGAGAGTCACTAAGGCATCTCTCTGTCTGTTTTGGGATTCAGTTCCTAAGTACCCACCTCTGTCCTTCCTTGTACAGGCCTCAAAACACATCACAGAGGAAGCTTCTGCCTCCTCAACCTTCTTTGATGAGCTGGTCCCTCAGAGTATGACTCCATGGGAGATCCCCATCACAGAAGGTACCCCGATCCTGAGGGAGAGAAACCCTCTGTGTGGGAGTAGGTGGGCTCAGAGTTCTGGGACTTGAGAATATTTTCTTCTTGGCCCCTGCCTCCTATCTCCTGCCTCCTTCCCACCACACAAAAGCTGGGCAGTTCTGTTACTGGTTAGAGCTCTCTCTGGCCTTTTATGGCTGCACCTTTCCTCTGGAAGGCCTTTTAGCAAGATATTTCTTTCTATCCTTCTGTTTCCTTGCTTAAAAGACTGTACCCTGTCCTTGCCGAGTGAGCGCACACTATACCTCTGATGCTGCCACATGAAGCCCTCCTTCCTCTTGAGCCCTATCCTTAGAGAGGTACCTACCACCAGACCTGGCACTCTAGGATGGCCCACTACATTTTATTGTTGAGGAATGAAACTTGGGAGTTTTGTTTGGGGCAAGGGAGGCTGAGTGATACAGAGATGGAAGGGGCGCGCCGCGGGCCCTGCAGGGGACAGGAAGCTAGGGTCTGAGGGCAGACTCACATGGAGGGGATGCCTCTGCCTGCAGACACTGATGGACTCCTGAGCCAGGCTCTCCTGCTTGGAGAACTGGGCCCTGCTGTGGAGCTGTGTCTAAAGGAAGAGCGCTTTGCTGATGCCATCATCCTGGCCCGGGCTGGGGGTGCAGATCTGCTAAAGCAAACACAGGAGTGCTACTGGGCCAAGAAGAAAAGCAGAATCTCCTCGGTAACTGCCCACTGTGAAGGAGGGGAGGGGAGGGGGTTACTTGGACTTTGTCAGGTGGATGCCCACACCTTGGCGTTCAGAAGATCTGCCGGGATCCCTCTCTTCCAACTGCAACCACCCCTACCTCACCCCCAACCCCTAGTCAGTGGTCTAAGAGGAAACCTGCTTGCGAGTGGCTTTTCTTAGCATGTCCCTGTGTGTGACTCCTGCTGCCTGTGCTAGATGGATGGCTGATGGCCTCCTTCGCTCTCTGCCCACTACAGCTTCTAGCCTGTGTTGTACGGAAGAATTGGAAGGATATGGTGTGTACCTGTAGCCCGCAGAACTGGAGAGAGGCACTGGCCTTGCTACTGACATACTCAGGGCCAGAGAAATTCCCTGAGCTCTGTGGTAGGTAGCCCTAGGCTTCAGGATGGAGTGGTGTCACTCCAACATGGAGTTAATGGACACACTGAGGGAGAAGGCGGAGGAGCAGCCTGAGCTCTGGGAGGCTAGGCCATGTGGTCAGGGCCAAGGTCTGGTTCAGCCAGGAGGCAAGGACTACAGTGCGTCTTCCTACTTGCAGTAGGGATCATTAGTTGTTCTGTTTTACTTTTTCTCATCACATCGTGATGCAAGAGTTCTGCCCTTTATTGTAGAGCAAGGTTGGCCTCAGTATTGTCCAAAGCCACTGTGGTCACTTGTCCCACAGCTCATGGTCCTCCACCTGTTTCCAAACAGGAGAGTGAGGAGAAGCACAGGGAAGCTGTGCCATTAAAGAAACGTCCATCTCTCTGCAGACATGCTGGGTACGCGCATGGAACAGGAGGGTGGCGGAGCACTGACCTCTGAAGCCAGACTCTGTTATGTGTGCTCAGGGAACGTGGAGCAGCTGGTGGAGTGTTGGGCAAAATGCCACCAGGCTTCATCCCCCCTGGCTCTACAGGTACTTCTCTACAGGGCACTGGTCACTCCATACCAGGATCTTGGGAGAGCCTAGTGGTAGGGATGTGTAGGGACATCAGAGGCGAGTCTTCTGCGTACCCCAGGCTGGAATCAGGGATATTAGGGAGGAGAAAAGGGCCCCTCTCCCAGGGATGAGCCAGCACCTCCCTCCCCCCTTCTCAGTCAGGGGAGACTGAGCAATAAATAGCTGCTTAGGTATTAACCTTCCTAATTTTTTCCCACTTCAGGTTTGGTTAATACGAGTTTATTCTCTATCTGAGTAATTGTGAGCCTGGGCCTTCTCTTAGCTGCTCTGAAAAGTTCTGTGGATTTAAATTATACCAGACACCTTGCAGGTAACCAGAGAAGGTGGGAGTCACGGATTCATAGGAAGACAAAGTCACAGAGGAAACAATAGTATACCAGAGCCTGAAATTGATGATGTACTAGCAGAGTAAAGAGTAAAGAGAACAAACAAAGAGGCAGAGATGTACAAGAGTCTAAGACCCAGATAGGCCCAGTTGAAGTTAGTGCTAACAGCCTGGGAGGTGAGGCCAATGGCCTTTCTCTAACTAGATGTATCGTCACCTACTATCTGTAGCTGGCTATGGCCAAGTACCCTCATACCCCTAATGGGAAGTCCCTAGGCTTAGAGAGCAGGATGTGCTTTGAAGAGGCCTGTCTTGTCTTTGTTCCGATAGGACCTGATGGAGAAGGTGATGGTCCTGAATAGGAGCTTGGAGCTACTGCGGGGTCCTGATGGGGTGAGCTCAGGCCCTGCCACAACCTACAGGGTCACTCAGTATGCCAACCTCCTGGCAGCCCAGGGCAGCCTGGCCACTGCCATGAGCTACCTACCCAGGGACTGTACTCAGGTGAGTGGGGCCATGTAGAGAGAGCAAGCCATTTCAGTCATCTACCACTGGCTGAGCACTTCCACGTTCCGGGCACTATGCAAAACATGGACGTTCTAGGATAGATAATACCTAGTCCCTCAGGAAGCTCACAGTTCCTTGGGGGAAATCAGTTGTCAGTAACTTACAGTGTCACAACAGAAGCTTATACTAAGTGCTATGGAACTCCAGGAAAGGGGCTGGTTTTGCCCAGAGTAATCAAGGAAGGCTTTCCAGTGGTTAAAACAGTTGAGCTGGACCTTCAAAGAGAAGTAGCTTACCAGCAGATGTAGAGCATTCTAGGCAGAAGGAGCAGAAAGGAAGGAGGCTTGGCAGGGATTGGGAACCTTTGAGTTATCTAAGGTGGCTGAAGTGTAGAAATAAACTGAAGTTTGAATGCTATATGGGGCCAGGCTTGTAAGAGAGGACATTTGCTTGTTTTAATTTTAATTAACACAGTTCTTCATTGTCATAACTTTTATAGCCACCAATTCAGCAGCTGAGAGATCGGCTTTTTCATGCCCAGGGGTCTGGCGTCATGGGCCAACAGTGTCCTCCTTTTCCCTTCCCCCGGGTTGTTGTGGGGGCTACCCCCCACTCTAAAGAGACATCATCTTACAGATTGGGATTCCAGTTTTCTCACCAGGTAAGACCTGGTTTGTTCATTCATTCAAAAATATTTATCAAATGTCTACCAAGTACCAGGCATGGTTCTAGGCAGTTAGAATATATTAGGGAACAAAAATGATGAAAATTCCCAACTAGAGCATAGATCGAGTTATTTTTCTAATAACTGCTTATTGAACAACTGTTAGGTTCTTAGAACAGAAAGGTGGCCAAACTATGATTCAAGCCCCTAATTAGCTCCTAATCATAAATGTCATAATTGCGGTATGATAAGGTGCCATGGGATCCCACAGAAGAAAGCAACTTTTGCGGGGAGCAGGGGAAGTTTAGGGAATGTTTCAGAATGAGTATGATGTTTGATCTGAGTCTTGAAGATTAAAAGTTATTTAGGCAAGGGGGGGGCGCCTGGGTGGCTCAGCCAGTTAAGCGTCTGACTTCAGCTCAGGTCATGATCTCATAGTTTGTGAGTTCAAGCCCTGTGTTGGGCTCTGTGCTGACAGCTCAGAGCCTGGAGCCCACTTTGGATTCTGTGTCTCCGTCTCTCTGTTCCTCCCCCATTCACACTCTGTCTCTCTCTCAAAAATAAATAAAGATTTAAAAAAAATTTTTTTAAGTTATTTAGGCAAAGGAAGGGGTCGGTGAAAACTATTTCTTTTTTTTTAAGTTTTTTTTTTCTTCATTTTGAGAGAGAGAGAGAGCGAGTGAGAGCGAGCATACAAGCAGGAGAGAGACAGAGACAGAGGGAGAGAGAGAATCCCAAGAAGGCTCTGTGCTGTCAGGACAGAGTTTGACCTGGGGGTTGATGTCACAAATGGTGAGATCGTGACCTGACATGAAATCAAGAGTCAGACGCTTAACCTACTGAGCCACCCAGGTGCCCTGGTGAAGGCTATTTCAAGCAGTGGGAACAGCATGTATGAAAGCACTGAAGGGAGAGTAAGCAAAGCCCACTTGAGGAATTACTAATATTTTAATGAAACTGCAAAATAGTTGTTTGTGGCAGAGGAGTAAGGTTAGGTGAAGTTTGAGTAACAGGTAGGTGGTAAATCAGGAAGGGCATGGAATTCTGTGCTAAAGATCTTAGACCTGACCCTGAAATTGATAGCAGTCAGGAGCCATTGAATGGTCTTATGCAGGGCAATGACTAGCCATGAGTTTAGAAAGGAGGCATCTAGGAGGCAATAGCAAGAAATGATGAGGACATGAAATGATCTAAAGCTGGAGAGTGAGGTTAGCTTTAAAATATTTAATAGGTAGAATTGGCAGAAATTAGTGATGGTTTAAAGGAGTCTGTGAAGTTGGGGAACTAACTCCCAGGTTCCTGGCCACTGTGCCCAGATGGTTTGGGTGCTGTTAACTTATACCAGGAGCCTACTGGCAGGGCTGGGGAACAAAATCCAGCAAGATTGCAAATAGAGGTATTAGGCAGAAGCTCTGATGATTCATCCTGTCCCACCTTCAATTCTCACCCTAATTTTCTTTCTTCCTTCCCCCTTCTTTCCCCTCTGTCCTCTTCCTTCTCTACTCTGTCTCTCTTTCTCTGTCTCTCCCCCTCTTCCACTCTCCTTTCTATTTTGAAATAATTGTAGATTCACAGGAAGTTGCAAAGAAATGTACTGGGAAGTTTCATGTAGCACATCCCCACCCCACATCATGCTAGTCACACATGAGTATAGCACAATATCAAAACTAAGAAACTTATATTAATACAATCCATAGATTCAGATTTCACCGATTTTATATGTACTCGTGTGTGTGTGTGTGTGTGTGTGTGTGTGTGTGTGTAACTATGTAAGAATTTGTCTTTTCATTTTTTAAACAGGGTCCTTCACAGAGCAAAAATTTTTAATTTTATAAGGTCCAGTTTATAGTTTTCCTTCTATGGATCATACCCTTTGTGTCAAGTCTGAGAACTCTTTGCCAGTCCAAGGTCCTCTAAAGTTTTCCTGTGTTCTTTCTAAAAGTTTTAGTTTTATGTTTTACATTTAAGTCCATGTTCCATTTGGAATTAATTTTTGCATGTGGCATGAAGTATAGTCAAACTTCTTCTTCTTTTTTTTTTTTTGCCAATGGATAGCCATAATCATTTATTGAGAAGGCTGTCTCTACTCCATTGAATTGACTTTGCTCCTTTGCCAAAAATTAACTGGCGAGTGCCTGGGTGGGCTCAGTTGGTTAAGCGTCCAACTCTTGGTTTCAGCTCAGGTCATGATCTCATGGTTTCATGAGTTTGAGCCCCACATCGGGCTCCATGCTGGCAGTGTGAAGCCTACTTGGGATTCTCTCTCTCTCCCTCTCTCTGTCCCTCCCTTGCTTACACTGTCTCTGTCTCTCTCAAAATAAATAGACTTAAAAATAATTAACTGGGCATATTTATATGGATTTCCTTCTCAGATCTCAATTCTGTTCTATTGATCTGTGTGTCTTTCCCTCTGACAGTGCCCCTCTGTCTTGAATACTATCTCTGTATAAGTCTTGGCATGAGGAAGAGTAATTCCTCCCACTTTGTTTTTCTTTTTCAAAATTACTTTGGGTATTCTAGGACCTTACCCTTTCCACCTAAGTTTTAGAATAAGCTTGTCTATGTCTACAAAGAAACTTGCTGAAATGTTGACAGGAATTCTAGATTAAGGTAGGGAGAATTGGTACCTTTACTGTGTTGAATCTTCTCACCCGTGAACGTGGTATATCTCTCTAATGCTATGTCCATCAGCATTTTATCATTTTCATCATACAGATCCTGACATGTTTTGTTCATTTCAAACCTAAGTATTTCATTTCTCTTGAGCAATTTGAAATCAAATGGTAATTGTATTTTTAATTTTGATTGCCCTTTGTTCATTGTTGGTATAGAGAAATATAGTTGATATTTTTGTGTTAATCTTGTATCTTGTGACGTTTCAATGTTCAGAAGTGAGTTTCCCGAGCTCATTTCTTAGTTCGAGGAGTTTTTTGTGTATCCCTTGAGATTTTCTACGTAGACAGTCATGTTGTCTGCAGATAGAGATAGATTTTTTTCTAGTCTGTATGCCTTTAATTTCTTTCTCTTGCCTTATTGTAGTACTAAACTTAGAAAAGCGAGAGTGAACATCCTTGCTTTTTTCCAACCTTAAAGGGAAAATATTCAGTCTTTCACCATTAAGTATGATGTTAGCTGTAGGTTTTTTTGTAGATGCTTTTTATGAGTCTGTGCAAGTTTCCTTCTATTCCTAGTGTGCTGAGTCATGAATGATTGTTGAATTTTGTCAGATATTTTCCTGTTATCATTTTAAACAATTTTCCTTCGTTAACCTGTTGTTATGGTGGATTATGGTGGATTTAAATATACTGAACCAGCCTTATATCATCTGGAATAAATTCCATTTGGTTGTGGTATGTTACTGTTTTTTATATTCATTGTTTGGGGTCCCTGAACGGCTCGGTTGAGCATCCAACTATTAATTTCTGCTTGGGTCATAGTCCCAGGGTTGTGGGATTGAGCCTTGCATTGGGCTCTTTGCTGAGTGTGGAGCCTACTTGGGATTCTCTCAATCTCTCTCTCTCTCTCTCTCTCTCTCTCTCTCTCTCTCTCTCTCTTCCTCTCCCTCCCTCTGCCCTTCTCCCCTGCTTGCACGCTGTTACTTTCTTTAAAATAAAATTAAATTAAATTAAATTAAATAAAGTAAAATAGTTCATTGTTAGATTCAATTTGTACAAATTTTGCTGAGGATTTTTGTGCCTAAGTTCATGAGAAATATTGGCCTATAGTTTTATTTTGTGCTGTCTTTGTCTGGCATTGGTTTCAGGGTAATACCTCATAAAATGAGTTAGGAAATGTTCCTTCTTCTATTTTCTGGAAGAGACTGTATAAACTTTGTGTTAATTCTTTGAATGTTTGGTAAAATTTTCCAGTAAAATTATCGAGGCCTAAGGATTTATTTGGGGGAGGGCTTTTCAATGACAAATTAAATTCCTTTAATTGTTTTAGGACTATTCAAGTTATCTATTTAATTTTAGCTGAGTATGGTTCTTGAGGAATTGGTTCATTTCTTCTAAGTTGTCAAATTTATTAACATAAAGTTACTTGTAACTTTGTTATTTGTATTCCTCTATTATCTTTTTAGCAGCTGTAGGGACTGTTGTATTATTCCCTGTGTCATCCCTGATCTTGATGAAATAGTGTCTTATTTCTTCATCTTTGTCACCTTTTTTTTAATGTTTTTATTTAGTTTTTAGACAGAGAGAGACAGAACATGAGCAGGGGAGGGGCAGAGAGAGAGGGAGACACGGGATCTGAAGCAGGCTCCAAGCTCTGAGCTGCCAGCACAGAGCCCGATGTGGGGCTAAAACTCACGGACTGTGAGATCATGACCTGAGCCAAAGTCGGACACTTAACCGACTGAGCCACCAGGCGCCCCCCCATCTTTGTCACTTTTTATGTAGACTTACCAGTTCTGTTGATTTTCATTTTAAAAGCCAGCTTTTTGTTTCACACTCTCTATTGTTTTTCTATTTTCAATTATTTACCTTTTTTTTCCTTTCCAAGTGATGACCCTTTTTCTCTTCACAGGTTCCAACTCCATCGCTAAGGCCAAGGATTTTCACACCTCTAGTGACACCCTTGACACCTTCTCATTCTAGCCCTTATCAAAGCTCCAGAATGCAGAATATAAGTGACTACAGGTCACCTGGGCCCCAGGCAGCCCAGCCTTTGCCCTTGGGCCCTGGGGTAAGACCTGGTGAGTAAGTGAATGAGTGAGTGAGTGAGTGAGTGAGTGAGTGAGTTTGTCTGGGCAGAGCACAAAGGAAGACAGTTGGCATGGCCAGCATGGATTTGGGGGGCATAATGCCTAATACATAGTGAGAGGAGCTTGGAATTTGAAGTCTGAATCCCCAGTACTATTGCTTATTGGCTTTGTATCTATGGGCAACAGACTTAGCCACTCTATTTCTTCTGAAAAATGATAGTAGTAGTCATGTTGGTCATTTCAACCCTACAGAATTATTTTTAGGATCAATTGAGGAATAGTTAAAAGTACTTTGTAAATGACAGTTCTCCATACACACATACTAATGTTTTATTATTATCATTATTAGGGTTGTTTGTTCATTTTATTGCTGCCTTATTCTTCCCTGATATGATCTGAATCTCTCCCAAATTGAAGTTTGGTGACAAATGACCTGTTTCTGTTCCTTTTCAGCTTTATTTGAGCCACCACTGTTAAGAGAGCAAAAGGCACAAGTTCCTAACCCCACAGGGTTCCCTGGAACATGGCCTCCTCCTGGTCCACCTCCACCCATGGCACCCCCAGACACCATACAGCCTGGCTCTGCCTCCCTGGCTGAGACTGCTCAACAGATCCCTCTGCTTCCTGTGAGACTCCCAGGTCTCAGCCCTATGAGCTTCCAGTCCCCAGCCCCTCCTGTCAGCTTCCCTGTGACACACCCTCCAGGAGGGCCCGGTGCTCCATGCTCTAATGCCCTCCCAACCACTGGCCTCTCGACTGTTCCCCCAGGTCAATCTTCCTTCCACGGCTTCCCTTTTCTGGATCATTGCCTCCTTCTCCTCCCCTCACCACTACCACCTGAGGAGTCTTTCCTCAGGCCAGTAAACTAGGGGCCATTGGGTTGGAGAATGTCAACTGAGAGTACGGCTGGTCTGCAGAGGGATGTGTGGTAGTCTCCAACTGAAATAATTTTGCTGGCCTTTAGGCCAAAAATTAACAACGTTCCTGACCGTGCCCCTAAATACCTCTATCTTTGTGCTATGCAGGACCTCAAGATTCCTTGAAAAATGCCCCAGTGCCCAGGACAAACCTTCAGAGGAAAAAGGTCAATGCATCTTTTGCCACTTACCCCTCATACATTCACCAATGACCTACGTTCTTGTTGAATTCAGCCCAGTCCCCTTCTTCGTCACACACTCTGTCCTGTCTCTTTCCCCACTCATTATTCTCCCCTCACCTGTCTCCTCTTTCCTTCTTGCATACAGATACCAGTCTCCCTATTTCCTGGTTCCCTACTCACTATTCTATTCCCTTGCTCACTCACAACTCAAGCCAGTCTCTCAAACCAGGGCCTAGGAAGTCTCTCAGCTTAGACTCATATGCCTTTCTTTCTCTGTCTCTAGTTGCCAGAGACATTTATGCCCCCAGCACCGATTACCACTCCAGTTATGAGCCTCACCTCTGAGCCACGAGGGGTCCTTTCCTCCCAGCCTTCTGTCCCTGGTGTGGGCCATGCTCCCCCAGGAGCACCAGGAGAACTCAGCCTGCAGGTGACAGGAGCAGCATGTTCCCCTCTGCTTTCCAACTCTTCTTGGGTATAGAAAAGCAGGGAACGTGGAAGATGGGCCTCTTTCCTCAAGAGGGAGGCAGATTCTGCGCTGGGGAACTGGCGCAGGCAGGTACCAAATGTCCTTACCGCAGAGAAGAGGGGGTGTCCTTCTCCCCGACTCTGTTCTCCAGCGGGAGAAGTGTGACACTGAGTCACTGAGGACTAGTCTGTAGGGCAGCTGTGAGAAGGAGATCTTGCCCATCTATCCTGTCTCCCTGCTCCTTCCTCAGCAGCTTCAGCAGCGGCCACCTGAGAAGGTGGAAAGGAAGGAGCTGCCCCCAGAGCATCGGTCCTTGAAGATTAGCTTTGACAAGCTTCTACGACGCTGCTCCCTGTCTGCCGCTGACTTAGTAAGTCTGAGCCTTCCCCACGATGTTCTCCTCACACCACTAGCTAGTCCCAGGATTTCTGAGCTGTTCGTCAGTTCCTTGTGTGACTCTTTTCTCATGGACCCTGGGCCCCGCTATCTGTGTCTTGTACTTATTTGATATCCATGCGGGGACGTGGGGCTCGTCCGGTCTGAGTCCAGCTTCTTGGTAGCAGGGCCCAGAGGCATTGAGGCTTAATTCTTGGAAAGGCAGCCCGGGGCACTGGAGGGTAGGTGAAAGCTAGGAGTAGGAGACCTGCCATTCATTCACCGACCGTGTCCGCTTGAGCAAGTCACTTACCGTCTTTGGGCCTTCATTTCCTCTCCTGTGAAATGAAAGCAGTAGCATTAAGCCATTCCAGCTCTAATATACTGTGATTCTTTATAGTCCTGGTAGTGTTAGTCTTAGGGGCTGGAGTCAGAATCCATTTCCCTCCCTGCAGAAGACAAAACGGAAGCTGGATGAGGCAGCCCAACGTCTAGAATGTCTATATGAGAAGCTCTGCCAGGGGACAGTAAGTACACTTCGTGGTGCACCTCTGCCCCCTGCCCTCCATCACCCATGGCCAAAGGGAGCCCAGTGTCCTCTCCCATAGGTCTCACCGACCTGGGTTCCCCCACACAATACATACATCTTGCCCGGACTGGGCTCCAGAACTTAATCCTCTCTTACCCTTCCGTCCTGCCAAGGTAGGGGCTGGGTTGGGCTCCCTGACCTAAGGGTCGATCCCTCCACAGCTCTCGCCTCATGTCCTGGCTGGGCTCCATGAGGTTGCCCGATGTGTGGACGCAGGAAGCTTTGAGCAGGGCCTTGCAGTGCATGCCCAGGTGGTGGGCTGCAGCAGCTTCAGCGAGGTCTCCAGCTTCATGCCTGTCCTGAAGGCCGTCCTCACCATTGCTCATAAGCTGCACACGTAAACCAGGCAGCCTCTCTTGCCAGGAGGCTACTTCTGCTGTTACTTACCTCCTCCCTGTGGAAAAGGGGGAATTTCGGAAGAGATTCTGTTTGTTTTTCCCTACCCTCTTCCCTTGCTGCCAGGTATATGATGCTGTGGGCTTGCCTCTAAAGTTAGCAGGGTGCTTTTCACCCTTTTATGCCTGGCCTTGTAGAACCCACCCAAGGCTCTCGCAGCGTCTGAGGCAGAGCATATAGCTGGTTCTTCACCTTCCCTGACTCTGTACTCTGACAGGACCTGGGGCAGGGCCTCTTTAAGAACCCCAGAGATACTCTGTTTAAGTGGCTTCTGAGGGGGTGAACAGGATCATTACCTCCAAGTCTACCTCTGCTGTACCCATCTTGTGGGGCTTTTCTTTCTCCCCTTCTGTGAGTTAAGAGCCTGGCCTTACCTTCTCCTTGCCTCTGAGTTCCTATATCCGGGTCCATTTTCCTCTGAGCCCCAGAGGCTGGGGTAGAGTTGACTATTGTTCATCTTCTGAACAAATCATGAATGTGAGGCATGGGTGCTGAGCAGAACCCAGAGAAGGAACTTATTAGATGCTTTTTACAAGGACCTGCTCTTCTGCCAGCATCATAAGGGTGGGCTAGGTCAGGTGGAAAGGAGAAGGGGTGTACTGCCTTTTGCTGGGAGCTGTCTTAGGCTATGAAATAGGAGCAGAGGGACCTCTGCCTGCAGGGAATGGTCCTGACTTGACCTGTCTGAGCCCTGGCCCAAGGTCCTTCCATTGTGTGATTATGAGCCCACTTCTTGAATAGGAGCCACATTAACAAGACTTTTCTGGCACTGTTCCTCAAGGGCTGGAGGCCCTTCTCCTCCTCAGCCCCCACACGTCTCAGGGCTGCCTCCTCTGGCTGCACTCTTCATGGTTGGACTTTGCATTTGAAGCACTGTTGTACTCAATGGGCAATAAAGTCGCTTTGATTTGGTTTCCTCAGTCATCTCCCAATGATTGTCTCCTCTGGGTCCTGTTTTGCCCTTACCTCTCTTCCTAGCCTCTTTGTTCTTTCTTCCCGCATCCCAGAAAGACAGGAAAGGGCCTTGGGGACAGATGGGGAGTCAAGAGAGTTGAAGAAAGGAGGGTGGCACTGAATTAGGCTGCAAGGCTTTCTCCTCGCAGCATTTGTGGCCGTGTGTGTGTGTGTGTGTGTGTGTGTGTGTGTGTGTCTCCATCCGTGCCTGACATGCAGCTCTCGGGGTTTTCCCCACACCACTTCAGGGCTGAGCTCAGCTGCACAAAGGGGCTGGGTGTGAAGCCAGGGGTACTATCTCTAATCCTGTTGTAGATCCCATCATGTCTGTGGGCTAGATGTGTATGTTTGGGAGGAAGGGATTGTTAGGCAGTATTTGTTTGTAAAGCCACTTGCTCTTCAGATAATACTTGCACTAACTTCTATTGATGAAGCAGTGTGAGCCCCAGCAAAGTCCTTTCCCAAAGTGTCTTTGAAGCCAAGAGCCCATTGAAGGGAAGAAAGGCCGGGAGAGGGGATTAGTTTGTTCAGCAGCTGTGAATTTCAGTGGGAGGTTGATGAACTCTGAAGTCTTTGTTTAAATTAAAGGGGGGGAGAAAAAAGCCGCTGCTGGAGCGAGGGCCCCACTTGGGGCCCTGAACTAACACAAGGAGAAGTCTGAGCTGCAGGGAGCTGTGTACTGACTGCGAAGACTTTTCCCAAACACTTTCAGGAAAGGTGTTGTGAGAAGAGAAGGGGCGGAGTGGGGGATTAGCATGTGAAATGAAGTTTTCATTGACTCCAGTGGGGGTAGAAGGCTATTTTAATGGCATTTTGTTCTCTTATTTTCTCTTCTTGAGCTCTTTAGAGATATTGTTTTGCTAAGGCAGGCTTTCTTCCCCCTTCTTTCCAGTCTGCGGATTGCCTCTATGGGAGCCAACATAAATATTTCTCCTCCAGGAATGCGGGTTAATTAAAAGGAAATGAATGAGTGGAAGCATCCAATCCAGACCCACAATAGGCGGGTGCCCTGGCCTGCCCTCCCCTCCCACCACCGCCAGCACCACCAGCACTGAGCACGACCCTAACCTGCTGCTAAGGCCAGTTGAGGCTGGGATTCTTTTCAAGAAAAGAAACCCCTGCCTGAGTGTAGGCTCAGAGGCCAGGGACAGGAAGGAGACAGTGTTTTGCACCACTCTCCCCACCCCCCACCCCCTGCACAAACCCATATCCTTGTCACTTCTCAGGATCCCCCTCTGCTTCTCTCCTCTGCTGGAGACAGATGGGCCTTAAAGAGTACACAAGAGAAGGGAAGAGACCAGGGTTCCAGTGTGCACCCCATGGCAACTTACTAGTTGGTTGAACAAGCCAGACATCTTTTTCAGCATCAGTTTTAATCTGTAAAACAAAAGCTTTGACTAGCTGACCTCCAAGGTGTCTTCCCAAGCAGCTGTTCTGGAGTTGTCCATGTTTGCAAAGGGGAACACAGCCCTGGTGGTTGAGTATAAGAGAGAACCTAAACTCCATGAATGCAGGGAGGTCACTGTGTTGTTCGCCACTGGACTTGCACTCCAGCGTTTGTTGAATGACCAAATGAATGAATGGATAATGCAAAAAAGGAAAAAAAATCAATGCAGATCTAAGGTAGCTCAGTAATGTTTTCTTTATAGAACTCAGATGAAGCTGTATCAATTATAGCCATTTGGGAATACAAAACAACCCCCTATGAAAGAACTTTCTGGCAGCATGACAGGTTTCAAGTACTGACCTGGAATTATCAAATACGAAGCACAATAGTCCTACTTTTGTGCTGAGAGACCTCCTGGAGAATGCAGCTTTCCTGTACGATATTGTACTTTTATATCTTCTAGCTGCCTTGCCAGATTTTCTTACTGCACACTGTCAAGTAATTCTGCCAAGTGGGACAGCCAGGTTAGTATATGTTGCTGCTTGATTAGGAAAGATCAAGTTGAGAGATTCAACAGGCTCAGATCAAAGCTGAGGGACTGAGCAAAAGGCCTTTTGCTGATTGTACTGGAAATGAAGCAATAGGAGACCCTGAAGGTCAGTGTGTCCCTGTGAGGAAGGACAGGCAACCTCTCTCCTCAGTAAGTGTTCATCGACCAGAGGATATGTAGGGAAGAGACTAGGGGTTTGGGGTCTGACCTGGCCACTGCCCCAGTCTGGAATATAAGAGGAGTCTTTCCACTGTCCCGGGTTGGTCCCTAAAGCCTCAGCCCCTGTTACCTATTGAGAGCCACATTTCTGTGCTGTCTCCTACTCTGGGAGGTAGGATGAGGTGGTCTGGCATCTGACCAGTTCTCCTAAACAGCTGCCCCATGCCCAGACCCAGGGCCAGCCTCGGAGAAGGGAGATGGCTGGGAAGCTCCTTGGGCTGCAGTCTGTCAGGGATTTGGCTCTTCTCTTTCCAGAGCCCTCTTTCAGAAGCAGGTCCCTGCTGGACTGCTTCTGTCTCAAGCACCACAAGCAGTGAGCTCTTAGCTACTGAGTGAATGTATTGGTGGAAGATTTATGTGGATTATTCACTAATTGTTGGCAG
Organism: Panthera uncia; assembly: GCF_023721935.1. Lineage (NCBI taxonomy): Eukaryota > Metazoa > Chordata > Mammalia > Carnivora > Felidae > Panthera > Panthera uncia. Next base: position 57,034,335 of record NC_064818.1, on the reverse strand, counting down.
ATTAGCCTCATACAGACCAATGTAACTACTTAGCCCATCAGGGAAGTGAGGCTTAAGGGAGGATAGTGTTCTGGCAAGGTGGAAGGAAAGAGAGGGCCTAGACGTTCTATCTTCCACTCACCCTTACCTGTGTCCCCAGGAATAAGTTCAATACCTAGAAAAGAAGGCACATATCACAGTGACTGTAATAAATTAAAGTTCGAGGTGCTGAACTTCCTATTGGAAAGTTTCCCTGCAGGAAGTTTACCTATTGAAGGAAAGTACCCAATGCCCTGAATCCTGCCTGTTTGAAATCCAGGTTTGTGAAAAGAAAGGGTCCCAGCTTCTCCTGCTTTATGATCTGCTTTTAGAGGTGCAAGCTGGGATCTGAATGGGAAATTGACATTACTTAGCTCAGTCTTGGCTCAAAGGAACAAGGATCATTTGGGGAAGGAGAAGAGGTAACGGCGGCGGCTAGGAGGAAACAGTAGGGAGAAGCTGACGTTAAAAGATAGCAAGTGACTCGTAATCTGCCCTTACATAGTTCCTAGACACGGGGGGTCTGCCTGGAGCACCTGGGGTGATTGTCCATGAAGGTCTGACTGGCAAAGTCCACTGGAGACGTGTATCACAAGGATGAGGAGCACCCTGGTTTCCAGCAAATCGGCACTCTGGGGTTCCCACTGCTTCCATCTTCAGGCCCTGCCTCTAGGAAACGACCCCGAAAGACATGCTTTCTCCTGCGTCAGTTTTGTCACAATTTTTCTTAAGGGAAAGGGAAAAGGAGAGAGGAAGCATTAGAGATCACTGGGGTGCCTGTCAACAGTTAGGAAGGAATCAAAAGCATGGAAGGAGCTCTGCAGGAAAAAAAAAAAAAAAAAAAAAAAAGATGTGGCTATGGTAGAGACCTGGCAGTAGGAAAATGGGGAAATGGCGGTAGGGCAAGAAAATGGGCAAAAGAGAGAAGCAGGGCTTTAGCCTGACCCTGTATATCAGAGAAGTGTTCTTCCGGTTCCCTACGGCTGTATAGGCTAGGTCAGGCGTTAGGGCAGCTAGGAAGGGGAGGAGGAACGCCTATTCTCATCCTAGTCCAAGGAGAATCAGCAACTCAGAATCTCAGAACTGGGAGCCCTCAGACCTAAGAGTGGACCGTGAAGATGATGCAGGGTGATGATGGACTGGAGGAGAGCAAAGAGCTAGGAAAGGGGTGGAAAGTGGCAAGCTCTGGAGAGACTGTAGCGTCTCTCCCTCTTGGGATCCCTGGGCAGGGGAATGTGGGGGGGGGGGGCGTTCCCTAGGTTCCTCTATTACTGGGGTCTCTAAAAGAAGCCAAGGACAAATGGGGAAAGGAGGGGAGAAAGGAGACCCTCAGGGCTTTCTCCCGGGTTTGTGCGCCGCGCCCCCCCGCGGCCGCTCGGCGCGGCTGCAGAAGTACTTGGTAACCCGCCGGCGGCACTGCTCGCAGCGGACGGCGCAGCACCAGTGGAACTTGCAGTTGCAGCTGGACACGGTCTCGGCACGGCGCTCCTCCACCGCCAGTCCGCAGTCCCCGCAGAGCCGGCGGCAGCTGCGGCGCTCCCAGCGGCCCAGGGCCCGCCCCCGCCGCAGGCACTCTCGGCCTTCGGTGCCCAGCAGTCCTAGCGTTTTGTTCTCCAGGCAGTAGTCCGGGGAGTCCTCCAGGTGCACCAGCTCCCGCGTGGAGATGGAGCGGAAGGTGTCGGCGATGGCGCCGCGGCCGGCCGCACTGTTGCCGGCACCCTGCAGCAGGTCCACCTTGAGAGCCGCGTGGTACTTCTCCTTCAGGTGCGCGCCCACCTCGCGGAACTCAGGCAGCTGCAGCCAGCAGGTCTGCGTGGTGCAGCTGCCGGACACGCCGTGGCACTTACACGTGCGTTTCATGGTGCCCTTCACCGCCTGGGGAGAGAGCTAGAAGTGAGCTGATCGGGGATGAGGCTGGGGGAAGTCTGCTGGGGGCGGGGGGCGGGGGGCGGGGGGTGGTGGTGAGGGAGGGTTGCTAGGCGTCCAGCTGATTAATCCACGTGGCTGGCCAGCTCGGTGCCTCGTTTTTCCAATCTGTTAAATGAACTGAAGAGCTGTCCGCACCTGGGGCTCATGGTGGATGGAGCCAGTTGCCTAACCCCCAGGGCTGCAGGACTCACCTTGCGGCCGGCCTCATTGTTGTGCAGGTTCATGGCGGCCCGGGCATCCTGTCCTGTCTCTAGGGCATCGACGAACTGCTTGGATATTGCCTCTCCGAAGCCCACGTTGTCACTGCAGCCTCCCCACAGCCAGCCTTGGCCCCCTGGAAAAGTGCAAGGGGAGGAAAGGTCGTTGAGCAGGCGGGCTCGGAGCCTCCTAGCTGCTGTTTCTAACTGGATTTGGGGTTGGGCGGGTGCCCTGTCTCCAGATTAGTTTCAGCCCAGATTTGTTTAGGCCACTTTTGGGCTTCCACTTCCAGCCTCATCCAGTCCCTTGCTCTGGACTCCATGACGTAAATAGTTGCCGAGTGGATTCTCTGCAGGATGCTGGGTTCTCCCTCTACACACAGTGCTTCTGGCCTTCGGGCAGAGTGTTCACGTGCCTGGCCAGCCATTGACATCCACAAAATGGCCCAGGAAAAAGGCGAGCAAAAGTGCCAGCATGGAGCCGGGGAGGCGGCACAATGAAAATAATATGGAACAACAAAGTTGGAAGTTGAGCTGGAGGGCAGAGAGGATGGGAGAGGACAGTAGAGGTAAAGAGTGGGGAGGAAACAGGGCCAGGCAACAGAGAATGACACCCCCCTATTTTCAGGGAGCAGAAGGATTGAATCCTCAGGGAGTGTTGTTACTTTATTGTGTTTAAATTAAGGAAACCATTCAGTTGGACAGAGGGCCCCAAGCTACATTTAGCCTGGTTTGTCACTCTAGGGTTTGGGCTTAAACCAGTTGGCCCTGATTTTCCTCAGATTTAGAAGAATACGATGCTTCTTCACCCCCGCCAAACTACCCACCAGACTTTTCATTCACAGTGAACTTTATGGCCTGCCCTGCCCACCGCAGTATCACTACTCACCCAGCTGCCCATTGCGGGAGTCATCACAGCCACAGTTGTCAAAATCCCCGAGGCTGCAGTTTCTAGTCAGAGTGTACATGACCCCAGCAGAGCTGATGGCATGTACAAACGCTGTCTCCCGATTAGCTGGGCAGGAACCAAAAATGGGTGAGTTAGAGGGAGGGGTTGTAACTCAAGGTATCAGTCATGCTGTCTTCCTTTATTATTATAATAAATATAGGGTAAATAGATATATCCTTCCTTCCATCATTATGCCCTCCTTCCCCAGCTCCATCCTATTTCCCCACCTTTATAATGTACCTTACTTCCATGGTCTGCTCCAGCCTTGGTCTCAGCACTATGCTTCTTCCCTCCCATCTTTTCAGGTCACACATTATGACTAGGTGGCTAGATTACTTTTTACATACATGGTCGTAAAGGATTTAGGTGGTGAAGAGCCAGAGGAAGAAATGGGGAAGGAGATGAATCTGAAAGCCAGGTTGTAAAGCGCACAGGCCTATTTCTACCTGGAATACTGAAGTCTAACAGGCACATGCTAGCTGGTCGTGAACTTCTGATTGGCAGCTATTTCATTTACTGCCATGGCCACTCTTTAGCTTCTCCATGGGAGGTCAAGTCCAAGTCAGTCCTTGCTTGGCCTGTACCTCTCTGCTGAGCTGCTGAAGGAAGGGGCTAAGAGGCATGAAGAATTATGACACCTACCTACCTCCTGACACTATTTATATTCAGCCAACTGGGAGGCCAACGATGCTATTGGATTGGGGGTGAGGCAGGGTCCATTCATTGAGCAGTGAGGGTGTTGGGAAGAAAGAAAATAAAGCTTTATAAGATGGAGAAGGGACAGAGAAGATCCCAGAGACAGGACAGAGGCCAGGTTGAGGAACGAGGAAGTAGAAGTAGCAAGGGGTCATCCCTGAAGAGTGGGGCTCTAACCTGTGGCCAGGGGGTCCAGGGAGCTGTGGCCGAGGCTTTCCTTACCACTGCGAAGGCCACTATGGCTGGACAGCTGCAGGGCTCTCTCAGGGCAGTTCCACCGGTCCCAGGCAAACTGATACTTGCATTCTTCAATACCACTCTGGGCACCAGCTGCCACACTGCTGGAATATATCAGGTAAGCCTGCGTAGAAACACAAGGGTCAAAATTCAGCCTCTCAGCTGAACTCGGGAGACATTTGCCCTGTAGTGGCCAAGCACCTCTTTTCCTGCCCACTCTCCCAGCCTTCTAAAATAATGACAGAGGGGCGCCTGGGTGGCTTGGTCGGTTAAGCGTCCGACTTCGGCTCAGGTCATGATCTCACGGTCCGTGAGTTCGAGCCCCGCGTCGGGCTCTGGGCTGACAGCTCAGAGCCTGGAGCCTGTTTCAGATTCTGTGTCTCCCTCTCTCTCTGCTCCTTCCCTGTTCATGCTCTGTCTCTCTCTGTCTCAAAAATAAATAAACGTTAAAAAAAATTTTTAAAAAATAATGACAGAGTAAGCACTTTAAATATGCTGTCCCATTTAACATCACAAATAACCTTGTGAAATAGGTACCATTTTTATAGATTAGGAACCTGAGGCTTAGAGAGGTGAAGTAAAGCAATTTGCTCAAGGTCCCACAGGTAGCAGAAGGTAAAAGTAGGAACGAAATTCAGTGTTACCAGACTCTAGACCTCACCAGCCTTTATTCACTATACTATCCTGCTTCTCCAAAATGAGCCCAAATTATATAATTCATGGGTTTTCAGCTATTCTCACTCCATTACTATCTTGGAAAAGAACATTTGGGGGCTGAAAATGGCCTTGGAGATCATGTAGTACAATGCCAGCAGTTTAAAGATGGCAAGCTGCATCCAACCGCTGCACTGAGAGGGATGTGTGACTGCAACCTGACAGCATGAAAGGCTGTTGGCTTTTCTGGCTCTGGAAATTCTGGCCATACATTCAGAATCAATACTCCTGAGTTCTTGCCTTGGCCCTGACACTAGTTTGCTGTATTCTTTTGGGTGTATCCCTAATCCTCTCTATGCCACAGTTTTTCTGTCTGTAATATATACAGCTAATAAAAAATGTGGACATAATGAAAAGAAATGGACGTGTATAGTCTTCAGTCAAGAGGCTAAGATTTAGTGAATCCAAATAAATCGAAGGACTTTTTTTCTTACCTTTGGACCAGTCATCAGGAAATTGTTCACTGACCTGGAAGAGAGAAAAACCACAGAGCATAATGGAGATGCACCAACTCATTTCTGTTGCCAAGCATTGTAAGGATTACTTCAGCAAACAATTGATAGGAAGAAAGGGAAAATGGTTTTGCCAAGGAAAAATTATGCATAAGGAATCTATTAAAGATAATTCATCTAATAAAAAAGAATATGGGGTTGCCTGGGTGGCTCAGTCAGTGAAGCACCCAACTCTTGATTTCAACTCAGGTCATGATCTCACAGTTCATGAGCTCAAGCCCCACATCGGGCTCTGTGCTGACAGTGCCCAGAGCCTGCTCGGGGTTCTCTCTCTCCACCTCTGTGCCCCTCCCCCGCTTGCATGTGTGCACTCTCTCTGTCTCTCTCAAAATAAATAAAAAGGAATTTAAAAAATATGTACAAAAGGAGCTGACATTATGCTTTCTTTTGTTTTTTAAAATTTCAAATATACCAAAAAAGTTGGAAGTAATATTTGATCATTATGTTGCCATGGAGTGAAAAGAGAGCATAACTCGCTGCAGTGTAGCAGGCTCTGCTCTGAGTACTTTATATGTTGATCTTGTTAAATTCTTCCTTTCTCCACCATCATTATCCCTATTTTTAAACTAGGGAATCTGAGACTCAAAAAAGGTAAATAAGTTGTTGAAGCTCACCCAGCTAATAAGTGATTGAAGTGGAATTGAATACAGGTTCATCTGACTCCACAAGACTCTGAGAAAGATAGTTCTCTAATCAAAAAGAGGTAAACAGGGGAATGTCTTTCTAGGGGCTGAGTCATAATTAAATTCCAAAAATAAATAATTTGACTCTGGAATCGTTTGTTCCTTTCAAAACTGAAAAACGGACTTGCCATTCAACTTAGCAGTTCCACTCTGGGCATTTATCTCAGAGAAACGAAGACTTACCTTTATTCAGGAACTTGTGCATGGATGCTTATAATGACTTATTTATGATACCCCAAAACTGGAAACAGCTCAAATATCCTTCGAAGGGTAAGTGGATAAAAATAACTGTGGTACACTCATGCCATGGAGTATTACTCAGTGGTAAAAAAAAAAAAAAAGGAATGGACTACTGATACATTCAATAACTTGGGTGAAATTCAAGGAAATTATACAGAGTGGTCAAAGCCAATCACAAAAGGATACACACCTCATGATTTTATTTATGTAACAATCGTGAAATATGTGATCGTAGTGCTGGAGAATAGATTAGTAGTTGCAAGGGGTTAGGGGATGAGTGTGGCTATGATGGGGTAACACCAGAGTCTTGCTTGGCTCACGAGGGCAATGTCTATGTTAGGCATAATTTGCAAAGAGTTTTGGACATTACCAGGCCAGTCAGAGGCTAGTTCCCATGCCAGAGGGCAGACAGTGTCAGGAAAGAAAACAAAGCAACAAAACAAAAATCAAGCAGCAGGCGAAAGAGAAAGCTTTGCCATGAGCCCGGGGGGAAGAGACACCCTGTGAGAGGATAATAAGTTGGAATCACAGGGAGTGATGGGCAGAGATAGTAGAGGATTCTTCTTTCCTCAAGATCCTACAGTTTGTAAAGATTCATATGATACATGGTTGAGCCCAAATGATCAATCAGATTTAACTGAACACCTGCCATGGGACAAGACTGTAGGCATTATGTGGACAGCGTTTCCATAAATTAACATGCTGTTAACTCCTGGGTTATTTGCAGACATATTTGAACCATTATGGCTGACTTACTTCCTCATATCCAAACTATCCAGTATGAAGAAAAGATTTGGAATAGATGTTAACTAGATTTATTGTGATGATCATTTTACAATATGTACATATATTGAATCATTTTGTTGTATATACTTGAAGCTAATATATGCTGACTATATCTCAATAAAAATACTGTGTCCTTGTGGTGAACACCAAAGGAAGAGGATCTTGTTCTTTTTTTAAATTAATTTAATTAAATTTAAATTTAATTTATTTTGAGAGAGAGAGAGTGAACTGGTGTGGGGGACGGGCAGAGAGATGGAGAGAAAGAGAATCCCAAGTGGGTTTCTTGCTGTCAGTGCAGAGCCAGATCCGGGGCTCGATCTCATGAACCACAAGATCATGATGTGAGCAAGAGTAGGATGCTTAACCGAGTAAGCCACCCAGGTGCTCCAAGGATCTTGTTCTTAATTGATGAGACAATCGCAAGATTTCCTACTGGGGAGTAAAATATAACATGCATTACAGAAAGTATGGTGACCATGTCATGTTAGAAAGTGGAAAGAGAGCCAAAGAGGACGGAATTTAAGTGTTTATATGGGTATTTATTACCTAGGGACAGTTATATGATTGGAGGAAAGATGCTAACAGTGGAAGATAACAGCGTTTGTTCACTGGGTGGAGGCAGCTCTAAAGAACATTGTATAATCAGCATGCTCCTAGACAGAGGCACAAGCTTCCTATTCCCCATATGGACAGTGCTAAGATACTACCCAGATTGAGTGTCATTTAAAGGGTTGGTGCCTTACCCTCTCAGCAATCTCAGACCTTGAACTCTAGACTTGCATATCCAACTATATTCTTGACATCTCCACTTCAGTGTTTACTGGGCATCTCAACCTTAATACTAAAACTTAACTTCTGATCTTTGCCGCCACCATCCCAAACCTGCTCCTTCTGTAGTCTTCCCCACTTAAGTTCCTCCTTCTAGCTGTCAGAGAAAAATCTTGGAGTCATCTTTGACTCCTTCCTTTCTCTCACATCCCATATTCATTCTGTCATCAAATCCTGCTGACTCCAGCTCAAAATATATTCATATTCTAATCAGTTCTCAACACCTTCACTGCTATCACCTGGTCCAAGCTATCATTGTCTCTCACCTGGGCTATTGTTAAAAGCCTACTGACTGATTTCCCTGCTTCCACCCTTATTCTCCCACATTTTATTCTCAAAATGATTGGTCCACTTAAAGATTAATCCCTTTAGGGGCACCTCGGCGGCTCAGTTGGTTAAGCATCGGATTCTCGATTTTGGCTCAGGTCATAATCTCATGGTCGTGAGATCAAGCCCCATATCAGGCTCCATGCTGGGTGTGGAGCCTGCTTGGAATTCTCTCTCTCCCTCTCCCTCGTCTCTGCCCCCCCCCAAATAAATAAGTAAATAAACAAACAAATAAATTCCTTTAAAATATAAATCAAATTTTGCTACTCTCTGCTCAAAATCCTCTAATGATTTCCTGTTTCACATACAGCAGAAGCCAAACTCTTGTCATAGTTTATAAGGTCCTATGCAATCTGGCCCCCATTAATGCCTAATCTCTTACTACTTTCCCCTTACTTGCTCTGCTCTAGCCACACTGATGTCTTTGTTGTTGCTCCAACACACCAAGCACTCGCCAGCCTCTGGGCCATTGCACTTGCTGTTCTTTCTGCCTGGAATGCTTTTTACTCAGATAGCCACGGAGTTTGTTTCTTCACCTGCATTCAGATTTTAAATTGAATGTGTCTATCAAAACAATAGTCAAACTATGGGACTGTCTGAGCCCAGATGTCCATTGGCTGATGAATGGATAAAGAAGATGTGGCATATATATACACAATGGAATATTAGCCATCAAAAAGAATGAAATCTTGCCCTTTGCAATGACATGGATGGAGCTAGAGTGTATTATGCTAAGCAAAATAAGTCAGAGAAAGACAAATACAATAGGATTTCACTCATATATGGAATTTAAGAAATAAATGAGATGAACATATGGTATGGGGGAGAAGAGAGAGAGACATAAACGATATGAGATACTTTTTTTTAAGTTTATTTATTTATTTAGACAGAGTCAGAGACAGAGTGAGTGAGGAAGGGGCAGAGAGAGAGGAAGAAGAGAGAGAATCCCAAGCAGGCTCTGCACTGTCAGCACAGAGCCCAATGTGGGACTCGAACTCATGAAACCTGAGATCATGAGCTGAGCCGAAACTGAGAGTTGGACACTTAACTGACTGAGCCACCCAGGCACCCCCATATAAGACTCTTAATGATAAAGAACAAATAGGGTTGATGGAGAGAGGTGGGTGGGGGATGGGCTAAATAGGTGATGGGTATTACAGAGAGCACTTCTTATGATGAGCACTGGGTGTTGTACGTTAAGTGATGAATCACTAAATTCTACTCCTGAAACCAATACACTGTTAACTAACTAGAATTTAAATAAAATTTTGAAAAAAAAATCGAGTGTGTTATTCACCCTAAAGCTTTCCCTGATCATCCTATTTAAAACTGCAACTCCCCCAGGGTGCCTGGGTGGCTCAGTCGGTTGAGTGTTGGACTTCGGCTCAGGTCATGATCTCACAGTCTGGAGTTCAAGCCCCGTGTCAGGCTCTGTGCTGACAGCTCGGAGCCTGGAACCTGCTTCAGATTCTGTGTCTCCCTCTCTCTCTGCCCCTCCCCCACTCATGCTCTGTCTCTCTGTCTCTCTCTCTTTCTCTGTCAAAAATAAACATTAAAAAAAATTTCAAGTTGCAACTCCCCCATCCTCTTTCTCTGTTTCATAAATTGTATAATTCTATTTATACAAAATGTCCAGAATAGGCAATTCCATAGAAACTGAAAGTAAATTAGCAGTTGCCAGGGGCTGCAGGGAGGCAGAATGGGAAGTGATAGCTAATGGATATGGATGGGGTTTCTTTTTAGGGTGATGAGCATGTTCTAACAGTGACTGTAGTGATGGTTGCACAAATTTGTGAATATACCAAAACCCATTGGTTTGTACACTTTCAAAGGGTGAATTTTATAATATGTGAATTATATCTCAGTAAAGCTATCCTGGTATATAAAAATCTTACTCTTAAGTATCTTACATTTACTCTTAAACTTACTCTTACTCTTATACTTACTCTTAAGTATCTAACACAAAAGCCACAACCAACATTTCCTGAAGACTCACAGCAACTTCTTTCTACCTCACATTAAGGTTTCCCTTTATTCCCTAATACTCGACTACAAGTAGGGGTTGCCTTAGTTATCCTTGTATCCCCTCCAGCTCCTAACCCAATGCCTCAAACACAGTAAGTACTCTTTAAACATTGATTGAATTAAATGGATTGAAAAAAAGGATGGATGCATCGTCAGAATGAGCAGAAAATTGTAGGATAATAAGGACTGAAAAAGATCTGGGAGAGGGTAGGGGAAAGCAGTCTGGCGAGCCAGTGCTCCCACTAATTTTCCAACATTGTGAGCAGACCACCATGCTGCATTAGCAGATGTATGTACCAGAAGAGCCACAGTCAGTGAGCACGCAGCATATGTACACAGAGGTTGGTGTTATAATCAAAAGTTTTAGCAAAGTCAATCTGACTCACTTAATGTTATGTATAATTGTTATTGTGCTTCATAGTAATTAGACATAAGTGGGAAGCAATTTACATAAATAATTGCAGTCAGTTTTGTTTTTATACTGCCAAATAAAAATTTTATAATTGTTTCTTCTCCTTTTGACAGTCTTCCAGGATATATACTGATACCATGTAAAATTTAATTTCCATCACCCAGCAATAGCTGACATTCATTGAGAACGTCTCTTCTAGAGGAGTGCTTTACCTGTACCATCATTTTCTATTTCCGTGGCAACCCCATGAGGTACTGTGCTATTTACTGAATGTTTATTCTGTGCACACAAAATACTACTTTAAATGCTTTATGTGTTTTAAGCTCATATAATTGTCACAACAGTTGTATAAGTTAGAAAGGGTTATGTCTTCCATTTTACAGATACAGAAACTGAAAGAGTGGTAAGCTAACGTCACACAGCTAGGTAAGTGGCAAATCCAGGATTGGAACCTAGTCAGTGTGATTCTTTTTTTTTTTTTTAATATACGAAATTGATTGTCAGATTGGTTTCCATACAACACCCAGTGCTCATCCCAACAGGTGCCCTCCTCAATACCCATCACCCACCCTCCCCTCCCTCCCACCACCCCCATCAGCCCTCAGTTTGTTCTCAGTTTTTAAGAGTCTCTTATGCTTTGGCTCTCTCCCACTCTAACCTCTTTTTTTTTCCTTTTTTTTTTCTTTTTCTTTTTCTTTTTTTTCTTTTTCTTTTTCCTTCCCCTTCCCCTCAGTGTGATGCTAAAGCATATATTCCTTCACTGCTACGCTCTCCTGCACCCCGTATTTCTCTCGCTCTTATTCCCACTTGCTAATCCAGGACTCCTGATCCCCGCAAAGTTCTTGATAAGTATTTCTTGGAGGTCTTAGTGATGTTCTGCACACACTCATGAACAAACTCAGTTAGCTATCACATTGTCTCTGCTGCTTTTCCAGTCTTTCATTGCTCTAGCCCTCCCTCTGTATGTCCTGTAGGCCTACGATATCTGCCCATATCTGCCAGGCCTAGGCTCTGCTTTATCTGGGTATCGCCACATCCCCGGGCACATTTTGGGGGTGGGGAGAACTGTTGCTGCCTAGACTGGGTTCAATGCATAAAAAAAGTGGGAGCATACTACACTAATTCAGGATGTTAACAATGGGGGAAGCTGTGCAGGGGGCGGATATGTGCGGGAACTCTACTTTCCGTTCAGGTTTTCTGTGAACCTAAAACTTCTCTTAAAACAACTATTATTATTATTTTTTTAAATACAGAGACAAATGTCTTTTAACCCATTTTAGAGTCTTGCCTTTCCACTTAGGTATCAAAATGCTATTTGTGTACAAGTTCTGATAGGGTTTTAGCAAAGCAGTACTTTCAGGTTTTGCCTGTAACATGCCCCCCCTAATCACCCCCTCCAGCCTTCTTAGTTGGACTAAAACTGAGGAGCTTGCTAACAAACTCCAGTGAGAAGTGTCATTGCTGGATCTTCTCTGTTCCCTTCCCTTAGAGTGAATGCTATCCTGAGAAGACTCCATAGTCACTCCTTTAGATAAACATCTGGAGCCTGCAGCCTCACCAGTTCCCCTGACCTGCCCATATATGGGGAATCCAAGTGGTGGGCCCAGCCTGGAGCCCCGTCAAAGGGTGCTCCTTTCGTTGGGTGCCATCCCTGCAAAGAAATGGGCAATTAAGAAAAAGTATTAACTAGAGTTTCTCTAGTGTTTTGTTGATACCTTTCCTGGGCTCGGCTTTCTGTGACCTCATGCTAAAAACACCTTTATCCACCCAGGAGCAATATCCTTGGCCTATAGCACACTGGCTACTATTGTTTCACCCATACTATTGTTCCATAGGCATGGAACCTCTTCCATCCCTATAACGACTCCCTGAAGAATACGCACCAGTGCACTTTCTGATTTTAGGAAAGGCTCTTTATTACCTTGGGAGCTGGCATTTTCCATTGCCCCCAGAGCAAATACCTGGGGCTGCAGTCTGACCAGACAAGCGGGATCATTCTTCAATGAGATTCTGACTGAAGCTAGCCCTGCCCTTGTCCCCAGATGCCTGAAAAAGGTGGCTGTGGTGAAAGCATCTACCCAAATCTGCTCCTGGCCTTTCTGTGAGTCCCAGTGGTGAAGGGTGGAAACAACAACCATACTCCACCAATTCCCCATAACAGTCAGGTGGCCATAGTGCCTGGCCTAGATAGGACTGGTCTTTCCCTACGTCCTGTCTCCTGGTGTCAGTCTTGCTTTAGCTTTTTTCTTTTTTTTAAGTGTTCCATCAGTCTAGGATGATGGGGTGCAACCTTTAGTGTTATATGTCAGACTGTGAAATCTGAATAAGCTTTATGGATGTGGTAGTAGAGTTATAAGATGTTAACACTGGAGGAGGCTATGGAAAGGGTACATAGGACTTCCCTGTGCGTTTCTTCGCAAATTTCTGTAAATCTATAAAATTTTATTTATATAAAAATACATTTATGATTTAAATATATAAAGTATAAACATATATATATATATATATATATATATATATATATATATATACAAATAAAATGTTACATACTTACATGACCTGAGGTGCCAAAGATTTGGAGAATAGACTTTAGTATATAAGCATTTGAAAATTAATCCACATGTGGTAGCTGGTAGAGTCCATGAGAATCATCTGGGAAATTTCTTAAACATGAAGATTCTTGAGCCCCAGCTCCAGAAACTCTTGTTGAGCAGTGGTGATGGGGGAAATGGATGGAAGGAATCTGTATGTACACATTCCTGAGATGGTCCTCAGAGTCCACTTTGAGAAACACTGGTCCAGAGGGTGAACAGGGAGGTGCCCCAAAGCATCTAATACCTAAGTAATAATTTGAGGGCTTGGGAAGCTCAAATTATTGTTTTAATTTTCTGGGAAATGGCTGCTATAACTGTACCAGTAACAAATCGGGGGGCATTCTCTTCTTTTGTTTCTGGATTGAGTACCTCTGGTTCTGGCAGCTCTCAAAGCTCTCTGGTCACTGCCTTCAGGGGCTGGGTCTCTGTGCTGAGTGTTAAAATCATGGGGATCTCTTTCCTTCCCTGTAGTTTTTCTTGGTACTGTAGTTTCCCCCCCTAGCAATTATAACCGACCTGATTATGCTTCTCTTCTTCATACCAGGAATAAAATATATTGGGAGTGGAAAGTGCCCAAAAGATTCTGAGTGTTTGTCTAGGGGCCATCTGTCCTCTAGGAAACATGCTATCTGCCTCCACTCACGGAAGTCTCCACTACCATAGCTATTATTTAATATTCTTAGACCACCTCCATGTTCTTGTCATCAACCCATTGTCATCAGCGAGTCCATAATTCAGTCTTTGGTTTGTGCTTTTTCCTACGTCTAATGCCATCTCATCCTTCTTCCAAGTTAATGTACCAAAGGTAGGAATTTGGGGGAGCAATCATCTCTCTCTCTGTCATTCCTTCTCAGCTCTGATAATAATGTTTCACTGTAAGTACCTCCCTTCTGCTGTCACTTGTTCCAGTCTAGGCTGGTTAGCTGAGTCATGTCCTTCTGTCAGGCTTTCACTACCTTCTGCCCAGCTCCCCTCACGTCAACATTTATGAGTTCTTTCCCCCTCGTTTCAATGTGTGTTTAAGTCCTAGCTAGTCTCTTATTTACTAAATGTTTTTTCAATTCTTGTTAAACAACCATCCAGATACAGATGCATTTGTAGTTTTGAAGCTATGGGTAACGCTAAAGCAGAACCCTGTGGATTATCATTTTCCCATTGCTCCTCTGCTCTATGGACCTTCCAACCTTGCAACCATTCAGTGGCCATAATCGGCCACAATCTAATCACTAAAATTCTTTGATGTAAGGCACTAGAGCTCCTCAAACAGCCGCAGCATTCAGCATTATGCAGTTTCCCTTGGGGCTATATTGCCTCCTGAATTGCCTATCCCTCAGTCAGCCTGACCACCAGCAAAACTTTTTCCAAAGTTGCTGAGACAGAATGGGAGAGACTTTCGATCAACCCAAAGGCAAATGCCATAGCTTCTCTTTTAGCTCTTGGAAAGTCTCCAAGTTTGTTTTGTTTGTGTTTTCTTACCTAACATTTATGATCCTTAGACCCATACACTCTAATTTTCCAAGCTCCCCTTCATTTGATACCATTTGAAGAAATTTATTTTACCACCTTAGGAAGTTCACAGAAAATTGCAAGTTCCCATTCTCTGGTAGTTATGCCTAATTGTGGATGAGCAGTTTAAACCGCTATCCAATTAGTTTCAACAATTTCTCCCTATGTGGGGGCATTTTCCGAACCCGCCTAGCCCACGAGGCCACCTGTAGCACATCACATTCCATAGTTTCCCATTTAGCAGCTGCGATGAGAGCACATGCCTGATTCTGTAGAGCCTGCGACACAGATGGGCACAGGACCAGCAGGACCCAGCACCATGCTATCTTCAGGCTTACTTCTTCCTTTGTATGACCAGGACCTTGTTACAAGGTCAAGTTCATGTGCTGGACTCCATCTCCCCTCAGTATGAGAGTCCTGTCTCGGTGAAGAACTCAGTCCCACTCAGCAAGCTTCTTCCAGGCCAGCCTCACTAGTTTGCCAAGTGTGCCCCGAGGCATTTGAATCCCAGTGGTTAACATAGTAGCTTAGATTTAAGTTAGGATTCCCTTTTTTCCTTCCCCACCATATTGTTTAAAAAGCAAAGGCTTCGAATATGAACCTCCAGAATTTAGTGTTTTCTTCTCAGGGTCCAAAACTTTCATCTCAGTGCCATCTGACCCCTCCTTTGTTCTGCCTCCTTCACTTTCCCCATAGATCTTTGAATAATAGGGTTGGCTTCTCCCTACCCTTTAATCTCATCTTTCAAGGTCCATAAAAAATCTCTGGGTCCTGAAGCTCTAGCCGGCCTACTTCAGGAGAGACCATCTGATCACTACAGCTTGGGCTGAGAGCCCAGGCAAGGAGAAAAGGGGCAGATGCAGGTCTCCATCTGGTGGCCTGGCACAGAGAGGGAACGAGAAGAGGGTAGAAAGGGCAAGAGGAGGATCCAGAGCAGGAGAGCTGCCTGGAGCTGTAGCTAGAAGGTGCTTCAGTGAAGCAACTTCTCCTAGAATAAGTGCGTGACAGCCAGCTTTTCACCTCACAGAACTCTCAAGATGCTTCGGGCCAGCGAGAGCCCAAAGACAGTCGTTTCTCAGCAGGCTTCCTTGTGCTTCTCTCCATCCTCTACGGCATCTGACCCACAGAACACGTATGCAGCAGCATACACACACACAGATCTACACACACACACCGTCACACAGAAGGCCGGCTTTACTAACGACTGTGAAATACATCCCCTCAGTTCGAAGTTGGTCACTGCCCCCTCTGACAATACACAAGCATATTTAAGCCAAGAGCAATTCGCTGTACAATTAGAAAGAATGAAGTTTGAGATGCAAAAAATTTTTTTAAAGAGTGAACAGCATGACTAATTCTTATCCACTGTAAAGTACAGGTAATCAAAATCAGGCTCTTTCCCAGTTGGCTAGAGGAAGGGATTAGGAAGTAGAAAGCACAGATACCTGAAGTCTTGAGAGGAAGAGAATTACCCAGAATTTCAAAGACAAGTTGCCTCCTCCTTAAAAATTTAGCAAGAGGGGGCAAAGGTGTCAATGGTGTTGAGATCTGTTTGGTACAACAAAGAAACAGAAGCGAGATTACAGCGAATGAACGGTTATGAAATGAAAACAGAAGCAGCCAGTGTAGACTCACTGAAGGCGAGTATGCCATTGAAAGGGAAGAAGGACATGACTGCAGTGAAGACTGGGGCCAAGTGAAGGCTTTTTCCAGGATAAGTATTTTTTAAAAATTAAGGAATGTGTAGTTTTTGTCACATCCCCATATCTATGTCCTTGATTCAAACTCCATCTCTTTCTTCAAAGGGAATCCAGGTCTGTAAATAATTCTCAAACTGTTTTTTATAAACATGAAATTTCCATATTATAATGCAGGGCCCTAAAAAATATTTTTAAAAAGTCTTGTAACCCACTTAGCTAAAAAAAAAAAAAAAAAAAAAAAAAGTTAAACCGATGCATCAGTTTTAGTAGTAGTCATGTTAAAATTTACAGTAAAATCCCACATTATCTCAAATCCAGCTCCTGCCAAATAATTGCTGGCAAAGACCGTAGAGTAGCTGACGGGACAACTGTGTATCACAGGTCTCTGCAAAACAATCCCGGGCAGTCTTTCCCGAGCAAATCACCAGTTTTCAAGGGATAATCTTTTCCTCTGAAACTAAAATGTCATTTGTATTTCAGGATATTTTATAAAGTGACAGGCTGTCTCTCCTTGTCCTCATTTCCTTCCTTCTTTATGTATTGTGGCAAACTCTGCTGAGAAACACTCAGCTACAAAAAAGAGCTTCAACACTTAGCATTTAAATGAGGACTCTAACTGGGAATGCGCTGTACTCATTCTCTGTTCTGTGGTCTCTAAGTGAAAGCTGCTAAGGGACAGCTCAAGCCACTGCTCCCAGAAAGCCTGGGATCACAGGAACCTCTTCCAGGATCATTATGCAGGCAGAGAATTTTGTTTTGTTTGTTGATCTTGTTACTTTGATCCCTGTAGTGTAGACTTTGGAGAATATTCGTGTTCTCAGTTGCACTGATGTATATAATACTAGTTTATTTCAGGATGAAGAAGGTAGGCATCTATGATAACTCTACAAATTATCCTACAAAAAACTAGATGAACAGTTAAAGGTGAGAAAATTGACAGGTTTTTGAACTTTAGTGCCATTTTACTATTTAATGGAATTAAATCTTAATAGATGGTAAACATATTCTGTCCTCAATCTAAGCCAACTATCAATTTCTGTTGTCTTTGCTAATCAGCCACAGCTCAAACAGAAATAAATTTAAATATATATTTGAATGAATTTTCTCTTTTTACAAGTTATGATTCTCGATTTCTCTCCCTAAGGGTGGCCAGTCATATCTGTATGATGTTCTCCAAGATTCACTCTAATCGCTGGCTCTAGATCTCTCAGACATGACATAGGAGATTTCTTTTCCTATTCCTCTTCTTCCAAGTTTGAACCATTTAGTATTTGGAATATTTAGACACAGAGAAATATATGCAGTTGAAAACGTTACTCAAGTATACATGAAGCAAGATTGGCTAGTGGTTGATGACAGTTGAAGCAGAGTTATAGGGGATTCCATTGTATATGCTGTTCTCTCTGGAAATTTTCCATAATGTAAAATTAAACAATAAACTCCTTCTGAAACAATAATGTCCAAAAGCTAGGCTCCTCCAGACACCTTGGATTAATGGGAAGAAATGTCAGACAGGATAGTGTGGTTCATTATGTATTATCTCGGCTATCAGTATGGAATGGAATCTTTAAAGTCAGATATGTGAACCTGAAGAGGCAGAGTAAGAGAAAAGAACTGAGCTTTATGGCAGCAAAAGGGAATTCATTCTGAATGAAGGAGAAATTTCTCACTATGCAGAGTGGTTTAAGCTTGGCCTAGAGAAACATAAGAATCTCATCTATGGACTTGTATAGAAAGACTGAACTACTGGCCCACTTACAGGGCCTTATGGAGACTACTGGAACATAGCCTCATACTGTGCTGGTTCCAGAGGGTGTATAGTTGGGAAAACAACCAATTAAGAAAAGTGAATTTGGATTGGTCAGATAATGGTGAATTTAAGTGATCCCCTTATAGTCTGATTGCTCTTGGCCTGGACCGTGGTCCTTCATGTTGTGACCGTCCTTCCTTCTCTGTCTGGCACTCCAATTCTCTGCGAATTTTTAATGATGTTCACAGTGGTCTGATATACATTTAGAAGTCTGGCATTAAGAAACAAAAGCTTGTACCTGACTAGCATTTTTGTTTTAAAAGATATTGGTTCTGGTAGCTTATTTAAGTTATCTCTTACATTTATTTATCCATAGGATTTATATTTTTTCATTCTCTTATCTCATTCCTTTCATCTCACTGAAAACTCTGACCTAAGAAGTGTACAGAGAAATGATATGATCAATAAAAAGGGCCTACAATAAAGACTGAGAAAAACAAACCCATAAAAGCTTGGCTTATAATGAGACTAGAGAGTCTGTCCAAAGTGGATGGTAGTTTCTTTTGGGAGGCCCTCGGAGTGTAGGTATATTTCAATGGGAGGCAATGGGGAATGTTATTTATGTGAACCAAGCTCAGAGTTTCCCCCAGGCTAGCCTTTTACGTAGGATAAAAAATCTGCTTTCTGAAAAGTGAGGGTTTAGCCTAAGAAAAATTATATTGACTTCTCTCTCTAAGCCCTATGAATTCTCTGCCTTTCTGATGGAGAGAAAGAAAAGAGCCTTTCTTTCTTTCCTTCTTTCCTTCCTCCCTTCCTTCCTTCCTTCCTTCCTTCCAGACCAACACTGCACATTTATTTTCTACATATCCCCATCACTTGCTTGAATTGGGGATCTTAGGGAATTTGTTTTTACCACTGGCCATTACTTTGAATGTAAGGGCGATCAAAAGGCAAAGGAACTTTAAAGATTCTAAATATCTATTTAAAAGCTGTGAAATGAAAAATGATGAAAAATGGCGGACACCACAGTAATTCTTGGACTCCTGGAGATCCTAAGACGTGCTACAAAAATGGGTCTTTATCCTTAGGAAAATATAGCCAGAGCTAGCTCTCTTATACTATACATAAAATCTTAATATCAGAGGCAGTACAGATGGTACTGATATTACAGATGGTGGAGATACTTTTTGAATGATCTCCAAAGAAGCACAAGCCCACTGTATTGAAAAGAACAGGTAAGTTGGGGGTTCTGGCAAAAGATAGTACTTGATGCGTCTAATCCAAATCAAACCTGCAGGTAGTTTTCAGTGAGATGAGAGGAATGAAATAATATAAATTCTATCGATAAACAAATGCAAGAGATCATTTAAGTAAGCTCTCAGAACCAATATCTTTTAAAATAAAAATACTAGTCAGGTACAAGCTTTTGTTTCTTAACGCCAGACTTCTGTGTATCAGACTACTGTGAACATCATTAAAAATTTACAGAAAATTGGAGTGCCAGACAGAGAAGGAAGGGCGGTCACAACATGAAGGACCACGATCCAGTGCTCTGGGGACTGTGGTACAAATGTGGGCAGGTCAAAGAAAGCAAGGTCCCATCTGAAGCAGGATGGCTTACTGGCGAAAGGTAGTGAGTGGTGTAGATTCAAATTCCTGTCTCATCACTGACAGACTTTGTGTCTTTGGCGAGTTACGCAGTGAGTGTGAAGTAAATGTTGGTTCACATTATATTATTCCTGAGTATCGATTTTGTTCCAGGATATGGGGCAGAGTTACCCTTTTTCAGAAGATTATAGCAATCCAAAAGTAAGGACTTCAGTAAGCCAGGGAACTTTCTACTTTTAAATTAGCAAATATGAAATTGCTCTATTTCTGGGAACTGATACCTACTTAGGAAAGTTTAAGCTTAAATTACGTTTAAAGTTTCCTGTCATGGTTCTTCCCTTATGTAAAATAGTTTGCATGCATTGGTCAGTTCAAAACACGCTCATTAATAGGGCGTAGTGGTTCAGCATGGGGCCTCCACAACCATGTTTTCTGTGTTCAAATTCCATCTGGTTCATTACTAGTTAGGTGATCTTGCCAAGTTATTTTAAGATCTCTGGGCCTCAGTTCCCTCATCTGTAAAGTGGAGATGACCATAGTATGTACTTCAGAGGACTGGGGTAAGGATTTGTAAAGCACTTACAACAGTGCCTGCTTACAGAGCAAGTTACTCATTGTTACAATTGTGGTTAATTTCCACCTAAGAGACACAAGGATAAATGAGGCAAGGTGTCTGATCCTAGAAGAGTTTCTGGGCTAGTGAAGAAGACAGATTCAAAAGCAAATTTTCAATAAAATGTACTAAGTGCCTTAATGGCTTAACCTGATGCTGGATATATGGGGGTGGGGCGGGGGGAAGGAGAGGTAGCTAATTTAACCTGGGAAGACTTCCAGGAGGAGAGAATACGTAAACTAAGTCTTCAAAGATGGGTAGATGGCAAGGTTCTAGTGGAATCTTTGGAATCTTTCAGCCAAAAACCATTTCACCCAAAATGTGAGCAAATAAAATTGTTTCTAAATGTCCTGATTTTAAAATAATAATAATAATAATAATAATAATAAACATCCAGCAGATTAAGAGAATTTGATCATATCAGTTGAAAAAGAAAAAAACCAAAGAGTAAATGGAGCCCAGGAAAAGGGATTTTTATTAATAGTCCCCAAAGAAAATAGCATTACCCAATATATAGCATGAAACCAATTGTCCCAGCAAAGAAGTAAACTTTTTCCTTGGAAGAGAGAGGGTTTGGATTGAAACTCCTTTCCTTCTGATCCGTTTTTAATATCCCCATTTACATAATATCACAAAAAAGAGATCCTTCTTTGTGTCATATTATCACACATGCGCGCACACACACACACACACACGCACAATAGAGATGCATTATGGAGCATCTGCCTTATTGCTTATACAAACTGGTTTCATAAGAAAAGCTGTAATGAAGTGTCTCTTCTCAGGACTTCTTAGCCTTTGTAGATGATGATGATGATGGTGGTGGTGGTGATACTAATAAATATTATTAGCTAATTATTTTTAGCTAACTAATTGTTATTCATGGAGAAAATATAGAGACTCTGAAAGCCAAACTGTAGGGCTAAAGTTGTTGACAAATTGATGACAGAACTGGAAGTTAAACTTCTGTGATCATGTCTCAAGCCCTTAGAAGGACTTTCAACGGTGCAGCCGCTAACTTCATCCCCCTGAGTTACCCCACAAACCCCAAGCTTTTTCATGGATTATGATTTTTTTTTACTGATCAGAAAAGCTATTAGGATGTGATTCTTTGATATTGGCATATTATTTTCCAAATTCCAAAGCAATTTTTCACTTACCTTTTATTTCCCTAACTTCAGAGATTCCCAGCCTCTGTGAGGATGAGAATTCCTTTTTAATGTAACAAAGTTTATAGTGCAGCTTCACTTGATTGCATTTATTCTTTTTGTATCTGTTGGTGGGAAAAACTTAACAGAAACTTAACATGGCAACCAGTTATCATGCATTCAGTAATTTTAAGTGTATATCTTATTGTTCATAATATACATTTGAAAAATAGTAGCACATGTATGTGGAGAACAATAATTTTAGCTATAGATGATGCTTGGGGGAGAATATGCCCCCTAAAATAACTGAAGCCCTTGCTGATCAGGGGCTCTGCACGTCATTATCAGATGAAATTTCAAGAGCCATAGAAGGGTCGCTCTAAATACATAAATGTAGAGAACCAAGGGATGATGTATTTCAAAAGGTGCCTTAAAACCCAAAGATTTTCGATGAATTCTTGCTCTACTGTAGAAAAGAAATGAACCCTGTTTAAATCCTTTGGAAAGAAGTGGAGGCAGTGACTCTTGCAAAGAATGAGAGCAGAGCCATAGTTAACCTCCATGTTCTAGTGAGTCTATCTTTCTGATTTGGTCATCAAGTTGAGGGGGTGGGAGAGAGAGAGAGAAGAAATGGACAGAACAGGGCAAAACCTAGGATCATTATGAGACATCATTTGGAGTAAAATGAAGACCACAGTTAAAACAAACAAACATGTTCTAGGCCTGATCATTCCAGATGAGTATGTATACTGGAAAATGAAAAGTCAGATTGGTTCATCTTTGGCCACCCTTATAACCATCACCATCTGCTTGGCTGTATCATGCACTCCCATTCTCTCTTTTGCGGGGAGCCATTAGGATTCAGGAAAACAAATTCAAACAAAAGGTTTTTTTTTTCTCAAGGTACCAAAGGATAATTCTCAGAATTGTCCCAACAAGAAGAAACTGTGGAGAATGCTTTTTTTCCCCCCTCAAATCATCTCACTTTGAAAGTCTAGCAAAACTGCATGTTGTAAATGAATGTCATCTTTATTTTCTCCTTTCAAGCCTAGGAGTTTCTGTTGATGGACTTTTTTTGACCGTAATTTCAGGCAAGCCTACAATTGAACAGCCAAGCAGAAATTATGGTTCTCTATTTGTTAAATGCTTTTGAGGTCCTTACATAAAAGGCTGATAATGAAGTATTAAGAGAAACATCGGAAAGGCTGCGGTTGGTCAAATTTCTCTGCATGGCACAAAGGGGAAGGTGACCTTATGCAGAACCCTGATAGTTCCATTATAAGAAGAATCAAGATTTAACGTTAAATTTAAAAATCACTCTTCAAATGCTACCAAAACCAGACTCTTGGCAAAGTATAAATGTTTAATTCAAATTGGGGCTTATGGAGAAAAAGCAATTAAAATCTAATTGCATTATAGAGGAGATTTGTACATTTTCTCCTCAAAGTCAGGCAAGGCGAGAAGGGGTTCTTAAACCCTGTTTTTAAATTAGAACTTTCTTTCACATCTCTTTTTTCTTTTTTTCTTTTTAAATCCGGACACTTGAATTTGGACAGACAAGCAACCCAGCCACCTTTCAGTGTGGCTGTGTCAGTATCGGAATGAAATGAACATGACCCCCTCCAGCAGGGAAGGAACACACAGTAAAGGTATTTTTTATAGAACAATTCTTCACACTGCCCTGGTGACTGGGGAAAGGAATCTCGTGTTTCTCTTTTGCTGATACTGAATCAGCTGAAGAATACCATGAACATCAGTAGAAATGCTCTGAAATAGTCTCTGCTCCCTTTTGTCTTTTTGTTCTCATGAGGGGGAAAAAAGAGAGACTTTTTTTTTTTGAACATGAAATATTTAATTTAAATGCCAATTAAAAATTGACCAATTATTTGGCAGTTCATTTTGTAACCAGAAGTGTTACAAATTATTGCCTTAACTTGCAAATAATTATATTTATTTGACATATTTCTTAGTAACTTTCTAATAAAGATGGCTATATTCATTTATGATAAGAATACATTCTTGGCACAGGAAGCTGATTTCAACAAAGAAATCCCTATCCTTGCTTCCTCAACAGTTTATGGAATGATTGGATTCATACCTTGGTTAAACAGATGGTCAAAATGCAAACTGATAGAGACTGAGTTTATGTATCTCAATTGGGGAGAGACTCCAAACACATAGCAATGTAGCAACATGCACTTCCCAGGTCTTTCTTCTATATGTTATTGCGTAGTTACTTGTTAACATTTCCAAGTATAGATACTTTATGTGGTTTCCAAGAGCTAAATGAAACTGACAATAAAATCGTCTATCATTTGTGCAATTGTTTATAGTTTCCAAAACACTTTTATAAACACTGCCCCATTTTCTGAGCAATTTAGAAATATTTGTAAATTGTATAGGTTACATAAATCTGTAGAAAGTTTAGCTTTCTAAAATATTTCATTTCAAACGTGTTTGTTAACCCAATACCAACTCAACAGATCAAGTGAATTTTTATCTCTAAGACATGATGGTATGAGCAGTTACTTAGAATATTCTGAAAAAAAAAAAAAGTTATGTCAGAAAGTGCAAAATAAGGTCCCATCGCATTTTGTCTCCAGCCTTCACCTCAAAGATCAGATTCAAACACAGTAGAACTTGCTTTGAACCACCTTCCTTTTTCCACAATGCTGACATCAGGATTTGGTTTAAAAAAAAAAAAAAAGGCTACTGTCCATTTTCCCCAAAACCACTTAGAATACTTGTGGTACAGCAACTTATTAATCTATTTTTTAATCTATTCATTTGTTGATCAGGGTCCTAAAGATTTACTGAAATCAGCCATACATTTAGAAAGAGCCCCTACTCCATAGAACAGTTTTTCCTAGGAGAGATCCCAAGTATTCCTACATTTCGGGAAATGAGGAAGAACTCTCTCTCATAGACGACATACATTTACCTGGTCCCAGTCCCAGGTGGGAGTCCAGGTTACTTACCAGGTGTGGCCGATTCGGAGGATACAGGTGAAAAGAAAGATGAACACAGGAGGCTTCACAAGCAACATAATCCTCTGGAGCAACAGAATTAGAAAATTCTAAAAACGTGGGAGACAGAGAAGATGGGGAAATATTCTCCTTGTGGTAGTGGGATGGAATTCTCCTCAAGCCCCAACTTCCGTGGTGTGTAAGCGATCCCAAACAGAGTTGAAGGGACGTGAAATGGAGCTGCCAAACGTCCAAAGAAGAGATTATCTACTTAATTAAAGTGTTTTTTTCCCCTCTAAGTCCTTCAGCCAATCAGAACTCAAGTGCCAGAGAAAGATTGAGTCGATCAAAAGAACACTCCAGGATCCTCCCAGACAAATGCAGAAGAAGGAGACGAGGAAAAGGGGACAAAGAGAGGAACACGGAGAAAGAGGACAAAGAAAGAAGAGGGGGGGGGAGGAAAAGAGACATCGCAAATCCCCTCCACAGAATCAGCGCTTGGAGTTTCTCTCCTCCCTCTTGCCGAGGCCCTCCCGCCCCACCACAACCTCCCCCACCCATGCACACTCGCCCGCAGACACGGACACACGGAGAGGAGGGCCTGGTCCCCAAGGGGATTTAGAAGGGACTGTGCTTTCCCTGTTGTCCTTTGTAGGGCTTTGAGACTTAATCTGCATTCAGAGTAGCTTTCTTCAGAGAAAAATATACCATGTACTACTGGGTGAACCTCAGCCCTCTGATCTGAGAATGTGGGGATTCAACCCAACCACCTCTGTAAGTTAGAAAGAAGCTTAGGGAACTTTAGGGAACCTGATGGTTTCTTCCTTAACACTTTTCCATAGAACACTTACTTGTTGAACAACCTATTCCATTCTCAACCCCACGCTAGCCATCATGGACATTTTAAAAAACCAAAACATGATTTCTGCCCCAAAGACATTTACAGTCCAGTAAGGTGGTAATATAAGAATGTAATTTCATAAGGTATTAAGTTGCTACAGACTGACTATAAATCACATAGGCTTATTTGGGGAAGGTTTTCTAAAGAAGATAGAATTTGAACTTCAAAGAGGGGTAGAGATTTCAATAGGCAGCCAAATCCCTACCCACTCAGGCTCTGGTGGTGAAGCCAGTGGGACACGGAGGCTTCTTACTCACACATCTCTGAGTTGCTGTCCCTTCTGTTCACTAGGGAGGAAGCATCAGCTCCGTCACTGTTCAGGGGTCCTCAGAAGGCCCCCAACTTACTTCCACACGCCACATCTTCTGCTTTGACACTCACATCACCTTTCCCTAGAGCTCCCCAGAGTCAATGGTCTGTCTTTGCTCTCTTCCTTTTTATCCCTGTGGCTCTTACTTCAGGACTCCCTCTGGCCAGATCTACACTGGCAAATGTAACTGGAAAATAAAGAATTATCAGATTAATTCATTGTCAGATTATTCAGGCTGGATGATTTAAGGCTCTTGATCTGAATATTTTGACTGGGTAATTTTATGGTCCACTTGGAATCTTCCGGACCAGGCCTTTATTTGGGATTCCCAACGGTGAGATGAGCTTAGTTGGTTTTGATTCCCACTAAATTTTAGGTCCTTCACTCCCTCTTCTTTTCCCCCTCAGCTTTATTGAGGTATGATTGACAGATAAAAATTGTGTAAGTTTAAGGTATACAATGCGATGGTTTGATAAATGTATATATTGTGAAATGATGGCCACAATCAAGTTAATTCACACATCCATCACCTCACATGGTTATCATGTGTGTGTGTGTGTGTTGAGAATGATTAAGATCTCCTGTCTTAGTAAATTTCAAGCACACAATACAGCATTATTATTAACATCACCATATTGTACATTAGATCCCCAGAGCTTATTCATCTTATGACTGAAAGTTCATACTCTCCGTAGGTCTTTCTGTCTTTTGTCATTCAGAAAGGTAGCAGCCTATTTAAGACCTAGAGTCAAGTGCTAGGAAGGTAAAGAGTAATGACTACTGAATTTCAATCTTGACTTCTTGGCTGATGACAATAGAGACGGGGTTCTCTCCATTCACTTGAATAGGGAATTAATTCCCAGGGGATGGAAAAACTTGTAGGAGGTAGAACAGACTTGGGCGACTTTTATGTGAATAAAGAGTTTCTTGATGCACTCCCCCACTACCTCAGAATTTTTTCCCACAAAGGGAAAATTTAATATCCTTATTTTTGTATGAAATTAATGCATTCTCACTGTAAAAACTTAAACATGACAAAAAAGTTTAAAGAGCGCAAATCCTGATGACCCACCTCCTACTCTGCACTTCAGTGTAACCACTGTTAAGTTTTAGATGGTCTTTTAGGCTTTAAAATACACATAATTGAATACAAATATGTATGTGAAAATTTTCACCCAAATTATATAGATTATTTTTTTGCAGGTTGCTTTTCTCATTTAATACTGTATTATGCTGCTTTCTATATTAGGGCCTAAATCTCTCTCTCTCTCTCTCTCTCTCTCTCTCTCTCTCTTTCTTTTTAAGGAGCGGGATTATATAAATTTTCATATATATAAATTGTCAGCATTCTTATTTTGCTGAATATTTGGGGGTTGTTTTCAGCTTAGCAAAAGAATTGCCAACTTCTAAATTTAATCTAATTTGGACTTAAGTGTTGCTGTGTTTGTTTTTTTCATGGTTATATTTTATTTGCTTTTTCTTTAAGTGTTGCCACTTTCATCACCTTGATACTGGAGAATAGAGTTATCCCAGCGTCTTAGATATGATGGATTATACATAAAGTTATGAGTTCCATAAACTTTGTGTTTGTTTTCAACTTTGTAGCCTTCTTTTTTTGTTTTCATATCTCTTGATCCCCTTTACCTATTTCCCCCATCCTCCCAGCCCCCTCCCCTCTGGCAACCATGAGTTTGTTCCCTGTATTTGAGTCTGTTTCTGGTTTATTTGTTTGTTATGTTTTTTTTTAATAACCTTCTTTTCTGAAATTGAGATATAATTGACATATAACCTCCTGTAAGTTTAAGGTGTATAATGTGTTGATCTGATACACTGTAGTATAATTAGCATTGTAGTGTTAGCTAACACCTCTATCATTTCACATAATTATCATTTCTTCTTTTGGTGAAAACAATTAAAATCTAGTCTCTTAGCAACTTTGAAGCGTATATAATTTTCTTAATCTCTCATCTCCAAATCCTAGCTCTGGAGTTTCCTTTTGATGTCCTTAAATCAAGGGTTCTATGTAAAAATAAATTACATTTGCGTAGTTCCTCTAAAAATGAACTATATCACATTATTTAATAACTTTTAATATTATAGATATTTGAAAATAAGATGTTTTTAGGTTTCCTGGAATTTTATACCAACAATTGATATATCAAAGCATTTTATAGTCAAATTTCTGAATCTTCTTCTACCTTAGTTTATCTGAAGATAAGATGTTTACTTGCTCATATCCTTTTAGACCTAAAAATGTGGAAATAAAGGCACAGGGCAGAAAAGCAATATACTAAATATTCTAAGTGGTAAGAGTATTTCAAATGATTATTAATGTCCTACACTCTCCTATATCGTTTAATCCCTATTTAAAACTTCGATAGTGGCCCATTTGCTTTGTTGTACTTTTTCCAGAGAAAGCACAGAAATGTTAATTCGTCTATATATTTAATTGGCAAAAACTTAATGGTCAATGATGTGTCAAGCCCTGTGTAAGACCCTGAATTATAATGACAGAAGAGTCTGTCACCAAGTTTATAGTCTGGAAGAAACAGACCAGTAGACACTCAGAAGTGCTAAGGGAAAGAAATGCATGAGGTGTTATGCATGCATAGAAGCTGTGTAGCTAAAGAAACAGAAGAGAGGTAGACAGGCTTCTGAGAATATGCAAAGATTTGGCTGTGTCTAAAAAATAAGTAACAGTCGTCATTAATGACAAGGAGGAAGGGGGTTCCACACAGAAGGAAACACAGATCTGTGAAGCAAGCAGGATTTGGAGAACTATAATTAGCTCTTTGTGGCTGTGGTGTGTGTGACATAGAGAGAGAAAGCAGGCCAGAGAATTAGGTAGGATGCAGGTGGGGAAGGGCCTTGTGCTAAGGAGTTTGGATTTTACCATGAAGGCAAGTGGAAACCACCAAAGGGTGATAAGCAGGTGTGTGACATAGAATGTGGACACCAGAAGGATTATGTTTTGGCGATGATGGAAGATGGTTTGGATGAGACTAGAGGCAGAGACAATTTAGGGCCAGTTACAGAAATCCAAGTGAGAAGAGAAAAATATCAACCTACGTTAGTGAATGAAAGAGGATGGAATTAGCTATTTAGTATAACAGAGGCTACTATGATTAAATACATGCTTGGCACTTCTTATTCATTAGGTATTCAATATTTATTTGTTAATATTTTAATCTATTTTTCTCCAGAGTATTTTTTAAAAATCTATTCTTAAAGTTTATCTGAGGACAAGCAACATTTAGGCAAAAATATCCTTTTAGATTGAAGCAGGCATCAAACAAAAACAAAAACAAAAACAAAAAAACAAATCACCTTTCTATAAACAAAATAACAACACTGGTGCACCTGGGTGTCTCAGTCGGTTGAGCGTCCGACTTCAGCTCAGGTCATGATCTCACTGTTTGTGAGTTCAAGCCCCACGTCAGGCTCTCTGCTGTCAGCACAGAGCCCCCTTCGGATCCTCTTTGCCCCCCATCTGCCCCTCCCCCACTCATGCTCACACTCTCACTCTCAAAAATAAAACATTTAAATAAATGAAAAGAGTAATAGAAATATTTTGAACATATATGTGGCTTTTACCACCATTAGGATGAAGAAAACAGTTCTATTTAAAAATAATTCATTTATATGGGGAAGCTCTTCAAAAGTTCAGAAATAAAAATATCAAAAAAGCAGATGATTCACCAAAACCCATTAAATACCTAGGAATAAACCTTACCAAAGTGGTGAAAAATCTATACACTTAAATCTATAGAAAGTTTTTGAAAGAAATTGAAGAAGGCACAAAAAAAAATGTGGAAAAATATTCCATGCTCCTAGATTGGAAGAACAAATATTGTTAAAAGGTCAATACTACCCAAAGCAATCTACATATTCAATGCAATCCCTATCAAAATAACACCAGCATTCTTCACAGAGCTGGAACAAACAACCCTAAAATTTGTATGGAACCAGAAAAGACCCCGAATAGCCAAAGCAATCTTGAAAAAGAAAACCAAAGCTGGAGGCATCACAATCCAGGACTTCAAGATCTATTACAAAGCTGTAATCATCAAGATAGTATGATACTGCACAACAACAGACACTCAGGTCAATGGAACAGAATAGAGAACCCAGAAATGGACGCACAAATGTATGGCCATCTAATCTTTGACAAAGCAGGAAAGAATATCCAATGGAATACAGACAGTCTCTTTAGCAAATGGTGCTGGGAAAACTGGACAGCAACAAGCAGAAAAATGAACCTGGACCACTTTCTTACACCAGACACAAAAATAAACTCAAAATGGATGAAAGACCTAAATGTAACACAGGAAGCCATGAAAATCCTAGAGGAGAAAGCAGGTAAAAAACCTCTTTGACCTCAGCCACAGCAACTCCTTACCCAACACGTCTCTGGAGACAACGGAAACAAAAGCAAAAATGAATTATTGGGACCTCATCAAAATAAAAATCTGCACAGCGAAGGAAACAATCAGCAAAACTAAAAGGCAACCAATGGAATGGGAGAAGATATTTGCAAAGGACATATCAGATAAAGGGGCAGTATCCAAAATCTATAAAGAACTTATCAAACTCAACACCCAAAAAAAACCAAATAATCCAGTGAAGAAATGGGCAAAAGACATGAATAGACACTTCTCCAAGGAAGACATCCAGATGGCTAACAGACACGTGAAAAACTGCTCAACATTACTTATCATCAGGGAAACACAAATCAAAACCACAACGAGATACCACCTCACCCCTGTAAGAATGGCTAACATTAACAACTCAGGCAACAACAGATGTTGGCGAGGATGCGGAGAAAGAGGATCTCTTTCTCACTGCTGGTGGGAATACAAACTGGTGCAGCCACTCTGGAAAACAGTATGGAGGTTCCTCAAAAAGTTAAAACTAGAGCTACCTATCACCCAGCAATTGCACTACTAGGCATTTATCCAAGGGATACAGGTGTGCTGTTTCGAAGGGGCACATGCACCCCAATGTTTATAGCAGCCCTATTGACAATAGCCAAAGTATGGATAGACCCCAAATGTCCATCGATGGATGACTGGATAAGGAAGATGTGGCATATATATACAATGGAATATTACTCGGAAATCAAAAAGAATGAAATCTTGCCATTTGCAACTATGTGGATGGAACTAGAGGGTATTATGCTAAGTGAAATTAGTCAGAGAAAGACAAATATCATATGACTTTACTCATCTGAGGAATTTAATATATAAAACAGATGAACATAAGGGCAAAAATAATACAAAAACGGGGGGGGGACAAAACATAAGACACTCTTAAATATAGAAAACAAACAGAGGGTTGCTGGAGGGATTGTGGGAGGGGGGAATGGGCTAAATAGGTAAGGGGCATTAAGGAATCTATTCCTGAAACCATTGTTGCACTATATGCTAACTAATTTGGATGTAAATTAAAAGATTAATTAATTAAAAAAAACAATGAGAGGGGCGCCTGGGTGGCTCAGTCGGTTAAGCGTCCGACTTCAACTCAGGTCACGATCTCACGGTCCGTGAGGTCGAGCCCCGCGTGGGGCTCTGGGCTGATGGCTCAGAGCCTGGAGCCTGCTTCGGATTCTGTGTCTCCCTCTCTCTCTGCCCCTCCCCCGTTCATGCTCTGTCTCTGTCTCAAAAATAAATAAACGTTAAAAAAAAGAAAAAAGAAAAAAACAATGAGATACCACCTTAATTTATCAAACTGGCAAAGGTTTTTTAAAAATGAGACGCAATATTGACAAGAGTATTGTGTTCTTTCAAGTGGTCATTTTGTACACTGATGGTAAGAGTGTGAATTAATCCAATGCTTAGGAGATCAATTTGATAACACGAATTTAAATTTTCAATCATATTAATACATTTGATCCAATAATTGCACCTTTACGATTTTACTTGAGAAGGCAATCAGACAGTGTTTATGAGGACATATACACAAGCGTATTCACTGAATATTATACAATTATTATAAATAATACAATTATTGAATTATAACTAATTATTATAAATAAAGGTACATAAAATTATTATAAGTATTCTGCTATAATTTAGTAGAACAGTTTTGGAGTGTCTACCCAGCTCATAATGACTACTTTTATGGGCTGTCTACCTCCAACAGGGGACCTTCGGGAATAATTTTGTGCCACATGGCAGCCTTCTGCCATCCCCACCACAAATAGTTACAAGTTGGTATCACCCAGCTGAGCCAGTCATGTTTCCTTCCCTGAGAATTTGGATGAGAGGGAGAAGGACAGAGAGGAAATAATATCTCTGCCAAGTTGAGCTTCTCAGTGTCTCCTGAATATTTCACGTATTGTTTTTTCAAAAGGAAAATACTGACAGTATGAAAAAGAAGTATAGGGTAGCAAAATGCTTTCTAAAATAGATGATTTATTTTCAGGGTGATATGGAGTATTCGATTGTATAGTTTACGAATTATCTATTTTACTGTTGATAGTATTAGGGTTGTGTCAGTCCTTTTACCAGTATTTAACAGTGGTGCTATGAATATTCTTTTTTTTTTTTAAGGAAAGGGGAAGTTATTTTTTATAATGTTTATTTTGAGAGACAGAGAGAGAGACAGAGAGGCAGAGAAAGAAAGAGAGAGAGAGAGAATCCCAAGCAGACTTCATGCTGTCAGCACAGAGCCTGACTCGGGGCTTGATTTCATGAACCGCGAGATCATGATCTGAGCTGAAACCAAGAATTGGACACTTAAGACCAACTGAGCCACCCAGGCACCCCTGGTGCCATGAATGTTCTTATACATGTGTTTTGGTACACATGTCCCAACAGCTTCTTTAGTGTATATACCTCAAGTGGAATTTGTGTTCATAGGGTGAGCACATCTTCTATTTTAAAAGATGATGTTAAATTATTTTCCAGAGGAATTGCAACAATATACGCTCCAAATAGCATTTTATATCCCATTAAACACTTTAAGATGTGTAGATTCAAGTCTTTTACCTACCCTTTTTTTTTTTTTTTCTGTTTGTGACATTTTATTGATGGTGGGGAGGTGGGGGAGGATCCCTGGAAGAGTATGTGGGGCCAAGTGGCCCTAGGTGGGAACTGGGTGGGTGTTGAGGCCTGGCCACTACTGAGCAAGATTTTACCTACCTTTTCTCTTGGATTATTTGTCTTTCCTCTTTTAATGATGTATATAAATTCTTTATATACCTTGGACATTAAATTTTTGTCAACTGTGTGCAGAGCAAATGTCTTCTCCCAGTTTGTGGTATGTTTTCTCACTTTCTGTATGGTGTCTTTTGATTAATAGAACTTAATTTTAATGTTATAATTAATAAAATGTAATAATTTTGTATTATTACTGATAGTAATTATTCATTACTATTATTATATATATATATATAATATATAATATTATAATATTCATTACTATTATTATCATTATAATTTATGGTTCATGCCTATGTATCTCATTTAGGAAATCCTTCCTGGGCCCTTGGGTGGTTCAGTGGCTTAGGCCTCAGGTTTTTGATTTCAGCTCAGCTCGTGGTCTTGCAATGGTGGGATTGAGCCCTGCGTCAGGCTCTGCGCTAGGTGTGGAGCCTACTTAGAATTCTCTCTCTCTGTCTCCCTCTGTCCCTCCACCCCTCACAAAAATATAATAATTAAAAAAAAGAAATCCTTCCTTACCCCTAGGTTGTAAAGATAGTCTCTTATATTGTGTTGAACTTAACAAATAAGTAATTTTATGTGAAGCCCATATGTTATTATTGATATTATCATATATCACCAATTTGTAGATGAATATTTTTCACATTTATCATCTGTAGTAGGCTGAATAGTGTCCTCCAAAGATATCCAGGTCCAAAACCCTGGTACTTGTGACTGCTACCTTATATGGCTAAAGTTACCTTGCAGGTGTGGTTGAATTAAGGATTCTGAAATGGAGAGGTTACCCTGGATTATCTGGGACGGCCCTAAAATGTAATCTCCAGTGTCCTTATAAGAGAGAGGCAGGGGGTTGACAGAAGGAAGAAGGTGTGTTATGACAATAGAAATACAGAGACATTAGAAGATGCTTTGCTAGTGGCTTTGAAGAGAGAGGAAGAGGCCATGAGCTAAGGAATGAAGCTCTAAAAAATGGAAAAGGCAAGGATATAGATTCTCCCCTAGAGCCTCTGGAGTGAATGTGGCCCTGCTCACACTTGGTTTTGGCCTAATGAAACTGATCACAGACTTCTGGCCTCCAGAAATGAAACAGAGTAAGTGTGTGTGTGTGTTGCATTGTTTTGAGAGAGAGAGAGCACACACGAGTGGGGGAGAGGGACAGAGGGAAAAAGAAAGAATTTTTTTTAAGTTTATTTAAAGAGAGACAGAGAGAGTGTGAGCAGGGAGGGGCAGAGAGAGAGGGAGAGAGAGAGAATCCCAAGCAGGCACCACAAGTGGTCAGCATGCAGAGATAGATGTGGGGCTCAAGCTCACGTAACCATGAGATCATGACCTGAGCTGAAATCAAGAGTTGGTTGGTTGCTTAACTGAGCCACCCAGGTGCCCCGAAAGAGAGAGAGAGAGAGAGAGAGAGAGAGAGAGAGAGAGAGAGAGAAAAGAATCTTAAGCAGTCTCCACACCCAGCCTGGAGCCCAATGTGGGGTTTGATCCCACAACCCTGGGATCATGACCTGAGATGAAATCAAGAGTCAAATGCTCAACCAACTAAGCCACCCAGGTGCCCCTAAATGTGTATTGTTTTAAGCACCACAGCTGTGGTACTTTGTTGCAGGAGTTGTAGAAAATGAATACAGCATCTCTTACAATTGATGGATCTTACATGCCTGCCAGTCAGGCAACAAGTCATGATGTACTTGTTCTTACCTGCCCGGACAAGGACTTGGTTGTGACTCCTGATCTCATCCTGGCCAACAGCAATTCTTCGACATTTCAAACAACAGACTATTTGAAAACTATTGGAAAACGACTACAAATCCTGGTTACTGTCTGAAATATTCTGTTGACAATTTCTCATTAACCAAGGAAGTGTTATATCCAAATTTGCAAAATAGGTGCCAGTGGCTTGGGAGAAAATCCTGAAGACAGTTTGGAGCACTCTTTAAGAAGCACTTCAGACTTCCTGGGGCGGGGGGCAGGGTAGGAGCATCCTACGTTCACTTTGTCCTACCAATGCACTTAGATAACACCCGCATCAGTGTAAATAACCCAGAAAATGACCCGAAGACTAGCAGAACAGACTCTCCACAGCTAATCGCAGAGAAGAGGCCACGTCAAAAATAGATCTTATTAAATAAATATTCAATCTCATAGCAAAATACTCTTCAATTAAAACAAAGAAGAAGAAGAAGAAGCAGGCACAGCAGCAGTTCATCAAGAGCTCCTGATGGCAGAGGGTGCTACTGTGTGGAAAACAGATGTCAAGAGTGGAGTCAAAGAGCTATTTCTAACATTCAGGTTCTGAATATGAAAACATACTAGGAATATTTTAACTAGTTTATTTCCCTCAAACATTCTTTCTTATGCATGCATATAAAATCTAAAAAAATTAAAAAGTAAGTTTATAATAGTTTAAGATTAAAAATTCCTATAATTTAATTTTTCTTTCTTAAAATAATGGTGCATTGTAGAATTGTTGACATCCAAGATTCAATCCAATTTATTATTATTATTGTTACCATTGTTATTAACTTGTGCCTCATATGTTTTGTTTAAGAATCCTTTCCTACCAGGGGTGCCTGGGTGGCTCAGTCAGTTAAGCATCCGACTTCGGGTCATGATCTCACCGTTTGTGGGTTTGAGCCCCACACTGGGCTCTGTGCTGACAGCTCAGAGCCCGGAGCCTCCTTTGGATTCTGTGTCTCCCTCTCTCGCTGCACTTCCCCTGCTTGTGCTCTGTATCTCTCTGTCTCTCAAATATGAATTTTTAAAAATGTTAAAAAAAAAAAAAGAATCCTTTCCTGCTGGTCAGTTGTAAAGATGGTCTTTGATATTGTGTCCTAAAAATATTGTAGTTTACTCTTTACTTTAGGTTCTAGATTCACTTAAAATTGACTTGTGTGTATGGGGTAAGGTAGTTATTTTTCCTCTGGATAGCCAAGTGCCATTTATCAGAAAAGCTATCATCCTTTCCCCACTGCTCTTTATTATCAGCTCTATCATACACCAAGTTTCCATTGATGCATGGGTTATTTTTATTCCATTAGTTTCATTGTCTCTAAATCAGTATGATACATTTTTAATTACTAGGGATTTATAATAATTCCTTATATTTTGTATGGCAAGTCCCCCGGTCTTGTTCTTCAGAATCACCTTGTCAATCCTTCCCTCCTCCCAAAACACTTTCAGGATTTTGATTGGAATTTATCAGATCTGTACATCAATTTGGGGAGAACTGGCATCTTCCCAACGCTGAGGCTTCTAGTCCACAACTATGATAAAGCCCTCCATTTATTCAGGTCTTCTATAATGTTTTCAGTGAAGTCTTACAATATTTTCCATCAAGGTCATAGATGTATTTTGTTAGGTTTATTCCTAAGTACTTCATATTTTTATGCTGTTGTAAGTGAAATCATTTTTTAAAGTTTCATTTTCTAACTGATGTTGTTGATATATAACAATTAAGCTAACTTTTATGCATTGGCTTTGTATTGAGAAACATTATTCACCTACTTCTCATGCTTTGTGGTATATATTTGCCTTTCCTATGTTGACCCATCTATATGATCTGCAAATAGTGACTTTTTCTTCCATTGGTTCCTTTTTCTTGTTTTTCTGTGTCAGCTAAGCCCTCCAGTCCACTGTTGAATAGAAGCAATGGTAATGGCAACCTTTTTCTTGTTCATGAACTTATAGGGGATAATTTGAATGTTTCACCATGAAATAAGATATTCAGCACGGTGTTGTGATAACCAGTCCCCAAGATCGTCCCCAAATGGTCTTTGTCTAATGATATTCACACTTCAACCCTGAATAGGGCTGGCCTGTGTCGTAGGGTACTGAGGAAATGACAGTTTGACTTCTGAGACTAGGTTATAATAGATAGTGCTGTTTTCCTTTGCTCGTTTTTGGAAGCCAGATGCTGTGTTGGGAGCATTCTTAGGCAGTGCTATGGGAGGGTCAATGTGGCAGAGTGGTCTCCTGCGAGCATCTAGCACCAATTTGCCAACTCTGTGAGTAAGCCCCTTTGGAAGAGGCTTCCCCAGCTCCTGTCCTGGTTTCAGATGACTGCAGTACTGGCCAATATTCTTAGTGTTTCTTATGAAACCCTAAACTAGAACCACCCAGCTAAGCTCCTCCAAATTTCCGACCTGCAGAAAGTGTGTGAGAACATAAGTGTTTATTATTGTGTTAAGTCATTAAGCTTTGGGGTAATTTGTCAGGCAGTGATGGATAAATGATATAGGGAGTTTTTGTAGAAGCTTTATCAAATAAAGGAAGTTCCCATTTATTCCTAGTTTTATAATTTTTTTTGATTATGCATTTTCTCCTATACATTTTAGCCATCTAGTGAATAAACACGCTTTCCTTAATATGAAAATACATGAATTATATTGGTTGCTTTCCTTTTTCTTTTATTTTTGTTAATGTTTTATTTAAATTCCAGTTAGTTAACATACAGTGTCATATTAGTTTCAGGTGTACAACATAGTGATTCAACACTTACATATAATGCCTGGTGCTCATCATGACAAGTGTATTCCTTAATCCCCATCACCGATCCCCCTACCCACCTCCCCTCTGCTAACCGTCAGTTTGTTCTCTATAGTTGAGAGTCTGTTTCTTGGTTTGTCTCTCTTTCCCCCACTAAGTTCATTTGTTTTGTTTCTTAAATTCCACATGTGAGTGAAATCATATGATATTTGTCTTTCTCTAAGTTACTTTGCTTAGCATAATACTCTAGCTCCATCCATGTCATTGCAAATGGCAAGATTTAATTCTTTTTATGGCTGAGTAATATATATCCACTGTATATATATACACCACCTCTTCTTTATCCATTTATCAATCGTTGGGCACTTGGGCTGTTTGCGCAATTTGGCTATTGTAGATAATGTTGCTATAAACATTGGGGTGCATGTATCCCTTTGAAGTAGTATTTTTGTATTCTTTGGGTAAATACCTAGTAGTGTGATTGCTGGGTTGTAGGGTAGTTCTATTTTTAACTTTTTGAGGAAACTCCATACTGTTTTCCAAAGTGGCTATACCAGTTTGTATGCCCACCAGCAGTGCAAGAGGATTCCCTTTTTTCCTCATCCTGGTCCACACTTGTTGTTTCTTGTATTATTGATTTTAGCCATTCTGACAGGTGTGAGGTGGTATCTCATCCTGGTTTTGATTTGTATTTCCTGATGATAGTGATGTTGAGCATCTTTTTACGTGTCTGTTGGCCATCGGTATGTCTTTTTTGGAAAAATATCTATTCGTGTCTTCTGCCCATTTTTAATTGGGTTATTTGTTTTTTTGAGTGTTGAGTTTTATAAGTTCTTTATATATTTTGGATACTGACCCTTTATTAGATATTTCATTTGCAAATATCTACTCCCATTCCATAGGTTGCCTTTTAGTTTTATGGATTGTTTCCCTCGCTGTATAAAAGCTTTTTATTTTGATGTAGTCCCAGTACTTTATTTTTTACTTTGTTTCTCTTGTCTCAGGAGACATGTCTAGAAAGAATTTGTATACTACCCAAAGCAATCTATACATTTAATGCAATCCCTATCAAAATACCAACAGCCCCTTTCACAGAGCTAGAACAAATAATCCTAAAATTTTTATAGAACCACAAAAGCCCAAAGCAACCTTGAAAAAGAAAAACAAAGCTGGATGCATCACAATTCCAGACTTCAAGTTATGTTACAAAACTGTAGTAATCAAAACAGTATGATACTGGCACGAAAATAGAAACATGGATCAATAGAACAGAATAGAAAACTCAGAAATGAACCCACAATTATATGGTCAATTAATCTTTGACAAAGCAGGAAAGAATATCCAATGGGAAAAAATAATGTTTAATCAACAAATGGTGTTGGTAAACTGGACAGCAACGTGCAAAAGAATGATACTGGACCATTTTCACACACCATACACAAAAATAAATTCAAAATGGATTAAAGACCTAAATGTGAGAACTGAAACCATAAAAATCCAAGAAGAGAAACCATAAAAATCCAAGAAGAGAACATAAGCACTAACTTGTTCTTTTTCTTCTTCTTTTCTTTTCTTTCCCTTTCTTTCTTTCTTTCTTTCTTTCTTTCTTTCTTTCTTTCTTTTCTTTTTCTTTCTTTAACAAAGACCTAATGGGGTATACATTTGCGAAGGCACCCCAAACTTGGTTCTACAGGTTCTTCCTGGGGGAGACCAACTTTCAGCTGCCTGCTCCTTAGGGGGTCCAAGCCCCAGGTCAAAGATGTGCTGGCATCCCAACTTTGGGCTGTGGGGTCACAACCTCAGTGCAGGCTGGGTTATTGAGACAGCCAAGGTAAGATAGAACAGGACCCTGCAGCCTAGGCTGGGGCATAGCCTGGTTCTTGTGGCTTACTCCCCACTGTACCAGGCTTTACCTGTCAGTTGGCAGTACTGGGTCTTGCTGGTGCAAGTTGCACATGGGAACTTCTTTGTGCAGTCTGGGCCTCTCCTAGAACTCATGCCTGGTCCCTTGCTCAGGTGAGAGCAATCCAAGCAACTGGTCCTGAAGAAGTCCTTACTATCTGTTGGCTCATGGAATTCATTTATTAAGGAGATTTCTAAAAATATTTTATCTAGCATATTTAGATGCTTTCAGTGGAGTTGTTCAGTCTGCCATACTAACAGAACTGGAAGTTCTGGGTCAAGCTTCTTAATTGTATTATTTAAGTTTTTTGTCCTTCTGTTTGTGTCTATCATTTCTTTAATTTTAAAATAGATTTTATTTTTTATTAAAAAAATTTTTCAAGTTTATTTATTTTAAGAGAGGGAGGGAAAGAGAGGGAGAGCACACATGCAGGGAAGGGGTAGAGAGACAGGGAGAGAGAGAATCCCAAGCAGGCTTTGCACTTACAGTGCAGAGCCTGATGTGGGACTTGAACACACCAACCCTGAGATCATGACCTGAGCCAAAACTGAGTCAGATGCCCAACCAAGTGAGCCACCTAGGTGCCCCTAAAAAAATATTTATTTTATTTTATTTTTTATTTTTTTAAGTTTATTTATTTATTTTTGACAGAGAGCTTGAGCAGGGAGGGCCAGAGAGAGAGGGAGAGAGAGAGAATCCCAAGTAGGCTCCATGCTGATAGCTGATGAGGCTGATAGCATGGAGCCTCATGCCAGGCTCAAACCCACAAACCGTGAGATCATGACCTGAGCCGAAACCAAGAGTCAGATGCTCAACTGACTGACCCACACAGGCACTCCCAGATTTTATATTTTAGAGCAGTTTTAGGTTTACAGAAAAAGTCCAAAGATAATACAGTTTTCCCTTAATATTACAACACCCAGTTTTCCCTGAATATTATAATTTTTCATGTAATAGTTGCTCAGGCTTTCCTGGTTTTTGATGACCTTGACAGTTTTGAGAAAACTGGTCAAGTATTTTGTAAGATGCCCCTCTGCTGCAATTTGTCTGATATTTTTCTGATGATTAGATACAGTTATGGTTTGAGGGAGGAAGACCAGAGAGGGTAAAGTGCCATTTTCATCACATATCTAGAATACACACTATCAACATGACAATCACTATTGATGTTGACCTTGATCACGTGGCTGAGATACTGTTTGTTAGTAGTATTTGTGTTCAGTGGTTTGTCCCCCATTTCCATACTGTAATCTTTGGAAAGAGGTCACTGTGTGCAGCCCACACTTAAGGAGTGGGGAGTTTTCATCCACCTCCTTGAGAGTGGAATGCATACATAAGTTACATGGAATTCTTCTAATTTTTTTTAATGTTTATTTATTTATTTATTTTTGAAAGGGACAGAGAGGGGGGGGAATGGAGTGGGCGGGGCGGGGAGAGAATCCCAAGCAGGCTCCATCCACACTGTCAATGCAGAGCCCAACACGGCGCTCGATCTCATGACTGTGACATCATGACCTGAGCCAAAATCAAGATTCAGACACTTAACTGACTGAGGCCCTACATGGAATTCTTCTACATGGGGGATGCATCTAATTTATTATTCACTCATCCATTCGTTCATTTATTCAATCTTTTACTTATATTAGTAAGGACTCCTAAATATTTATTTTATACCTTGAATTATAACTAATTATTGCTTTATTTATTTTCCTCCTCTAGTTGTTTCACATTTGGCCATTGGGAGCTCTTTCAGTTGGCTCTTGTGTCCCTTTGACATACCTCTGTCATTGTGAGTTTGTTGTTGTTGTTTGTCTTTTGTTTTTGAGCTCTTTCCTACTTTCTGGCACTATAAGAATCTCAGGCTGGGGCGCCTGGGTGGCTCAGTCGGTTAAGCATCAGACTTCAGCTCAGGTCACGATCTCGCGGTCCGTGAGTTCGAGCCCCGAGCCCCGCGTCAGGCTCTGGGCTGATGGCTCAGAGCCTGGAGCCTGCTTCCGATTCTGTGTCTCCCTCTCTCTCTGCCCCTCCCCCGTTCATGCTCTGTCTCTCTCTGTCCCAAAAATAAATAAACGTTAAAAAAAATTAAAAAAAAAAAAAAAAAGAATCTCAGGCTTATCTTGTATATTTCCTGGCCCAGTTTTAGAACAGCCATTTCCCCAAGGACCCTGGTTGTTTTTATTGGAGACTGGTATTAGAACCAAGATCTTGGCACTAGGTGTGCTCATTCCTACTAAGGTATCATTACCTCAAGGCCTTCTCAGCTTATAAAGCAAGGAAATACATGCATGTATCCTAACCTGTGTGTGTATATATATCTATAAATATTTGTAAATGTATCCATCTGTATTTTATCTTAAGCTAAACATGAATTCATACTGCTCCTGTGTGTTTTCAACTTACATAGTCTATACATTTCTTGAAGAAGTATATTTAAGTTTCTCATATTGATATTGTAATTTTTAATTTCTCCTTTATGTTTCTCATTTTTGTTTATAAATTCTAAAGCTGTGAGTTAGGTGCATAAAATTTTAAGATGGTCATATCTTCTTAATGCTTTGAACTTTCATTAATGTGAAATATCCCTTTCTGTCCCATTTCAAGTTTTTAGCCTTGAAATCTCTTTTCATCTTATATGAATACATTTTAAGCTTCTCTCTATAATGTCTGCTGTATTTTTTCCTTTTTCCCTGTTCTCCTTTTTGGTTTCATTTTGCTTTAGGCATGTACCTTGGAAACAGCACATGGCTCTGAATTAGTGTGGTTGTTTTTTTTTAAAGTAAGCTCTACACCTAGTATGGAGCCCACCACAGGGCTTGAACTCACAATCCTGACAACAAGCCTTGAGCTGAGATCAAGAGTTGAACGCTTAACCAACTGAGCCACCGAGTCGCCCCTTAGAGTTTTTATTTTCAAATAAAAAGAGAGCCTGTCCTTTCAGGTGGAAATTTAATTCAATCAGTATTTTTTGTGATTACTGATATGTTTGGTTGTATCCACCTCTTATTTTATGTTATCCACTTAATGGATTCTTTTTGTGTCATGACTACTGTCATCATCATCTCCTTCATCATCATCATCATCATCACCATCACCATCACCATCATAACTACTCCTTTCATAAGTTGGTTCCCTATTTCTTCTCTAGCCATTTAGAAATTGTATTATCTTTATCCTATTCTTTAGCGATTGACCTTAAATTTTAGAATACATATTTAATTTATATTTTTTTACTGACATCTCAGGTTAATCAGTGTCTCTGTCTTTTTCACAAACAAGATAATAACCTTTGAGTGTTTTTATTTCCCTTGCCACCTTATCCATCTCCGTGTGACTATCTTGGCTGCTTTTTATCTTTGCAAATCACCTTAACACTTCTCACGGAAGAGCAATGCTCTTTCTTGTTTCTTGATGCTGCTATGGATTTATTCTCTCTTCCCACTCCCCATCACTTTATGAGATTTTACAAGTGTCAGCTTTGCTTCTTACAAGAAGCAAATACGTTGAGACTCAAGATCTATCTTTAGGTAAGTACCATTACTTCTCAGTAGACTACATGCCCAACCTTTTGTCTTGGTCTTATATGCTAGGCTTTACCTTTTTTGTCTTCTTATTTCCCAGTAGGATTGTCATTCTCCTATAGGCTGTGAGAAAATTGGTGAGCACATTCCAAGAGGTGATGATTTATTTATTTTTTCTCATTATGACTTTTGTTCATCTCAGATGATATTCTCTAACTGATATTTCTATATATAATTTGTCTACATTCACACAGAGACTTATCAGTATTCATTGTGCTGAATACTTTTGGTTTCCTTTTTCCCCATACACAAGTTTAGATGGTCCCAGAGGGCTATACAGCATGGATGGCTGATGCCACCATCATATCACATGGGCACATCAGTGTGCTCCAATCCCCCTAACTATTCTGATTCAAGTATGAAAAAATCCTTTCTCTCTTTAGTTCAGCCAAGATAAGGTCCTTACTTTTACTTTCTCCTCATCTCAACTTTGAGATTTACCCCCAAAGCCCATTTTTAATCTTCTCACTAAAGTATGTCTTCACAGTTATTCATTCAACTCTCTTCTGAATTGTTGGAATTTCAGACCTTGTGCCTATGACTTGCTTTGTGTGGAGTGGCCAAAATACAAGTGGGCCAGTCATGTTGAGAAGGTTTTCTACGATTTATGTCCTCTAGTTATTTTTCATCTTCTTATTTACACCTACAGATTCTTGAGAAGGTCCAACCACTTTCACAATAGACACTTATGAATTCATATGCAGAACCTGTAGAAAAGGAGGTCAAGGAAGAGGTGGGATGATGTAAGGACTACTTTTTTTTTTTAATGTGTGTGTGTGTGTGTGTGTGTGTGTGTTTATTTATTTATTTATTTATTTATTTATTTATTTATTTAGAGAGGGAGAGAGAGAGACCCAGAGACAGAGAAAGAGTGCATGAGCAGGGGAGGGGCAGAGAGAGAGGGAGAGAATCCCATGCAGGCTCTGTGCTGTCAGTGTAGAGCCTGATGTAGGGCTCAAATCCACAAACTGTGAGATCATGCCCTGAGCTGAAATCAAGAGTCAAGTACTTAACTGACTGAGCTACCCACGCGCCCCAGGACTACTCTTTTCAAGTTGAGATTTTCTTACATAGGCATTATTTCAAGCAGTAATATTTGTGTTC
Source organism: Panthera uncia (assembly GCF_023721935.1). NCBI lineage: Eukaryota > Metazoa > Chordata > Mammalia > Carnivora > Felidae > Panthera > Panthera uncia. Next base: position 56,990,450 of record NC_064818.1, on the reverse strand, counting down.
AGTGTTGGGATCACAAACGAAGCTTGAGACAGAGAACTTTGAGAAGAACAGAAGAGAACAGTGTTAGAAAGCATGAGAAGTAGCACTAGTGTTAGGAGGGCCAATAACAAACTTATTACTGACATAAAAAGGCAATTTAATGATTCCATTGAGAATCAAATGAGAAGAGACAGCAATTGCCTTAGGAAGGATTTAAGTTGGATATTAGGAGGACCTTTCTGACAACTAAAAGTTATTGGATGCTGGAATTCATTTTTCAGAAAGTGGCAGAATCTTCTCTGGAGATATTTAAGGAGAGAACAGGCTTCTCTCCTTTCAGATTGCTTGAAGGTAGTTCATTCATTCAACACATTTAATGAGTGCCTGTATTGTGCTAGAAACTGTTCCATGGACAGGGATACAGCTGTGAAGAAAACAGACCAACTCTTGTCATGGGGCTTTTATTACAGAGGTGGGAGGGAGATATAAAATGAACCAATGGCAAAATAATTTCAGATGATACGTATTATGAAACAAGGTAATTAATAGGAAATGACTAAAGATCTATTTAAATTGTATGCTCATAGAAAGCATTTCTGAGGAGGCGATTTATGAGGTGAAATCTGAAAGATAAAAAGGAGCCATCTGGCATAAATCCAGAAAAGAGCATTCTAGTGAAAAAAGTAAATGCAATGGGCCTAAAGGTAGGAACAAGCTGGGCAGGTGTCCAGAGTAAAAGGAAGAGCTGTATGGTTGAAGCATAGCAAGCAAAGAGGGGAGATAAAGTCAAAGAGGTAGAACAAACTAGATCAGAAAGAGCCTTCAAAGTGCTTGGGTTTTATTTTAAGGGCAATGGGAAGCCATAGGAGGGCTTAAGCAGGGAAGCATCATGTATGGCTTATATTGTAGGAGAATGTATTCTGTTTGCTGTGTGAAGAATGGATTAGAGGGGTGTAGAATAGAAGCAGGGAGAACAATTTAGGAGGCTACTGTGATAGTCCAGGTGAGAGATGGTGGATTTTGGCCAAGGGTGGTAGCAACGGATGTAAAGAGAAGTGGACAGATCAGAAGATTTTTTTCAGTACTTTGGTTCCACGATTTTCCAGAGGAGTTATACTTCTGTTACTTCCAAAAGAAAATAATGCAGACATTCAAGAAGCAAGAACATTTTACTTCTATTGCCCGTGATTTCACAATGGTGTGTACTCTTACGTTGTTTGGGGTTGGAAAGGCATTCTTTGAGATGCAAAAACTAATGAAACCAGGCTCATAGTAATGTTATGAGATGGTATTGGAGATGCATTCTCTACTTTGTACATTGAAAATGGCTCTTTTCTTCTTGTTAATAACCCTGAAATCACACCATGCTTGTTGGATATGAGGCTAAAAAGATAAGTTATGGCACATTATGCAGAACCTCGTATGATAGGCTAAGGACACCATATTTTATTTTGTAGGGGGAGTCACTGAAGTGTTTTCTGAACAGAGGAATAACATGATGAAAAACTTTTATAAAAAATGTTAATTTGGGTTTTAAAAAATGGCTCCAGGGGAGAGATCCTGGAAATAAGAGAATCACTTATAAAACTCTTACAATTCTTACCTTGGAAAGGGGGGACTGATGACAGGAGAAACATCTTTCTTGGAGGCTGACTCAACCACCAGAACTTACAGGTGGAGCTGAATGGAGTTAATAAGTGGAACAGAAGTACTCAGAGGTTGTTGGTTGTTTCTGAGATTTTGAATCTGAGTGACGTGGATGCTGTCGAGAGAAAGTAGAGTACAAAAAAGGAGATCGTTTGGGGCAAGAGGAAAGAGAATAGATCTATTTCACGAAAGTGTGGATATACCTAACACTACTGAACTGTATCCTCAAAAGTATTTAAGGTGGTGAATACTGTTATGTATTTTTTACCACAATAGAAAAAATAGAAAATAAGATAAAGGAAAAAATAAAAGCAAGCTAATCCATGTCAGCAACAGCACTCTGCTAAAGGACATTCTGTAAAAGGCAAAACTATGGAGATGAAGATCAGTGGTTGCCAAGTATTGGTGGGGAGGGATGAATAGGTGGAGGACCAAGGATTTTTACATCAGTGAAACTACTCTGCATGATATCATAATAACAGATAGATGCCATTGCACATTTGTACAAATCCATAGAATGTGCAGCCCCCAGAGTAGACCCTAATGTCAACTATGGACTTTAGATAATTATGATGTATCAGTGTATGTTCTCAGTTAGAAAGGTACCACTCTGGTGGGTGATGTGGATAATGGGGGAGACTGTGCATGTGTGGGGATAGGGGTATATGGAAAATCTCTGCACTTTGCTCATAATTTTGCTGTGAACCTCAAACTCCTCTAGAAAAGTAAAGTCTTTTTGAAAAAAATCATGTAAAAAAAGCTAGAGGAGAGCCTATTCTGGTATTAGAAGTAAGCATGGGCAGAGATGGACCTCCAAGACTAAATTAGGGCCCCTTGAACTGCCATGTTTTTGTAAAATTTACAAAAATAAGGCATTTTTTTGTCCTTTTTCTTAAAGAAGTCTCCCCACATTGTATAACTTCCAGGAACCATAAAATCTGGATCAGTCCAAGATGTAAGGGATCCTGACCTATATTATTGTCTTCACCTGAGTGATCTTTTTTGTAACTAGCTAGAGGATAGCTTCCCTAGGAAAAGAGATTGGGATTCTAATTAGTGAAACAGCTTCAATTGCATCAAGTGAACTTTTAATCTTTTTTTTTTTAGTTTAAATTTTAACTAAAAAGTTAAAAATTCCTAAACATTTATGTTCCCAATATAGTTGGAGTCTCTCACAACAATAATTGTATAGATCATTATCTCTCCATTGGATGTTCTTATTTTTATCTTCAGTATTTGTTGCTTTCTCTTTAATGTTTTACTTCTTTCTGGTTTTTAAACTTCCCTCCTTTTTTACCGTTTACTTATCCAAAGGCATTATCTGTTATATTTTTCACTGTGATGTTGCTGGTCATTTAATCTTTATTTCTGAAATTTTTTCTTTTATTTCTAATTCTTCCATGAGTTTTATCACTTAATTCATGAGTTTTTCTATTTTTTATGTCAACTCTTCTTTTACGTCTTGTATTATTTTTAATTGGTTTTCTGTTTGTTTGGAAGCAGAGTATAATAGTTTTAGTCTTTCTGGCATTATCTGTACAAATGTTCTGCTTCTTTTTTTCCTTTTCTGTATAATATCTTGTTTTATCAGATTTAAACTTCATACTTTTCTGTTGTTGTTTTTTAAATTTTTTAATGTTTATTTTTGAGAGAGAGAGAGCAAGCACTAGAGGGGGAGGGGCAGAGAGAGAGAGAGAGGGAGACACAGAATCCAAAGCAGGCTCCAGGCTCTGAGCTGTCAGCACAGAGCCCGACGCGGGGCTCGAACTCATGGACTGTGACATCACGACCTGAGCCGAAGTCGGATGCTTAACCGACTGAGCCACCCAGGCACCCCCTGTTGTTGTTGTTCTTTAATGTGCTGTTGGTTTTCCTAAAATTTTAGGAGATATGAGTATAGTTTAAAAGTATGGTGCCTTGATTACTGCAGCTTCCTGACATTGTTCCCTCCCCCACTTGATCTGGACCTTGTCTTTCCTTGACTCTATTATCCCAATCCTACTCAATTTTGATTCTACACCCAGAAGTTTCTCTCAGTGTGTGGCCATGTCCCAGAATGGAGCCCTGGTTGGTCAGTTTCAAGAGTTTCTAAGGGGTTAGATTGCTCTAACCCCTTCAGGTTTTACCATGGGCCCCATGCTCTCAGCCACTAATAGGATTAGGCCAAACTCTCCGTTTAATCTCATGTTTTCAAATTGACTCACCTCCCTTTCCTCTTGGTTATTTTGGGGTTTTCCAGTTTGGGGGTCTGTCAGATGTCTTGTTGCTTCCTCTGCTTTCTTGCACAGATGCTGAAATTATGCAAATGTTGTGGCTGTTTTTGAATTGCTCTCTCCTGCTTGGCGTAGATTTTGGTCTTACTCTCTGTTGCTCTCTTGGTTTCTGGGTTGTTTTTTTTGGGGGGGTTGCTCTTGGTTATTATGTGGGGATTTAGAGAGATTAAATAACTATGCTGTCATCACTGCTGTTTATCTAGTATTTGTATTTGATTTTTGAAAAGATGTACAAAAATGAGACATTCTAGTTGTTTTTTTAAAAATTTAGAGATATATAAAATAAAAAGGGAATACTTTCCTCATATATATATATATATGAAGAAATATATATATATATATATAAGAAGAAATATATATATATATAAGAAGAAATATATATATATATGTGTGTGTGTGTGTGTGTGTGTGTGTGTGTGTATTCCCACTGCTTTACAATCTATATTTTTATTGCAATTTGGGTTTTCCACTTAATGATATGTTTGGGACATCTTTAAGGACTAATATAATCTAATAGTTTTTGTTATTGATCACCATTACCAGGTGGATATCTCTCTCAAGAAGGATAAAACTGCTTTGGTTGCTTTGAAAAATAAACTTTTAGGGGCACGTGGGTGGCTTGGTCGGTTGAGCGACCGACTTCAGCTCCGGTCATGATCTCTCAGTTTGTGAATTTGAGCCCCGCGTCAGGTCTGTGCTGACAGCTCAGAGCCTGGAGCCTGCTTTGGATTCTGTGTCCCCCCTTCTCTCTACCCCTCCCCTGCTCACGCTCTGTGTCTCTCTGTCTCAATAGTAAATAAACATCAAAAAAAAAAAAGAAAAAGAAAAAGAAATATTTAAATAGTGTGAAGATCCGTCACAAAATAATTGATGGTATTTGTCTGCAGTTTGACAGATCTCGGCACTTGGGGCCCCAGGGAAACTTCACAGAGTTTTTGCCAAAAATGGGCAGGAGAAAACACTGAACAGAGGTCTCCTTAGTAAGCTCCTAAAAGACATCAATGAATTTACTCAACAAATTGTGCTCTTATTTCATAAAGAACTCGCCGGTACAGAAAAGATTCTCACTACATTCGCTGTTATTGACTTGAGAAATGGAAGCTCTATTTGCAGAGTCCTGCAAGAACTGATTCCTCTTAAACTATTTTTTTCCCTTCCAAATCTTATGTAGACGAACCACCAATGATCTTCAGGAGAACTTTTTGAAGACAGATGACTGGGCCCCTCCTCAAATTTACGAATCAGACTTTCTTGGGGTTGAATAGAATCTAGGAACTGGTAACTTTTTTTTTTAAGATGAAATTTATTGTCAAATTGGTTTCCATACAACACCCAGTGCTCATCCCAACAGGTGCCCTCCTCAATACCCATCACCCACTTTCCCCTCCCTCCCACCCCCCATCAACCCTCAGTTTATTCTCAGTTTTTAAGAGTCTCTTACGGTTTGCATGCCTCCCTCTCTAACTTTTTTTCCCCTTCCCCTCCCCCATGGTCTTCTGTTAAGTTTCTCAAGATCCACATAAGAGTGAAAACATATGGTATCTGTCTTTCTCTGTGTGACTTATCTCACTTAGCATAACACCCTCCAGTTAGGAACTGGTATCTTTAAAAACGTCCCCCGGTGATTCTGTTGGCCAGCCGGGTTGAGAACTATTGGATTAAATGATCCAAAATGAATTACTTGGGTTAGGGGATTACTTTACTTATTGCAGTGGATCTGACTTGAAGTGCTAAGGAAGCTCTATCAGGCAGAAAAACTGGCTTTCTTCCTTACCTTCTTCCTTAACCTCTCCTTCCTCCTAATCCCTTGTAACCCCACCCTGTACTGTCTCCCCTCTCTCCTCCTTGTCCCTTCCTCATACCTGCCTCGGAAGCTGGCTGAAAAATGACACTGAGAACAGCAGCGCCACATTGTGGAGAGAGGTAATCTAGTGCAGATCACCCTCCTAAAAAAAATCACCAGGGCTGCAGTTTCCACTTTGTCCTGCAGAGGGCACCACTTTCTTATATTTTTAGGTGATGAAGTTTCTTTTCCTTACCTGTAGGTTGACCTGAAGTAAACATCCCCTCCCTAGAAGGCATGGGGTGGAACATCCCTCCCAGACCAGAAATCAAACACCTCCACCTTGTGAAACTAGAATAAACTGGGGAAAGACTAAGTGCATAGGTATGCACACGCCTTCTGCTGAGGTTAAACGTCAATCTCTGTGACAGTCGTAGTCAGGGTGAGACTATGGTAATCCCAAATCCATGTGTGACTTCATGTCTATCCAGGGTAGTACCTGCTGTAAGATGTGTCTTGTAGTTATTTTTATATGGTACACATAAGACAGGACTTAATTAAGAGATCAGGCCTACTATCTGGTGATATTTCCACCCAATGATATGTGGGTTTATGTTGGTGGAACAGGTTGGATCACTAATCATGCATCTTTTGACTGATTCCCACCAGGCTAAATCTCTGTTTCTTTGTCTCTATCTGTGTCTCTGTCTCTACCTCTCTGTCTCTGTCTCCCCCCCCCCCCCCCCCCAAATACTTTTCTGATAATTGTACCTGGACAATGGCTTAGTCATGTTTAGTGACATTCAGCTAAATTAATACAGTCAGAAAGGAGATGTGTTCAAGTTTATATAAATCCACCATCTACCTAGTTACATTCACTGTTTGTTTTCTAATCGCTGTACATAAGCTCCAAGTTCAGAGGCAGCAGTTAGAAGGCTTCACACCTCTGCAGATTTGCATAAGCTTTCCGGGCAGATGGTGTCATGGGTTTGTTTCTCTACCTTTGAGTCTTCAGCTGCTTGGTTTTCTCAACCAGGAGTTTCTAGAGTTACACCGGCAGCTAGGATCGCATGGCTTAGTGTAATGGTTTCCTCATGGTTTTGTTCCCTCTGATATGTTTGCTGTCTTCCTAACTAGAAGGTCAGCCTTTGACTGCAGGCTCCATGCCTAGATCTCTGATATCCCTCGAATTCTCACCTCACACATTGTTAGGTGTGCACTACTTACTCAATCTAGATGTGTAGGTTGACAGATTGAATAAGGAGGCAAGTTGTGTTGAAACAGTAAGAAGTAAAGGAGAATCAAGAGAAAGAGATAAAAAATAATATTTCTGAAAGACTGACTTAACTGACCAGTGAAAGGAAGTAGTTGAAGAAAGGAAAATGGTCGAGAAGTTCTAATCAAAGGCAGTATAAAGAGAGGAAATTAGAGTCTTGGTTTTTTGAAAAGTGGAAATGTGATTTTGGACAATAATAATTGATGAGGAGATGTTCATGGTCAATATAAAAATAAAATTTCCTCACTGATTGAAGACAAAACTGAACGCTACAAGGGATATGCTGTAAAAGAAAGTTGTAATTTTGGAATGAGTTCAGAGTGATGAATGAATCTGAAGACTTAATAGGCCAAGCTTAAAATTCTCCCTGAATGTTACAATCAAAAATTGAATACCAAAATCATTTTATAATCTTGCCTTATTATTCTGTAGAGTTGAGCCAGGTTAGTGTCCACTAAGATTTCAAAGAATTCTGCTTTAGCTTTATCTTCTTAAATATAGTGAATAAAAGAGAAATGACCTAGGGGTGCCTGGCTTGTTCAGTCAGTAGAGCATCTGATCTTGGGGTCTTGAGTTCAAGACCCGTGTTGGGCGTAGCGCTTACTTTAAAAAAAAAAAAAAAGCAAAGCAAAGACACACACACAAAAGAGAAGTAGCCTTTTGATAGTCTCATCAGTGACTTACATTTTCCACAGACCCCGATTTAGCATATTTTAAAACTTACAGGGTTTTGGAATTCAGAAAAGATTAAGATTTATTGAAATAGAAGCATACTTGGAAAATAGTTGCTTTATTTACTTATTTCTTTTTCCTTGTTTTTTAATTGCACATATACCCTATAGAGTACATCTGGAGTGTTCTGAAGCAAAACTCAGAATTGTATCCCTTTATTCATCTCTATTTCTTGTTTAAATAATTGCTTTTTCTGTCTCTGAGGTGATTGTTTTGGTAGCTTTTTCAATTGTTTGAGGGAGTAATCCATTGATTTTAGTGGTATAGATGTGAAATGGCTAAGATTTGGATCAGTGATTTGGTCATGGATGTAAAGAAAAATAAATAAATCTAAAAACAGTAAAATCTTGGAATAGAGGATACTGGTTACTTGGGTTTCTGATTAACTATGGGTTAATGAGAGGCCACTTGTTGTTTGAAATGTCCCTAAATTGTCTCGGTGCATTTTCTTGTTTTAATAAGTAGTCTAATGAACATAATGAAATCTTCTCTTACTGATTCGGCATCCTGCAATGTCTCAGGATCATTACTCTGAACATAATATATAATTCTACACTGTACTGTAGCTACAGAATGAATAAGAGTTTAAGATGACTCTTGGATATTGCTATACTTAAAACAAAATCTCTGCGATCTGTGCAAATCACTGTATATCACTTTACCTTAAGTAAAATGCATGTTACCTATTGTAGAATAATAGGCTATTCAATCCAGAAGAGACTTTTGAGATTATGAAATTCACTGCCATTATTTAAGAAATGAGAAAGCTAATACCCGGAAAATAACAAAGAGGATTACTACAGCTAGGCTACAATCAATGTCTCCTGACTGCAAATCCGGTGACCCTTTGACTCCACCAGGCTGTAACTTTCAAATGCTTCGGGATTCCTGTCATTTATCTCCCATGCCCCTAAAAGTGTGGAGGCCATTCTCAAAACTGGTTGTTTAGGAGTTTGGTTAGGGGTGCCTGAGTGGCTCAGTCGGTAAGCATCCGACTCTTGATTTCAGCTCAGGTCATGATCTCAAGGTTCCTGTCAGCTCTGTGCTGACAGCTCGGAGCCTGGAGCCTGCTTCGGATTCTGTGTCTCCCTTTCTCTCTGCCCCTCGCCCACTCGCGCTCTATCTCTGTGTCTCTCAAAAATAAATAGCCATTTAAAAAATAAATAAATAAATTGTAAAAACACGTTTCAAATAGTCAAATTGGTTAGCAAAATAGAGAGTATCACAACTTAGCTCTGCAAAGCTGTTTGTTAAATATGAATTCTACATAATAATTCAAGATATCTCTCACACGAGGCAAACCAAGCCATCAAAGCTGGGGAGAAGATAGTGAGGCCGCAGGGACAGCAGCTGCCGTCTGACCCTCGCCATGGCCATGCCGCCCAAGGACAAGAACAGAGATGCCGGAAAGTCAGCCAAGAAAGACGAAGACCTGGTGAACAAATCTGGAAGCAAGGCCAAAAAGAGGTGGTCCAAAGGCAGAGTTCAAGACAAGCTCAGTAACTTGGTCTTGTTTGACAAAGCAGACGTATGACAAACTTTGTTAGGAAGTTCCCAACTATAAGCTTATAACCCTGGCTGTTGTCGTAGAGACAGTAGATTCGTCGTTCCCCTGCCAGGGCAGCCTTTCAAAAGCTCTTTTGTAATATAATTTTATTTTGATGTCTTTCTCTCCCTTTTTTTTTCTAATTTTATTTATTTATATTTAGAGAGAGCACATATGGGCTTAAGAGGGGGAGGGGCAGAGAGGGAGAGAGAGAATCACAAGCAGGCTCCGGGCTGTCAGTGAGGAGCCTGACGTGAGGCTCAAACCCACGAACCATGAGATCACAACCTGATCCGAGATCACGAGTTGGACGCTTAACCTACTTAGCCACCCACGCATCCCCAGGAGCTCCTTAGTAAAGACTTTTTAAACGGATTTCAAAGCACAGGACCCAAGTCATTTACACTAGAATCCTCAAGGATGGAGAGACGCTAGCTGCCGGTGAAGATCCATGAACAGATCCCACCAACTGCACATTTTGAAAAATAAAACTTGATTAATTTTTTTTTTAAAGGAACTAGGGAAAAGAAAATATCCGTGGACACCAAACCCCGTTCTTATTATCAGATATGCCCTTTGACCCTCAAAATTGGTGGGTATGCTTGAAACTTCTGGCATCAGTATTAAGAAATACCTCAGAGACAAACCCAGGAATGAATGAATTGCAAAAGCCCTGTACTTAAGGACCAGTTTAAATTTAACAGTGTAAACATCTAAGGTTATATGCATACACAGGTGCATTTAGACTTGGAGCCATGGTTTCAATAATACAAAATCAGAAGATGTACTTAGCTATAAAGGAGATCCAGGTGTTATCACCTTTATAGTCCGGAAAATGCTTTAGGTCACCATAAATCTTTGAATTCCTTTTTTTCTTGAGTCACCCCTGAATCAGAAGTTCCTTGAAGTTGAGGATCAATTCCAATTCACAGTCGTAACCTCAGTACTTGGCACAATGGTGAAAAGTAAAAGGCACCTAAGTCTGTGTTGAAGGAATGGATTTTAGGGACAGATGTAAGGGCCCTTTTCTAAATTGTAATGATAGAGGGAAACAATAATAGGAAGGAGTTTGTGGTATCCAGGAAAACTTAACTGGAGAAAAAGAGGTGGGTAAAGATTAAAGGAAATGAAGGCCTGTGTTTTTGGAGCTCCCATCTTGGGTATTTTTGAGTTTGCTTCTAAGCCCCTTAATCCTCATTATCACTTAGTGTGCACTGAGGACAGAGCTTTGTGAGAAACGCATACACACAAAAAACATGTTTGCTGTTACCAAAGTACAACGAAAGGACAGCTTTCCTACAACTTCTTTATTCCCAAATTTGCCTAGTTTCTGAATTAACCTGCCTATTAATAACAGTCTTATATGTGCCATGGAGATACTGCTTTCTAGGTAGAAATTTGACTTTCTGCACTTTCTACACTCAGATTTCTATTCAAATCAACTTTAACCTCCTCTGAACAAGAAGCTCTATGGCAGGAGAGATTAAGGTGGTGAAATGATTGGATAGGGAACACAGGGAAGAGAAGATTCGTCCCAACCGCTTAAGCTAGGAAGATACAGCTTTGAGGGAGCGGAGAACTGAGGACTGGCTAGCCAGGCAGAGTAGGTGGAGTGTGTTTACCTCTAACCAAAGTGCTGTGAGGATCCAAGGTCACCTGGGGGGCCACAGAGGTCAGGGCTGCGGCTAGGGTCTGGTTTTCCATACTTAAGGATTAGGAAGGTATTTTTCATGCCAACTTTCCCTGACCTTATGATCCTAGAAATTTCAAAATCTGAGACAGAATCTATACTTTATCTTTCCATTTTTCTAGTTAGCGATTGGACTAAATGTATAAACCCCCAGGAATAAATGGTACTTTAGGCTAATGCTAAATTTATTACCTCTAGGAAAGGAAGTGTCACCTTGTATTTTTATCACTGACTTTAAGTATTTCACACAGATGATTTTAGTAGTTCTGTTAACATCCCTATAACTAGATAAGGGGCAAGAACGACGATACACAAAAAAAATCAAATCCCTGAACCAAAAGTTAGGTAAATATGAATCCCAGTTTCTTAGCTAAGAGAGGTTTTGGTTGTGGCTGTTTTTAAATATTTTTTGCTTTCCACTGGATAGCTTCTTTGCAGAGAAGAGGTTGAAAAGCTTCAAGAAATGCCCTAAAATTTCTCAACAGAACTTTATCTTCATGGATTTGAGTGAGGGCCTTAACGAAATCTGTCTGTGAGAGGTGGAGCTCCATTGGCTAAATCCTGTCAGTAAGTCCTTTGACATTCTTTGAAGGTGAGGATTAGGGCTGACCTAAGGCAAAATGATGAAATAATCAGTTATCTATCCTACTCTCCTCCCACTTACAGGCACTCGTCCTGGAGATCTCCTCATTCCCCCTGAACCTCCGTGTTATTGCCTCATCACGGACTCGAGCCCACTCACACTCCGTGCTCTCTTTTTTAAAAATTCACGTTCTACGTTTTATCCTCTCTGGAGCATAATTGTTTTGAAAGATGACAACTAACCAGCTAAATAAGTTACTGGGCCGGTTGCATTGGCTAAATCTGTTTTCTCTCCACACTTTCACCTTACATCACTCTGGCTTTCGTCCACCACTGTATTGAAGCTGGTTATCAAGTACTCCCCACGTTTGAGTTCTCGAAAGCATTGGACACTGTTGACTCTTCCTTCTTTCCTGAACGCTCTTCCCTTAAACCTCAGACTCTATTTGCTCCCGGGTTTCCTCCTACCTCTGGCCACCAGAACACTCTGGCCACCTCTCAAACTCCTTTGTTGGCTGTTCCTCCTCTGCACAACCCTTAAATATTGCTTCTTCCGTGTGCTCTCTTGGGGTTTCCTTTTCTTATTCCAAATTTGCTAATTAGGTTATCTCATCTACTCCATGGCTTTGATTGCCTTCCCTATGCTCATGACTACCATATCTGTCCAGCCCATCTCTCTCTCCTGAGGTTTAGACTCATATTTCCAATTGCATACAGGACGCTTCCCCTTGGAATTTCACAGGTACTCAGCATGGTCAAAATTCACCCTCTAAACTGCTCCTTCCTGCTCCATGTCCCTATCTCAGTGAATGATACCACCAGAAACCCATCTGCTTATACCTAAAAATATCATTTAACCAACAAATAGTTTTTAAGCACGGTTATGTGCCACAAACCACACTAGAGCATGCACGCAAGGAATAAGGTGTGGAACAAGATTGTCTTTGGGTGGCGTATAATCCCGTGAGAAAGGCAGACATTAAATAAACAATGGCACAAATAACTAATTGGCCATAATCATTGCAAACACTACCAAGGAAAAGACCAAGAATCAATCATCTTTGACTCTTCCTCCTTTGTGCATTGTATCAATTCTATGTGTCCTACCAGTTCAAACTCCTAAATATATCTTCAGTTTGTCCTCTTCTCTCCGTGCCACCACAAGCGATGTCTCTCATTTGGACTACTAAAATAGCTTCCTAAGGGGTTCCCTGTATCTATCCTTATGCCCAAAGTCTATTCACTACACTATGTTCACAGCGGTCTTTTAAAAATGCAAATCTGCATATCATTTCCCTGTTTAAAACCCTTCAATGGAATTCAGTCTATATGTCTTACCATGGCCCTCTATGCCTGGTCCTTCCTTCCCTGCTTATAAAGTTACCTTATCTCTGGCCGCCCTTCCTTTTTGTTGTCTACTCTCATAATACTCTACTTTTTGAGCATTAACACATTCCTTCCCCTCTGCCCAGAGCAGTCTGCTGCCCCTTCTCCCTTCTCCCACTAACCTTTCACTTAACTAATTCCTATTTTCTTCAAGTTGCCAGGAAGTTTATCCAGGTTAGCTCTTCATGGTATGCCCTCTGTAAGCTCCCTGTGGTTTCTGTTTTTGTGACATTCATCGTATTTATAGTATGGTGCTCCCTGAGGACAGGGACCATATCTGTCTCATTCATTACCAAATCCATATTAGTACCTGGCCCAAGAGGTATATTCAGTAGGTATTTTTTGAGCTGAACTTGTTACATACACCACTAATAGGGTGTTTAAAGGATTTTTTCTCTCTTTCTTTAAACTTATGTATTTATTTTGAGAGAAAGAGAGAGTGAGAGCACAAACAGGGGAGGGTCAGAGAGATGGGGAGACAGAATCCCAAGCAGGCTCCACACCATCAGAGCAGAGCCCGATATGGGGCTGGAACTCACAGTGAGATCATGACCTGAGCCGAAATGAAGAGTCAGACGCTTCACTGACTGCACCACCCAGGTGCCCTAAAGGACTCTCTCTTTAAAGCCTCTGTCTTTCAGGCAATAAGTGTACATTTAAACAAAGACTTCCTGAAGGTTATCTCCCAATTTTTTTTTAACTTCCCCAAATGTGTGACAAATCATGTGAATTTCAGAGTACATAGAAAAGAGAATGGAGCTATGACAGATCAATGGGAACACTTTTCCCCAGCAGATATTTGGGACCTCACGGTATTCCTCAAGACACAGTGTATAGGCACTAACTCTACCTATACTTTCTAAACAAAAGGCAGGAGCTAGCCAGGTGAAATCATAGAGATGAGGTGGTGATACACTTGACCCCGCAAGTTTTTTGTTGTAATTCAGCAAATCATTTGCCGTGTGACCTAGAGATATCTTTTTCTTAGTTTTTCTACTTAAATAAATATCACAGTATGATTTTGTCTTGCCAATGAGGAAAGAGAATAATGATCAAAGGTTAGTGTAAGCGGTAAGCCCTTATTTTCAGATGCAAGAGTTTTCTAATGTTGAATTATCATTACTTCAGATTATTTCCATATTCTCCTCAATGAGAGTAAATCAGAATTGCTCTTTTTCTTCCCTTTCCTCTACCTTTCCCCTCCTTTTCCTTTCTTTGTATTCCCTTTCCTTCCCGTCCTTCCCTTCATGAACATTTCAATCCAAAGCCACTAGGAAAGCAAGGTGGATGTCTTCATGGTAGGAGTGGTTGAGGCAGGCAATGGTGCCTGGGGTTCAGAGCTGGAGTCTAAGGAAGTGAGGGGGCCGTGAGGGGCCACCTGACACTGGATGTTAGACTTCAAGTGTGGTGAGGAGGGTGTCCATTTGCTGAGAAACAGGATATTGAAATAGTCTCAAAAAAGTATTTCTCCACAGAATAATTATTATTTAAAAACATTTTTTTTAATGTTTATTTATTCTTGAGACAGACAGAAACAGAGCGTGAACAGGGGAGGGGCAGAGAGGGAGACACAGAATCTGAAACAGGCTCCAGGCTCTGAGTTGTCAGCACAGAGCCCGACACGGGGCTCAAACCCACAAACTGTGAGATCATGACCTGAGCCGAAGTCGGACGCTTAACCGACTGAGCCACCCAGGCACCCCATCTCCACAGAATAATTATGAAATAGTACCCTTCCTTCACCACCTTAATCAAATGAGCAAAATCAATATCCCTTATAATGAGACACAGCTAAGTAATGTGCCACCTGGGAGGATGCCAATGAGAACACAGCATATGCACTCACGTGATAACTCAAGGCCCATAACCTGAATGTGATCATGAGAAAATATTAGACAAACTCAAACTGAGGGACATTCCAAAAAAAAAAAAAAGGTGACCTTTAATCTTCAAAAGAGTTAAGATCGTGAAAATCAAAAGACTATTCTAGATTGAAGGAAACTATAGAGACATGATAACTATTTGCAATGCATGATTCCTGATTGGATTCTTTTGCTAAAAAGGCCATTGCTGGGGGACACCTGGGTGGCTCAGTCAGTTAAGCGGCTGACTTCGGCTCAGGTCATGGTCTCATGGCTCGTGGATTCAAGCCCCGTGTCAGGCTCTGTGCTGACAGCTCAGAGCTCGGAGCCTGCTTCGGATTCTCAATCTCTCTCTCCCTCTCTCTCTCTCTCTCTCTCTCTGCCCCTCCCCTACTCACACTCTTTCTCTCAAAAAATAAATAAAACATTTAAAATTAAAAAAAAGGGGGGGCATTGTTGGGAACCGAATGAGGTTGGAGGATTGACGATTGTAATGTGGTTATATTGGAAAATACCCTCGCTTATTGGAAATACTAACAAAAATACAAGGCTGATGGGGATCATCTTGGCAACTTACTTTCAAATGGTTCAGTAACAAAAAAAGTTCTTTGTGATGTACTTGCAACTTTTGTGGAGTTTAAGGTTGTTTATGTAAAAACAATAGTGTCTACAGTTGATAAATTAATAGGTAGAAGTGAGAATGTAATCTAGGGTTATTGAGAGAAATGCTAGAGGACCTGGTGGTTCCAAGAGGTTGTCTCTGAAGTGTGGCAGCAGGGAAGGGAGAGAGAGTTGACACCCATTATAAACTAGTCTTTACTATTTGATCTGCTTAGTGTACAAGTATTACTTTAATAAAAATAACTTTATTACTTTAATCAGAGTAAATAAAAAAATTTGGAAGTTGATATGTACTTGGACCCAGGCAAGAGGAGCCCCTGCCCTGAGTCCCAGGTTTTGGGGTCCCATTTGATGCTCTTTTCAGCAAGTGGAGGCATCCATGGGACCAAGGGGATGTGTCCACCACGAATCTGTGTTCTCCTCTTTCAGACCAAGCTCTGAGCACCTAGAACCCCAGCATTCCTTCCCAAATAGACCCAAGCCATGGGCCGCTTGCCTGCGTCTTTCCTCTAAGGGTGAACCGCAGCCCCAGTGCGCACATTGCCAGACCCCAGGGGTGGCTGTTTGAAGCTTGTGTGACTGGAACTGAATCATGTTAGTTGCCGGGTTCACCTGAATGAGCAGAAAGGCCCTCCAGTGTGGGATGGGGCTGGCATAGGGACAGAGGGGCACCAGAGGCTGGGGACTGGGGACCAGCTCTTCCCACACCATCGCTTCCTCGTGTGGAACTCCAAGGCGTTTGAGAATTCTAAACCCAAATCTAGCCTTCTAGAACATGAAGGCATGTGTGTCAAGGTAAAAGGAGAGACTATCTCTTTATCCTATTTTATTTAAGTTGGCTAGCTTGATCTACGCATGCTAAATATTTAAATACAGTATGCGGGCCTTTGTTTCTCTCACAGGTAGCTCTGCAAAGGTTAGGGGCAAACCTGTTGACAATCCTCCTGGTAACCTTTGTTTCTTACCTATTCACTTAAAAAAAAAGAAAGCAAAGCAAAGAAAAGAAAAGAAAAAAATTAGGAAAACGTGATTTAAAAGCCCTCTGGACCTTTCTGTGTCTTTCGTCATGATGATTTAAACTGCTTGTAGACATTTCATAAGCCAAGTTGGCAGAGAAATAATTCAGCTATGGGAAAAGCCAATACGTGCCAAGCAGCCACTCTAGAGAACAGAAGAGCAGAAAGGTCAGTGACTGGAGATAGCACGACCCGGTTAGACGAGCCATAGCTGCCTGTGACATTTTAGGATGAGCCATGTCTGTCTCCACTTGATTCAGCTTGAACCTCACTGCTCTTGCTGTATGTGACCTTCCAAACGATTCACCTTATTCGACAAAAACAAAGCTATCATGTTCACCTTAGTGAAGGCTCATATTTTCAAACTGGCCCAAGTTTGTAGTTTTTGCAAAAAGTTTACGTTTGAAATTGCTCAGGTTCTCTCTCTCCTTTCCTCCCCTCTTTCCTTCTGTCCTTTCTTCTCTCACTGTCTATCATGAGGCTCTTTTTTTCTCTCCTAACACTGCTATATTTAAAATTGTTGTTGTTTCCTATCCGCTCATCCCATTGGGCTCTGCGCTCTGTGAAAGCAGGGACTGTGTTGTATTTACTGTGTACCCAGTGCCCGCCATTGTAATAGGCATCAATAAGTATTGATAGCTTTTCATTTAAAAATCAGAGGCGGGGATTTCTTTTGTCCTGGAAAGTAGATAAGTTAGTCTGCTCTCTTCCCTATAAAAAGCTTAGCGACCAGAATTTAGGACTTTGATTTTTCATCGCATTTCTAAGTGGGTTCCATCATGTGCTCTTAAGCAAATGCTATAGCTTTTTCATGCACCTTTTGCTTGATCTCTGGCTCCCCGGAGCTGGCACTTCTCTCCAACCGCCTAGGAGTAAGTGGCTATCTGCATCGACTGGATAAGGAGAGAAAAGCACAAAATGTCATGTGAATATGTTTTATTCATGAGAAACAGTATGAAAGCAGAGTACAGTGAAGAAAGAACTATTGGTCACAGAGGGTATTTTTTTTTCCAGCCACACCCACGTACTGACAACAATCTCAGCCAGTTGTTTTCCTCTGATTACAAAGAGGTAACAGACCAAAAAAAAAAAAAAAAAAAAAAAAAGCAAAACAACTCTGGTTCACTGTGGCCCTACTTCACATAAAAGGACATTTTTGGAGGAAAGACTCACGGGGACCAAGACTAAGGGGTAATCACAAGGACAAAGGTCCCTTCCAGTTCTAGGATTCTGGAATTAATTTTGTTGAGAGTTTGGGAGCAGGGATGCTTAGCTGAACCAGAGAAGCACTCCACTCTTCTAGGTGAGTGTCAAAATTCTGGCCTAGCCCGGTCTGTCTGAGGTGGGATTTGACACTTTATCTTAATCTGAGTTTATGTCAGTTGTAGCCTCACAAATAGAGGATCTTAAAAAATTTATTAGCTTTGCTGGGTGAATACAAAAGATAAGAAGGTATACCTTCTACTGGCAACGAAAAAAGCCTGACCGATTCCTTTTCCTTTTATTGCATCACTCATTTAATTACCAGGCTGGGGAGAAGGAAGTATAGATTTCCAAGGCCAGAGATCATTGAAAGTAAACCTTCAGTGTTATATTAAGAACAGGGCTATGAGGGGCCAGTGTCTATTTCTTCCAGACAGAGGGAGGAGTGGGATGAATATGCAGAAAAGTGGATGCTCACAAAATTGAAAGGAAGAAGTACTGACAGAAGGAGCAGCGAAGGCTCCCATTCATTCCTGCCCTAAGCAAGCATTCTGCCCTTTGGCCGGCACCAGCCTATCACCACTGTATCTTAGAGCCTATACCTGGCTGGGGAGACTCACCAACCTCTTCATCCCACGCTACATCCTTATAAGGTCCCTTACTGCGTAATTGTGAAGAGGTTCACTTTCTTCACACAAGTCTAGTAACTGATAGAAGTGTTATATTCATCTTGAAGTTTGGAAACATTCATAGATGGTGTATCCTGGTCCTCCATCACCAGAGTGAAACCAGCAAGTTCCTGTTTGTTTCCTCCTGGTTCTTGTGGTAACGAAATCATTGCAAAAATAGCCTTTTGTGTAAAATGCTTTAAGCAAATAAAAAGAATTGCAATTGCTATTGAAAATGTCTTCGTGAAAAGAATTTTTTTCCCCCCCCCCCCCCCCCCGAATCTCCTGTCTTGGTCCTAAGACAAGATGCAAAAGACATTTCCCTTCTGAAGGAAATCTAAAGATCCTCACTATGATAGGCGAGTACTTGCCTCTTATCTTTCTTAATGAATGATTTCCTGTTGCAATTCTTTGTGTTTTTTTTCTTTTAATTTTTGTTTAATGTTTATTTATTTTTGAGACAGACAGACACAGAATGCGAGTGGGTTGGGGCAGAGAGAGAGGGAGGCACAGAATCCAAAGCAGGCTCCAGGTTCTGAGCTGTCAGCACAGAGCCCGAAGCGGGGCTCAAACTCACAAGCTGTGAGATCATGACCTGAGCCGAAGTCGGACGCTCAACCGACTGAGCCACCCAGGCGCCCCATCCTGTTGCAATTCTTTGTAAGGGTACACCTGTTAGTAGATTTTGCTTTCAAGCCATGTCCAAATGGCCCCAGTGACAACAGAGAATCTAAGGGATATCTTTGATGTTTGCTCTTTGGTGTCTCTCTGGCAACCTAAAATCTTGGAAGGTTGCAGGCTAATTTTGTTGCTGTTGGTTTTAATTTTCATTCCAGTATAATGAACATACTGTGTTATATTAGTTTCAGGTGTACAATATAGTGATTCAACAATTCCATACATTAGTCTGCAGGTTGGTTTTTAACATAGAGGATTTATAAGCCAATATAATTTTTTACCTATTCACAAATATTTTCACCTATGTTTTCAGAGCTTTCTGGTTTCATCTGTAGAGATAGTATCATAGGGTGGCCATGTGTAAAAAGCTATGGAGTAAAAAACCATTTCATACTGATCTGTTAGATTATAGCTCGTATGTATTTCTCACAAAATCCTGGAGCACAATCAAACTCCCTATTTCATTATGGAGTAAGAGTGCAGTTTGGAAAAGAAAAGAGGGAGACTCATAATACAGAGTATAAAAGCCACAAGCTTTCAAGTCCTGAATTGCTTCTGACCTCTTTTCCCTTGCTATACCAAAGAGATATGCAAATATTTTCCATTCTGCTGATGAGTACAGTGGTAATGAATTAATGTTGGCAAGATCTTTTGAAAGGAGAATGTAGAGTTTATTAAGGAAGCAAGAAAGAGAAGACCAGAGAAAGCGCTCTTGGTTGGCTAGATTTTATAATGTTACATAACATGTTTTTTGCACCATGGAAGAGGGTAGATGACCTTAAAAAGAATTTGTTCGTTTTCTTGTTTGTTTTGAAGTCTTCCTGTTACTTGACAATAGCAAAAAGCAGTCTGACTTAGCAATTACTTAAAATGTCTGAAGGGTCAAGCATCTGGAAGAATGGGAGCCAAATGATGTAACCCCCACTACTTTGTGTTCATCTTTCATTCAGCAAGCATTTACTGAATACACGGTGGGTGTCAGCAACCTTCTAGACTGTATGGGAGATACAAAGATGCCTAAGAGGTCAATACCTTTCACTAAGGAGTTGATAATTTAGTAGAGGAGGTAAACTATACGTATACTAATATCTGCAATGCTAGACGATGTAATGTTTGGGACGTTTTGTGGGGAGCTGGCCTTTAAGCGAGCAATGTACAGGATGAGATCTTCCAGGTAGGGGTAGGCCTTGGTAAAAACGTGGCCAAACCACGTCCTCTGTGAAGTTTTCTCTGACCTTCTTCCCTCCCGGGCCCCAAACAGAAGTAGACTTGTGTGCCCCTTCTGCCTTATGGCATACTGTAATTTGTACCGACTTTCATTGTGACAATTATATTCTAGTTGTTGTTTACAAGTCTGTCTCTCCAGGAAACTAGAAAAAGTCCTTTAGGGCAGGAGCCATGTCTTTTCATGTTTGTTTTCCTAACATTTAGCAGGGTTTCTGATACAGGATACCTACTGAGTAGCTATTTGAGGGAGAAGGGAAATAAATTACAGAATACGTTCAGGGGTGTGAACAGTGAGTGGGTGAGTACTGCAATTTGGCTGGAATCGAAGACGCATGAAAGAGAGCAGTGAGAGTTAAAGCTACAAAACTAGGTTGGAAAGTGGGTCCCACACTATCAAGTGTTGGTGAGTAAGTGGAACAGTGGAAAGTCTTCTGTGCCGCTGCTTCGGCTGTAAGTTGGTGCAACCATTCTGGGGAACAATTTATCAACATCTAATAAAGTCAAAGATGCTCATATTTTGTGACCCAGAAATTCTAATTCTAGAGAAACGTTTGTTCCTGTATACAAAGAGACAGATATAGATTATTCATTGCTAAAAGTTGGAAACAAACTCAATGTCCGTCAGCAGGAGAATGGATAACTATAGATCTATCAATAATGAATAACTATAATTTTAGCTACATATGTTATATTAATATTAGTTACATATAATGAATAACTACAGCTATATCAATATGGGTGAGTATTACAAATGTAATATTGAGTGGAGAAGAAACCCAAGGCTGCAGGAGAATTTCTATGTTATCTTTTATGTAAAGAGTAAAATAGCAGTAAAATGCCTGGGAAGAATGAATAGTAAATTCAGGAAGTTAGGGAAGGAGATGTAATCCAGGGAGTTTATATCAGGGCCTTGACTCTGTTGAGGTAGACTCTGTGTATTCATAATTCATGTAGCACTCACATGTTAGACCAATAGGCAAAACAAATTTAATTACATTTATTTGAAATCTAGGAATGTAAGGAACTTGGAGGGTCTAAGTTAAAATTAGATTATATTATTTGTTTTAATATGTCAGTAAGTAAAATGAAAATCCTTGGAATCGAAAATATTATTTTGACAGCACTCAAAATGATAGGAAGAGATCTGGATTATCCTCAGCCCCCCTAACCTCATCCTAGGTACTCTTAGTAGATATTTATGCTTTTGCCAATGAATTTCTCAAACCATTTAAAAATATGTAAAAAGAACAAAGAACACACAGTATTCAACAGATACATCAATGCAACAAATAAAGTATTTACACTATGGGGGCACCTGGGTGGATCAGTCAGTCAGGTATTCAACTCTTGATTTTGGCTCAGGTCATGATCTTGCAGTTGTGATATCGAACCCTGCATTGGGCTCCATGCTGAGTATGGAGACTTCTTAAGATTCATCTGCCCCTTTCCCCCACTCACTCTCCCCCCACCCCATCTCATTCTAAAATTAAAAAAAAAAAGCATTTACATGTATTAAAAAAGTATTTACTATGTATTAAAAGAACATTTTTATTTCTCTTCCACTAGCTTCTCTTAGAGAAATGAATTTTCTGAATTTATTACCTACCGTACTAGCTAATTTTGTGTCAACTCGATTGGGCCGTAGGATGCCCAGATATATGGTTAAACATTATTCTGAGTGTCTCTGTGAGGATTTTTTTTAATGAGATTAACATTTGGCTCAGTAAACTGAGTAAGAAAGAATGCCCTCTCCAGTGTGGGTGGGCCTCCATCCAATCTGCTAAAAGCCTAAAGAGAATAAAAGGCTGAGTAAGAAAGAATTCTTTCTTTCTTCCTGACTGTCTTCAAGCTAGGGCATGGGTCTTCTCCCTCCTTTGGACTCTGACTCAGACTTGGACCGGAACTATACCATCAACTCTCCTGGGTCTTTAGCTCCCTGACTGCAGCTCTTGACTTTTGTGGATCTTGGCTTTTCAGCCTCCATAATCACGTGAGCCAATTCCTTATAGTAAATCTATCTATCCATTGACAGACAGGCAGACAGATAAAAGATAAAGATGGATATCCCATTGGTTCTTTCTCTGGAGAACCCATACTAAAACACTTACTATATAAAAGAGGATTTTACTTTACTTTCGTAAGCTTAGTTTGCTGACATTTCAAAACTCTTCAGTTTAGTGTCTGCATTTGGTGAATCGCAAAGTGTTCTGAAATGCAATTCAGAGCCTGTCCTAAGAAGGCAGTGTAGTGTGCAGAAAGGGCTCATGCTTGGGAATCAGACTGACATGGGTTGAATTCTGGTTGTGCCATTTATTAGCAGTGTGACTTTAGACAAGTCTTTTACTCTCCTGAGATTCATGTTCCTTATTTGAAAATAGGGCCAGTAGCTTATGTCTCACCAGGCTGTTATGAGTATCAATAGCACCAGCATAGTGCCAGGCCCGTAAATACTCAAAGTTAGTTCCTTATAATGTGATGCTGAAGAGAAGGACATTGCTTGGCCATCTGATCAACAAGCCAGCTTGTAAGAATGTGGGTTGGGGCTTGAGGGGTGGGTTGAAGGGGAATGGTAAAGTCAAACCAGCTTACCTCAATATACCTCAATGTAAAGCTGATGTCCAGGCTAAGTTGAATATTTTCTCCCTGCCAAAAAAAAAAAAAAAAATGTGGATTATCACCCATTCATCATTAAAGATGCCATTATAATACCTCTATTATCATTGTACTTTTCCTTTATAATTCTTAGAAGCCCATGGATACTAGCTTCGAGGAAGAGGATGAGGTCTAGCAGTTGACTGTTACTCTACATACAAATGAAGAAACTGAGATTCAGGTCGTATTTTACCTAAAAGAATACGGTAAGTCAGGCCCTAAGTTCAAATATCTCTCCAGGCCCTTAGGGAGCCAGTGATGTCGGGTCCTTTGTAAAATTATATGCAAGGTGCAGTGAGGGTGAAAAATAAAGAGAAGATACTGGTCTACCCTCAGCCTAAGAATAAAGAGAGGATAAAACTTGTGGAAAATATGTACAAACATATCCTATTAGGAATATACTTATTTATTTGTTTGTTTGTTGGGAGGTGGAGAGGGGTAGATGGGGGGGGGGCGGTGGAGAGAGGAGAGAGAGAGAGAGAGAGAGAGAGAGAGAGAAAGAGAATCTCAAGTAAGCTCCAGGTCCAATGTGGGCTCATTCCCATGACCCTAGGATCATGACCTGAGCTGAAATCAAGAGTCAGATGATCAACTGACTAAGCTACTCAGGCATCCCAAGATTATACATATTTATGATTGTAATTCCTTCAAGTCTTTGCTCAAATCTTACTTTCTCAGTGCCACCTACCTTGATCACTGTAAATACTGCAGCCTACCTGCCTGCCCATTACTTTTGATTTTCCATTTCTTGATGTACTTTTTTGTAAATGTGTATATATATACATACATCTTTCTTGAGAGTGAGACAGAGAGAGAGAGAGTGTGGGGAGGGGGGCAGAGAGAGAAGGGGACAGAGGATGCAAAGTGGGCTCTGTGCTGACAGCAGAGAGCCCTATGTGGGGCTTGAATTAATGAACCATGAGATCATGACCTAAGCTGAAGTTGGATGCTTAACAAACTGAGTCACTCAGGCACCCCTCTTGATGTACTTTTTACCTCACCTATATAATCGCTATTATATAATGTATACATTTACGTTTAATTTTTATTATTTCTCCATCCACACACACACTAGTGTGTAAACTCCGCAAGTGCAAGGATATTCTGTTTTGTTCCCAGGTGTTTAAACAGTACCTAACATATATGAGGCACTCAATAAATATGTGTGGGATAAATAGGCTCTGAGAAACTGTAGGAGTTTCAAGATAAGGAAGACGTTTTAAACACTTGCCTTTGCTCCCTCCCCAAACTCTAGTAAAACAACAGTAAGGAGGGTTTTTTGTTTTGTTTTGTTTTTTAACGCATAAGCCCAGAAGGTCAAAAAGAACAGAAAAAAGGACCACAGTAAGACTTTGGAAGCTGGAAGGCAGATGGATGAATAATTACTGTCTTAGTAGAACCTAGAAAGCTGAAGCTTAAGCAGGCAGTGAGGATATCCAAGAAGCAATGTGATTTACACTAAAAAACCCAAAAAGGTTCAAGATTTGGTGGTACCAGCTACCTTTGGAAGTGGGGGGGGGGGGCGGGGAGGAGGAGATGGTGTGAAGGGGTGGCTAAGTACAGGGTAATTGTTCTGTGTTAGAAGATCCCCCAACTCCAGGCAAAACACTGGAGGCTTATTCATTGGTAGGAATGTAATCAAGGATCTCTTGACAAGGGAACACCAGATTCATTTAAAAGCAGCGTTACTGTATTTGTTCATATCCAACCAGGAGACAGAAACTACGCAGTATCATACAAAAAAGTAGGGGTTATGTAAAATATACACTGAAGCTTAGATACCTCATTCTCTTCTCTTCTTTCAGCTTCTAATATGCTGGCAGCCAGGCTGAACTACTCAGACAGGAGATTGAAGGAAGCCTCTTTGCAAACTCTGACAGCTTAAAGGAAAAACATAGGATATAGTATTGGGAATGACTCAAAGAAGCAGTCCGATCAGGAACACAAAGATTTGCTTGCATTGAATGTGCTCTATCACACGCTCAGAGCCTCTGATTGGCTTTTTGGTGCTCCACTATCTACACAAATACATCGCGAAAGATCATCAGTTATTTGCGGAAACAGATTTGCCAAAACAAAAAATAGGGGGGAAAAAAAAGCTGGAGGACAAGAGACTACGCAGGGAGAAGAAAAATATTCCTGAAAACTATCATTAATATTCTCAGAGAAAACAGAGAAAAGATTGCATCCATGGAACAGGACAAGATGCAATAAAAAGGAAAATTCCAAAAGAACTTGTGCCCATTAAAGTATGATAGCAGATCTTAAAAACTCAATACAAGGTTTGTAAGACGACATTGAGGAAACCTCCTGGAAAACTAAGCAAGAGAAAAAGACATGGAAAGTAAAAGAGAAAGATTTAAAAAAATAGAGCATAAATTCTGAAGATTTGAGAGAGAGAGAGAGAGAGAAAACAGAGAAGGACATAATTAATCAAAAAATTTCTCAGAACGGAAGGACAAGCATTTCTAGATTGAAAGAGTCCACCAAGTCCTTGACACTGAATGAAAATGGATCCATACCAAGGCATATCATCATGAAATTTTGGAAAATGGAAGACAAAGAGAATACTTAAGAACAGTCTTTTTCATGAGACTAATAGAGAAGGGGCTTCTCCAAAGTAAGAAGAAACCAAGAAAGAGAAACACAAAGGATCCAGGAGCAGGGAATCCTAAGTAGGAGAGCAGAAAAGGGACTCTAGAATGATGCTGAAAAGAATTCACCAAACAAGAGCTAGGCAGCAGGCTTGGAGAGCAGCCAGTCCAGGCTGGAGCAGGTGAGAAGGTTCCAGGAGGGATCTCTTTAATAAGATGAAATTGATAGAATGCCCAAGTAACCAAATATATTTAGAACAGATATAGACAACTGGTGGGGAATTTGGGTTGAATTAATGATAAGTGCCTAGAAAACTAAAAGAAAAAAAAAGACAATCATTAGGTTCAGAGAAAACAGAGTTGTGCAGGAGAGAAATCATGGATGTATTGCATGGCTCATGTGTGAACAATATTTCCATAGTCATGGTAATATCAATACTGAATATTGATATAGCCAAAAATTAAAACACAACTGTACTGGGAGAACAGGAAAAGTGAAGCATGCCCACGCCCATGTGACCGAATGGGTATATGGTGGTGGGAGTAGCTGTGATGGTGAAGAAGGTGAAATTCTCATCTTCCATGGTGGGAGTCAATAAATAACACACAAAAAAGTTTTAAAATCAATAAGTAGCCGTATAAGCATGGTAAGAAGAGGTGGATGAGGTATTGTTATTTTCAAAATAAGCCTTATGGGGTGCCTGGGTGGCTTGGTTGGCTGAGCTTCTGACTCTTGATTTCAGCTCAGGTCGTGATCCCAGGGTCATGGGATAGAGCCCCGCATCAGGCTCTGGGCTGAGCATGAAGCCTGTTGAAGATTCTCTCTCTCTCCCTCTCTGCCCCTCTCCCTTGCTTGCATGCTCTTTCTCTCTCCCAAAATAAAATAAAAGTAAAAAATAAAAAAATTCAAAATAAGCCTTATAAAACTATTTGACTCTTTATGTATAAGCACACCTTACACATAAAGTAAAAACAAAATGCAAAGAAACTCTTGAGACTTTTTAAGTGAACAGAGCCCATTAGAACATTCCTCCCTCCTACCACCACCAACTCTACCATCACAACATTGTCTTATCTCATATGTCACCAACCTCCCCCCAATTCTGCTACCACCTCAACACCCAAACCAGCACACTAAGAGAGGAAAGGGAGACACTGGTTGAGTCTAGGATCTGCTTTGCCAAGATCTTGTTAGGGGCCCCGGGTCGTTTTTAACCTGTTCATATTATATAACTTTAGGCAACTTAAAGGTTTTCTACTGAAGTTACAAAGATCAAAACTAGATTGTTTCTCCTAATATATTTCATCTTCCTTACATTTCACTGCGTAACCTGATTTCAAAACCCTTGAACTCTAAATGCACCCTCTATTCTTTCCTTCTCTAGGTTTTCCTCCTTTAGAGGCAAGAATGACCTCAGGGTCCATCTGCTCTTGGCAAATGCACTTACCAAGTCTTTAACACTTGTGTAACAGACTATTTTTGTCACCCTTTCACCTCACGTTGTTGCCTTCACCCTGGATACAAGGCAGAGGTACTATTAGCTATAGTTATTTTTTTGTACAGAATATTACCCGTTACCTACCAAATTCTAAAGTATGTTCCCTCTCTCTTTCACGGAGTATTCTCCTGGCTCTGATTCTAAATCTGGTAGCTGACATAAATAAGGGAACTGTTCAGAGGACACAGTCAGGGTGACCCTGGTAGATCAGGTGAGCCCATCCATTCACTGTATGGTACTCGAAGGAGAAGAATATCTCATTTTAGATTAGTTGAAAACAAAACAAAACAAAACCTTTCACACTGTCCTTGGCTCTGACTTAGACAACACTCTTATTTGCAGTAGGGAAAGCGTGCTTATCCTATTTTCTTTAAAAAAAATTTTTTTTTAATCTTTATTTTTGAGAGAGAGAGAGACAGAGTGTGAACGGGGGAGGAACAGAGAGAGAGGAAGACACAGAATCCGATTTAAAAAAATTTTTTTAATCTTTAGCTTATCCTATTTTCAATTAAAGCTTGAACAGATATTTAATATCTGGGGAGAAAGAATTAGGATTTGAAAAGCTCTCAATAGGTTCCAAAGTTAGGATTAACAAATAAACCAGAAATAATTTTAAAGTCCCATATGTATGTTCAAAAAACTAATTTCACATGCATAGCATGTGGAAGATTTAGCTAAACAGTTCAAATAAAAAAGACTAGGCGCTAGTTGCAAGCTTAACCATCTGACAGCAGGAAGTGGCTGAGGAATGAATGCCAAAAAAGTAAATTTTGGGGCACCTGGGTGGCTCAGTTGGTTAAGCGTCCGACTTTGGCTCAGGTCATGATCTCGCAGTTTGTGGGTTTGAGCCCCGCGTCAGGCTCTGTGCTGACAGCTCAAAGCCTGGAGCCTGCTTCAGATTCTGTGTCTCCCTTTGTCACTCTGCCTTTCCCTGGCTCATGATCTCTCTCTCTCTTTCTCTCAAGAATAAATGAACATTAAAAAAAAAAATGTAAAAGAAAATGTAAAAAAACAAAAAAAAGTAAATTCTTCCCTTTCTACTTCCCTGAGAACACAGGTGAGATTGTTTATACTATAGCAGCCCATTCACCAATAAATATTACTGACGATCTGCCATATGGTAGTATGAGGAAAGTGCTGTGACAGGTAAAGAACAAGAGGAAGGACTCAAGGATCTTTCCATAGGCTGACAGATAACATATACAAAAGAAGTGATGGCAGTAATGATGGCCTATATTTGAAGAGTGCTTTAGTTTATCATATCCAACCATTTATATCCTTTCCTTTGAAACTTAGAGTTGCATTATGAGGTGGTAAGTCAAATACGATCAGCATTTTAAAGATGAGAAACTGAAGCTCAGAGAAGTAAATCACTGAATCTCAAACATGTTGCTCTCAGGACCTGTTTATGTTCTTAAAATTATCGAGATATCTCAGACCATATACAAAGATTAAATCAACATGGATCAAAGATCTAAATGTAAGAGCTAAAACTCTAAAACTCTTCGAAGAAAAGTTATGGGTAAATCCTTGTGACCTTGGATCAGGCAACGATTTTGTAGATATGACATCAAAAGTACAAGTAACAAAAGAAAAAAAAGAAGTTGGATGTCATCAAAATTTTAAAATCTGTGCTTCAAAAGATACCATCTAGAAAGTGAAAATACAACCCACAAGATGAGAGGAATATTTGCATATTATATATCTGATAAGAGACTAGTACCCAGAATATATAAAGAACTCTTATAATTCAATAATTTTTTTAAAAATAAGACTCCAGTTTTAAAATGGGCAAAGAGTGTGAATAGACATTTCTCCAAAGATACACAAATGGCCAATAAACATATGAAAAGATGCTCAATATCATAAGTCATTAGGAAAATGCCAGTCAAAACCAATGTGAGATACCACTTCTCATTAGGACCGTCATAATCAAAAAGACAGACAATAACAAGTGTTGGTAAGGATGCAGAGAAATTGGAACCCTCATACCCTGCCGGTGGGAATGTAAAATGGTGCTGCTGCTTTGAAAAACTATCTGGCAGTTCCTCAGGGTTAAACATAGAACTGCCATATGAGCCAGCAATTCTCCTAGATATATGTCCAAAAGAATCGAACACATATGTACACACAAAACCTTATACATGACTGTTCACAGCAGTATTATTGATAATAGCCCAAAAAGTAGAAACAACCTAATATCCATTGACTGATGAATGGACAACCAAAATTCATGGTATATCCATAAAATGGAATATTATTCAGTGGTAAAAAGAATGA
This sequence comes from Panthera uncia, assembly GCF_023721935.1. NCBI lineage: Eukaryota > Metazoa > Chordata > Mammalia > Carnivora > Felidae > Panthera > Panthera uncia. Next base: position 56,961,256 of record NC_064818.1, on the reverse strand, counting down.
GGTACTGATACATGCTACAACATGGATGAACCTTGAAAACATTATGCTACGTGAAAGAAGCCAGACACAAAGGACTGCATAGTGTATGATCCTGTTCATACGAAATATCCAGAATAGGGAAATCTATAGAGACAGAAAGTAAAATAGAGAGCAGTTGTCCAAAACTATAGTGTGGGAGTCATTGGAGGATACGAGGAATGACTGCTAGTGGGTTCCTTTAGGATAATGAAAGTATTCTAAAATTGATTATGATGATGATTGCACAACGCTGTGAATATACTAAAAGCCATTGAACTATATACTTTAAATGGGCAAATATTATGGTATATGGATTGTATCTCAGTAAAGCCATTATAAAAAAATTGAGGATCAAGAGTTTTTGTTTATGAAGTTTATATCTATTAAACATTCCCTCTATTAAAAATTAAAACATAAACATTTAAAATATTTATTTTTGCAATAACAATATGCCTATTACATGTGAACATAAATAACAAATTTTTATGAAAAATAGCTCTATTTTCCAAAACAAAAATAATGTAGTGAGAATAGTGTTACTGTTTTACATTTTTTTTTTTTTTTTTTTTTTTTTGTGGGAGAGAGAGAGAAAGAGATGAATGGGGGGGGGGCAGGGGGGGGGGGGGGAAAAGAATCTGAAACAGGCTCCAGGCTCCGAGCCGTCAGCCCAGAGCCCGACGCGGGGCTCGAACTCACGGACCGCGAGATCGTGACCCAGCTGAAGTCGGACGCCCAACCGACTGCGCCACCCAGGCGCCCCACTGTTTTACATTTTTATTAGTCTCTGTAATGTCTGACTTAATAGTGTATAGCTAGATTCTCAAATCAGTTGCCATATGTTTGGTTGAAGTATATGAAGAAAATCTAACCTCACAGATATGTAATTGAAAAAGGGAGGAGTATTTTAATAGCTTTTTAAAAGATCATTGTTGATATTCTTCTTTGATACTACACTAAAACTCAACAAGTAAGAGTTTCTTTTTTTTTTTTTTTTTAATGTTTATTTATTTTTGAGACAGAGAGAGACAGAGCATGAACAGGGGAGGGTCAGAGAGAGGGAGACACAGAATCTGAAACAGGCTCCAGGCTCTGAGCAGTCAGCACAGAACATGACACGGGGCTTGAACTCACGGACTGCAAGATCATGACCTGAGCCAAAGTCGGACGCTCAACCGACTGAGCCACCCAGGCGCCCCAACAAGTAAGAGTTTCTTAAAGGTTAGTTGTAAGCTAGACTCTGAAACCATATGAATGAACTTCATTTTCTGTTATGTAAGAATCTACTGGTCTCTCTCGCATTTTGAATGCAACTTTTATCCATGCATGATTTTATAACATTATGCTTTGGTCATTTGCAAAATATTCATTCCCTGAGTTATGCCAATCTTCCAAAATATTGACAAATTTTATTCTATAATATCAAAAAAAATCACACTTGTTAATATCACCACTGATTTCATCAAATGAGTCTTTAATTATTGGGAAGCTGTCAAACTCAGTGCCACATGCAAGTTTTCCAAGACTCTAATTTTTTTCTTGAGAGCTCAGATTCTACCATTGGAATGAATATTTTGAGTTCTGGAAGTAATGAATTCAATGTACTAATGTTCAAGAAAATGTCTGCTAAATACTCAAGTCTGAACATCCATAGTTTGTCCGTCATTCTTTCAAGTAAAACTGATGTTATAATGAATAGTGGTTAATTCAGCTCACAACTAAAATGATTACAGTAATGCTTTTCTTCAAGACAACACTGGTTTGGTTTTTTTTTAATGTTTATTTATTTATTTTGAGAGAGAAAGAGTGAGCACACGTGTGCATGGGCAAGCAGGGGAAGGGGCAGAGAGAAAGGAGAGAGAGAATCCTAAGTAGGCTCCTCACTGTCAGTGAGTGTCAGAAGCTCGATCTCATGAACTGTGAAATCATGACCTGAGCCGAAATCAGGAGTCACCACGCTTAACCAACCCAGCCACCCAGGCACCCCCCAACCGCTGTTCTTTGATACACAGCAGAAGTGTTTGATGTGTACTTTCTGTCTTGTGACACAGAATTTTTAAAAGACATGTTCTCAATGGTCAAGATTTAATACAAGTAACAATTTTTACTCTGTTGTCGAAAACGCTTTTTTTAAAAGTAGGCTTCACACCCAATGCGGAGTACAATGCTGAGCCCGAACCCACGGCCCCAAGATCAAGACCTGATCTGAGATCAAGAGTCAGATGCTCAACCGACTTGAGCCACCCAGGTGCCTCTTAAAAACACTTTTAAATGAAACTTAACTCCCCCCAAGTGCATGGCAGTGGGGAAAGCAATGACCATTAGTAGGATGTGGAGCTACTGCCTTTATTCCTATCAAGGTGCAAAGAGTTTACCCACCATTGGGTACAAATGTCAACATGATGGTGACAAAAGGCAAATGAAGTCTTAATATTATCATTTTGGTCTCACAGATCCCACTGCAAGTTTCTCGGGGGATCTTCAGAGATCCATGGATCGCATGTTGAGAACCTCTGTGTCAAATGCTTCTTCCGCTTATGCATATATTAAGTAGTGAAACCGATACGTGAAAGTAGGACCCATGGACTCCTCATCTGAGAGTGTCTCCATTATTAGAACGTCGAAGTGAGTGACACCAATATGAAGTATAATGTGAACTCATATAACAAATACAGTTGATCAAATACAGTGGTGATCAAATACAGTTGACCATTGAAAAATATGGCCTTGAACTGTACAGGTGCACTTATATGCAGTTTTTTTTTTAAATACATAAATACAGTACAGAACTAGAAATATATTTTCTCTTCCTTGTGATTTTCCCAGTAACATTTTCTTTTTCCTAGCTTACCTGATTATGAGAATACAGTATGGAATACATATAACATACAAAATATGTGTGAATCAACGTTTATGTTATCATTAAGGCTTCTGATCAACAGTAGTCTATAATTAGTTAACTTTTGGGGGAGTCAAAAGTTACAGCAGATTTTCTACTGCATGGGGGTGGATGCCCCTAACCCCTACATTGTTCAAGGGTCAACTTTAATTGAACTGCTACCAGAGATCTAGTTAAAAACACAATTAGTAATTATCAGCCAGATATGGTCACTTTAAACTCATCTAGTCCAGGTCATAAAGGTAGCTTAAATAGAGGTGCTTAAGATCATGCAGAGAAGGGATATGGCTAGGCAGTTAAAAAGAGACAAGGTTGACATCCATTCCACAGACTAAAAATAACAAAACTTAACTCCTATCATCTTTGGAAAGGGCTTTCATGTACTTGAAATCATAAGAGTCAAAAACTAGGTGGAACCTAAGAGGTCATCCATACAGGAAGCTCCTCACAGCATCTCCCTCTGACAGGGCAAACAAATCCGGTGAGGGGTGGCTTCCTTCTCCTTAGACCTCATAACCGTTCAAGTTACTTTTACTTAAAATTGGCCCCACCCCCTGGTCCCCACAAACCACACTCTCATTCCCACATAGTTTCACTCCTTTATCCCACCCTCCAGAACAATAAGCAATAGGTCTGTTTCCTCTTTTGCGACATATTTTAAGTTAGGTACCAAGTCCCTTCTTCTATACCAAGTACCCTCTTCCATTTTTTCAGTCTAAAAGTACTCCTAAAAGCACTCAGTTTCTTCCACTTTCTTTTTCGTCTGGACCCATGCCAGAGTGTGTATTTGTTGATGGAGGGTTTTGTTTTGGAGGGCCTAGTGTGGTCTCATCCTTCTAGGCCTTGTTTCCAATATCTCCTCCTCCATGCAATGGTCCTGGGTTACCCTGCTCTTCTCCCCTGACTGAGCCTTTCTGGTATTCCAGGCACTGTGCCATTTAATTCCCAGAGCAACCCCATGAACGGTACCATCAATGGTTCCCACTCCCACCCCTCCTTTTTAAGGCATTACAGTTTGAGAATTTTCGTAATTGTGCACAGCTGTGTAACTACCACCCGGGTCAAGATCCAGAACAGCTCCATCACCCTAAAAGTGCCCTCATGCCCTTTTGTAGTCACATATGTATTTTTTTTTAATTTTTTAAAATGTTTATTTATTTTTGAGAGAGAGAGAGAGAGAGAGAGACAAAGAGCATGAGCAGAGGAGGGGCAGAGAGAGAGGGAGACACAGAATTCGAAGCAGGCTCCAGGCTCTGAGCTGTCAGCACAGAGCCTGACATGGGGCTCAAACTCAAGAACCATGCGATCATGACCTAGGCCAAAGTTGGATGCTTAACCGACTGAGCCACCCAGGCTCCCCCACATATGTACTTTTCTAATGGGATAATTTTGTATGTACTATTTGTTAATTTGAATGTTTCTCTTAACAAGATGTATTAAACATATTCTGACAGCAGTTCATATAGTTTTAAAATGTAATTTTAATGTCTGCATCATAGTCCCATAAATTGTTTCATAATTTATTTAACCAATGTCCTTTTGTCAGATACCTAGTTTTTACAATGTCCTACTCCCTCTTCCTGGAATTATTTCTTTCATGGCTGATATTCCTTAGTCTGTTTTGCTAACTCTGTGTCCTCTTTCTACCTGTTAAGTGTTGGTGCTTCCCAAAACTCTGTCGTTGAATCTTCGTACCTGTAATCCCTTCCTAGGTGATCAATTTCCTTTCTAGTTTCACCATACACTCTTTGGATCTCCTCTCTTTTTCTGAACACCAAGACCCTTCTTCCCTACTGTCTGCTGGGTATTATTTCCAGGTGGATATTCTTCTCATAACTCAAGCTATACACGTCAAAAATTGAACTCCTATTCCCTTTCCCGAATCTGCTTCTTTCTCTCCCTTTCTCCCCCTCTGCCCTCTGAGTGGAGGTGCTAACCTTTGCAGTCACTGAGGAGAGGAACCTGAAAGTCATCTTTGACTCTCTCTTATCTCACATTTCCAATCAATTAAATGCTATTGATTCGACTCCAAAATGCTTCTCAGCTTGTGCCCTTCCTATCCATTTCCACTAGGACTATCCTGGTTTTTAGGTTCCATGACCTGCTAACTAATCCTCCAGCCCCTAATCTGATCCTCCTTTGATCTGCTCTTTATGGTTACCACCAGTTAACTTTCTGAAACATGGAGATTATTTTCCTCTCCCGCCTGAAAACACCTGATGGCTGCCTATCGCTTACAGAAGCAAGCCTAAACTTTCCAGGCCCGATATCAAGCCCTCCTTTCCATGGTTCCTTCCCACTCTCCCACCCCTCCTTTATGCTCGGGTTACATCACCCCTGAGCTGTTCCGGAGCACGCGCTTCTGCTCTACTCTACCCGGTAACTACTCAACATTTAGTCTGTTTTGCTGTTTCTTTGCTCCCTGCCGCCTCGTACGCGACAGGTGTTTGCAGTATTGCAAATGAGATCAAAACGTGCTCTGCCCACAGACCTTTCCGGGTTAGCAAAGGCTCACATCACCTCAAAGGCAAGCCCTAGATTAAGAGCCCATCAGGACAGCCCTGAGGTAGGGAGGGGCTGGCAGGGAGGAAGGGGAAAATCTCTCTTCACATCTCCTCGCAGCCGAGATGCATTGGATCTGTGCTGGTAAGGAACAGTGTTCTCCATCCCTCTGTAAAACTCTCCTCGACTTCTAAAGTGCAAGATGTCTTGCCAACTGAACGGTATTTTCGGTATTTTTTCCCCATTCCTGAGAAGGGCAGACTGAGGTCTACGAGAGCAGGGCTCTGAGTCAGGCTCCCCTCCCCAAAAAAGGAGACAGCCGGCCTGCAATTCAAAGAGAGAGAGGCTGTAAGGATAGCACCTCCTGATTGGAGCAGACGGAGTCAGACAAGCTTGGGGGTTGCTGATTGGCTCCGGCTTGATCAGGCGCTGTTGGGCTGTTGTAAATGTAAATAGCTCTGTGACCGGCAGTAACCCCGAGGGGAGGGGGTGGAGAGGGAGGCTCTTCCTCTCTCCATTCATGTCTGCTACCAGCCAGGCCCAGACAGGCAGGCTCTTTAGTAGAGGGGGCTGGGCAGGACAAGCCTAGGGGCTGTGTCTTCGGAGATCTTAAGCTAGAGTTAAGAGTTAAGACCAGCCCGCGGGTCTGATCCAGGGCTGACAGCTTCCACACAGAGATGCTTCTTTTCCGCACTCAGCTTTGACTGTTTAAGAGGGCTTAATGGAATGTTCCGTGCGAGGCCGAAGGTGTTGGAGGGCGCTGAAGGGTGGTTTTATGGGGGTAGCCTAAATGGCTGTAGTGGGTGTGCCTCAGGGAGATGGGAGCCTGTCCTTGCCTGTTTCTGTTCACAGTCCTATTTGTGGAAAAGGCAAGAGTGGGGGCACAGCTTCAGGCCAGAGAGGTTCCTGATGCTCAGTGTTCCTGGATGATAGCCTTTCCACTGGAAGTGCAGCTTTTCTCCCACCATCTCTCTACTCCAGGGGGAAAGGGAAGTCTGTGGGGACTGGCTTTCTGGGAAGTAGGGAAGAGGAAAGGAACAGACAGGCCCATGGTAAGAATAAAGGGTGACCTTCACACATTGCTGATGGAAATGTCAAATGCTGCAGCCACTGTGGGAGACAGTGTGGTGCTTCCACAAAAAGTTAAACACAAAATTGCCCTGTGGCCCAACAACTCCACTCCTGGGTACATACACAAATGAATGGAAAACAGGTACTCCAGTACTTAATAGCCAAAAGGTGGAAACCACTCTAATGTTCATCAACATATGAAGGGAGAAACCAACTGTGCTGTCTGCATACAATGGAATATTATTTGGCAGTGAAGAGGGATGAGGTCCTGATTCAGGCTACAATGTGCATTATGCTAAGAGAAGGAAGCCAGACACAGAAGGTCCCCCGTATTGTAGGATTCCCTTTATGTGAAATATCCTGAATAGGTAAATTGATAGACACAGAAGGCAGATTGGTGGTTCCAGGGGCTGGGGGGAGGGGAGAAGATGGAGACCGTTTAACAAGTACAAAGCCTTCTTTTGCTGTGATGAAAAGGTTTTGGAAATAGTTACGGGTGGTGGTTGCACAACATGGTGAATGGGCTAAATACCACTGAATTGTTCCATTTATAACTCATTGTAGGGTCTAATCCCTGGAGGGTCTTGTTTTTGTTTTTGTTTTTAATGTTTGTTTATTTTTGAGAGAGAGACAGAGCACAAGCTGGGGAGGGGCAGAGAGAGCAGGAGACATAGAATCTGAAGCAGGCTCCAGGCTCCGATCTGTCAGCGGAGTCTGACTGGGTGGGGGGCTCCAACTCACGAACCCTGAGATCATGACCTGAACTGAAGTCAGATGCTCAACCGAACGAGCCACCCAGGCGCCCCTGAATTGTTCCCTTTAAAATGGTTAATTTTATGGCCTGTGAATTTTACTTCAATTTAAAAACATATACAGCACAAAACCGACAAACAAAAAGACTACAGGGTGAATGCTTACTGCTGTCCGGAGTGCTCTAAGAAAGGAATAGGACTATTAATGAGCAATTTGGCGCCCTCCCCCACCTTTCACTTTCACTTTCCTCTCATTGCTCATTTCCTCCGGTTTGTCACACAGTTTTTTAAAGCTTGACACGGTCCTGGCTACTCTCTGCTCCTGTGGGAAATGGCCGGGAGGGAGAGGGCCCCTTTGGGCCCTCTGAGACCGTCCCCGCCTGGCCAGAGAACCACCGTGAGTCAGCACAGCAGACACTTGGCCTTTGTGAGCCATCTGTGGCTTGGGTGTAGCAGGCAGGGGAGGGCCAGGCCCCCTCCCGAAAAGGGGAGGGCTCTGCCTCCAGCAACCCCAGTATAGCATCTCAGTTCCCTGGAGCCTGCAATTAAGGCCTGTGGTATTTGCCCCCGAAGTTGGTGAACAAGAATCAGCACTTTGCCTGCCGGCCCGCGGAACACAAAGTTAACTACAGGTCACAATACAGCTCAGGCTCCCTGTGACATAGCAACGGTTCGTGGCAGAGGCAGAATTTAAACCAAGACATGTGACCTTTCGATAATTTTATCAACCAGATATTCTCAAAGAAGAAGATGCCCTTGAGGATCTCAAAACCTGACAGGAGGGGGGGCGTATGGTTTGGAAACGCGTAGATGCAATGTCACATATGTCTCTAATGTTTGGGAGAGCTTCACTCAGGTGTAGTTGAAATGGGTCATGAGGTGGAGTGAGATTCTTCTGGAACAGAAGACCCATCTGCAGTTTGACTTCGCATCAGTTAAGCTCCCTGCCATTCTAACTAGGCTTTGCCTCTGAGTGTAACTGAATATCACGGGGCATATACATGAATATATGTGATTGATGCACATGGGCTTTGGTGTATCATCTACTCCACACCCAATATAGAGTAGTTAATGACCTCCAGTTCTGGAGCTGGATCGCAGAACCATTGATCACTCTCTTACAGCTCAACTTCTCTCCAAGTGATTCCAATGACCTTGTCAGTAAAATCGGGGCAGTGATAGCACCTGCTTCTGATACAGGGCGATGACGCATTCTCAAGCCCTCCGTACGACGCCTGGTTGTGTGGTAAGTGTTGTTGTTTCTATCATTGTGTGCATAGGTCTGGTGGACTCAGAGCTTAGGTTTCCCGCATCAAAGTGTTGTTAGATGTGTACTTATGCACTGGCCTCAACCCCTTTACCGAATGTGGAACGTGGTACATGGTATGTGGATTTTTCCGAGGGCTTTGGTTTAGCAAGAATATCCTCCTAGTCTGCTTAGTTTATAGCAGCTGCCTTTTCTCATGTGACTGGTGTCCTGTCTCCCTGTAGTTTGAGGACAGAGATCATATCATTCTATAATTAAGAAAATGTAGAGTGTTTCTTTTCGTTACACTTGAGTTTGAATCTCAGCTTTTTACAACTAATGGTAAAAACATTAAAACACAATTTTTTCTTGGACTTTTTTATTGAGATATAATTCATCTACCATAAAAACTGCGCTTTAAAGTGCATGATTCAGTGGTTCCCTGCATATTCACAGAGTCGTGCAACCACCACGACAATCTAACGCTAGATCATTTCATCATCCCCCTCCCTCCAAAAAAGAAAAAAAAAAAACCCCATGCCTACTAGCAGTCACCTGAATTTCCTACCCCAGCCTCTGGCAACCACCAGTCTGTTTTTGTCTCCGGAGTTGCCCGTGCTGCATTTCACACAGATGGGATTGTATGGGGCATGGTCTTCTGTGTCCGGCTACTTTTCCTCAGACTAATGTTTTCAGAGTTTATCCGTGTTGCAGAGGCATTGGTAATTCTTTTTGGGGGGCTGAACACTATCTCATCATATGGCCGTGCCACCTTGTGCTTATTCATCTCTCGGACATTTGAGTTGTTTCTATCTTTTGGCGATTGTGTAGTATGTAATGCTGGTATGAACTTTCAAGTACAAGCTTTTGTGCGGACATACGTTTTCAATACTCGTGGGTACAGACGCCTAAGCATAAAGTTGCTGGATCATACAGTAGCTATGTTGTAACCTTTTGAGGGACTGCCAAACTGTTTTCCACAGCAGCTGCATAATTTTAGATTCCCCCCCTAGCAATAAGTGAAGATTCCAATTTTTCTGTGTCCTCATCAGCACTTGCTATTAACTGTCTATTTCATGATAGCCACCCTAGGGAGTGTGACTATATCTTTTTGTGGTTCTGATTGGCATTTCTTGAGAGCCAACACTGAACATCTTTTTGTGCGTTTGTTGGTCATCCGTGTATCTCCTTTGCAGAAACGTCTGTTCAAATACTTGGCCTATTTTAAAGTTGGGTTGTCTTTTTATTGTTAAGTTGCAAGAGGTTTGTTTGTTTGTTTTTAAGTAAGCTCCACGCCCAACGTGGAACTTAGACCCACAACCCCAAGATCAAGAGGTGCATGCTCCGCCGACTGAGCCAGCCAGGCGCTTCAAAGCACAGATTTTTATTTATTTATCTAAAAAAAAATTTTTTTTAATGTTTATTTATTTTTGAGACAGAGAGAAACAGAGCATGAACAGGGGACGGTCAGTGAGAGAGGGAGACACAGAATCTGAAGCAGGCTCCAGGCTCCGAGCTGTCGGTACAGAGCCCGATGCGGGGCTCGAACTCACCGACTGTGAGATCATGACCTGAGCCAAAGTCGGAAGCTCAACCGACTGAGCCACCCAGGCGCCCCCAAAGCACAGATTTTTAAATTTGGATGAAGTCCAATTTAGTTTTTTATTGTTATTTAGGCTTTTGGTATCATATCTAAGAAACCATTGCCTAATTCAAGGTTATAGAGATTTACACTTTTGTTTTCTCTTAAGAGTTTTATAGTTTTAGCTGATCCATTTTGAATTAATATTTATACATGATGTGAGGTAGTAGGTCAACCACATTCTTTTGCATGTAGATAGCCAGCTGTCCCAACACCATTTGTTGAAAAAACTGTTCTTTCTCATTGAATTGTCTAAGCATCTTTGTCAAAAGTCAGTTGACTATAAATATATGGGTTTATTTCTATACTCTCAATTCTATTCTATTGATGTCCTTATGCTGGCACTAACACTGTCTTGTTTGGACTATTCTGGGTCCCTTGAATTTCCATATGAATTTTAGGATAAGCTTGTCAATTTCTGTTTAAAAAGGCAATTGGAATTTTGATAAGAATTGCATTGACTCTGCAGATAAATTTGGGGAGTATTACTAACTTACATCTTCCATTTCATGAACATGAGAGATTTCTCTCCATTTATTTAGGTCTTCTTTAATTTCTTTCTTTCTTATTTCTTTCTTTCTTTCCTTCTTTCTTTCTTTCAAGATTTTGTTTCTAAGTAATCTCTGCACCCAACGTGAGGCTCAAACTCACAACCCCGAGATCAAGAGTCACATGCCCTACAGGCTGAGCCAGTTGGGCTTCCCTTCTTTAATTTCTCTCAATAACATTTTGTAGTTAACAATGTACCATTCTTATGTGTGTGCTTCGTTAGATTTATTTCTATTTATCTTATTCTTTTTGATGCCGTTATAAGTGGAATTCTTGTGTATTATTCTTTGCTAGTTTATAGAAATACAATTGATTTTTGTGTATCAATCTAGTATTCCACAACCTTGCTGAATTTGTTTTTTAGTTCTAATAGTTTTTTTCTGTGTGGATTCTTTAGGACTTCTTTTATATACAAAATCAAAATCCTGTCATTTCCATACAGAGATGGATTTACTTCTTCCTTTCCAATCTGGATGCTTTTCTTTCTTTCTGTGCCCCGGTGAATACTTTTAGGGACTGTCTTGGTTCTTCCTCTAGAGAAGAGAGAGAAAATTCTTGTTCATTGGACACCAGGAGCCTTATTTCCATGTTCTTCTCCATTATTATTGTATCCTTTGTCCCATGGTTAAATCTGGGTTATTAACTAGAGCCTTAACCTCTTAACATGTCAAGAAGAGTTCATTACCTTGCCCCCTAGGAGCTCATTATTTACAACTCACCCTTACAGTTAAGTTCATTACTTATTCCTTTTCTCTCTCAATCTTGAATTCAGTTCTCTCAACTGAACGTATTGATCAAGCTCGAAGAGCTCTCTCCTTTCTTTCCTTTCTTCCTTCTTGGAACTTTCGCAGATAGGAATCAGAAAACTGCCACAGGGTGAAATAGCAAATACACAAAATACAGATTGCCTGGAGGAAGCATAGTAGCTCGTTCAATTAGGACAACCAGGTAGAAGAGAGGAGCAAAGGAAAAGAAGGTAGCAGAGCTTACTGAGGATAAATTTTTTTAATTGGACGCCAGTTAATGGGAAACAAAGCCAATACTTAGAAGGAACAGAACAATTATAGAACAACCGAAATAATAGTCCAGCCTAAACATTTTAAAGGGAAAGGGGTGGAAAGCCAGATATGGTGAAGAAAATGCCACTATCCACTTAAGTTATTAAGGTCTGGCAAGGTCTCAGTGAATATAGACTTGATTTTGCCTGCTCAGAATTACTCTGAGAGAATCTTGCTTCCCGTCCTAAGTAAGGGTAACCCTGTCCTAGGGGCTTGCCATCCTAAGCAACTTATGGTAACAAGCAAGGGGAGCTGGTTCTGGGGAACTCAGAAGCCTGGGTGTTGTCAAGGTGGCTCCTATGGGAAGACGGAGCTTCTTCAAACTTCGGGAAAGTCCACATTCTCTTTTCCATGAGGATTCTCAGATAAGTGGTAAAGGCTAAAGGCTTTTCCACCTTAAGATCACAGAGCCCTATTCTGGGAGTTTCCTAACCTTGCCTTGGATTGTTTTTCCTTTCTTCCTGCTGCCGTTAATCAGCATGTTCAGGAAGCCACTTAATTCCCAGGAGGCCCACATTTCTTCACCTTTCTTGGAGGAATGACCCGGACTGCCCGGCCTAGGTTGCAAGGTAAAAAACAGCTTTCCCAGAGATGCTTCTCCTGTTGTTCTCTTCCTCTCTGAGTATCTCTGTCTTGGGTCCGTGTGATCGTGTGACACGCAAGAGACCTGGCATTTCCCCAGGCCAAAGTGCCAGCTGGTGTAAATGTGTTTGACTTAATGGCAACAGACTCCTGGTTTCCTGCTGCCAAGGCCGAGTTTAACCTAAAGTTACCCTTAGGAAGGGCAGGGCGGGTTACTGGGGTGAGTCAACCAGTGTAGCGTCTACTTCTTTTTTACTCTTAAAGGTACAGGGACAGGGTATAGGCAGCGTGGTAAACAATCGATTAAAACTACCCAAGCAATAAGTGTACGGGTCAGCAGATCTAAACTAAAGTCCCAGGAAACTTTGAATCACAGCCAAAAATCGCCCAGACACAGTACAATCAGATTCACTTCACTTTTATTATGAACAAACACAATTTCAGATCAGTACAACTAAGCTTCAGAGTTGATATTAATAGAAATTATTCCAAAATTATTCTTAGGTCACAAATAACTACTATCCCACATAAAAAGGGGGAAATCCCACCCAATCAAGGAAAAGGTATCCTGTGTATTGTTTCCACGGCAATGAGTTTATGCATTCTCAAATGTTGTCTGGCTAGTTATCCACCACTTATCCAATGGATTTACTCAATCTCCCAGAGAGAACCAGATCGATTAATGATAGCATCCAGGACCCACGGTTCATGGTGGACACAAGTTCATGGTGGATACTGCTACTATAAAAATACTCAGGACTTAAAAGAATTCCTCTGCTGAAGGATCCCAAAATGCTTTAAAAAAGCATTAGTCACACCTCAAAACTGCCCTTTGAGGTAGGTCAGTATTATTATCCCATTTTAACAGAAGGAAAACTGAGGCACATTATAGTTAAGTGACTTGCCTAGGGTCACATAGCAAGTCAGTGGCACAGTGGTAGGAGAGGCCCTGGCCTTAGCCACCCGCGAAACATTGACATCTTGTTTTCTTTAACCTTTCACGCTGACCCATTTGAGCTAGACTTACAGAGAATACACTCAGGATACTAGCAAACCAAGGAGGAAAAGTTTCCATTTTAAATGCTACAACCATCTTTTCATCTAAAAAAAAAAAATTATAAATCAAATACATTCAAATTACTTCCACCCTCCATCAAATGTGGGCATTTAATACAAATAGCCCTAAGAAAAGATTCCAAAATAAAGCCCAGAAGGGAATCCTGCAAATAACTATACTGATAATTCTCCAGCCAGGCCCCCTTTTCTACCAGCCACTTTTTGCAGGCTCTCAGGTGCAAAGGAACTCCACAGAGGAAGTGAGAGCAGGGCTCATATGCAACACTGATTAGAAAAGATGTAAGGCACCCAAATAAGTTGTCAGCACACCCACAAAGCGAGGACTGTTAGAAATTCAGACTTGAGTTTCTGGGACATTAATGTGTCAATTGAACTCAGCTTTAGAATCTTGAAAAAAGTGTTCCTTACTCAGCAGACACCCTTCTACCTACACATTCTCCTATATACTGGGGCCATCAGCTTGAGGACCCTGTCCAGCCTTGTGTAGGTCATGCTGTGGATCAGATCCCTGCGACATAATTCGAACAGAAAGATAACCTTGTTTTTGATCAGAATTTATAAAGCAGGCATCTGATAACCTGTGGAATTAAAACTACCCAAGGGATAAGTACACAGGTCAGCAGATCTAAACTACGGTGATCTTCCAGTAGATTCTTTTCTACTGAGAGGAAGAGCTCAAAAGACAAGGATGCCTTTAGTCCAGGTCAACCCCTGTAGCCTCTGTCTATTTGATGAATACAGGAAGAAAGGCCCTCTTCCCTTCCACTATTAGGGCTCAACAGTGCACAGAACATTTGGTATTGTACATTTCCAATCTTTCACAGAGTACAGCCAGGCTTTTGCATTGATGACTTAGGTACAGGGACAGAAATAGTCCAAGGTTCTCAAAACACCGATGATTTTTTGCAGACCTCTCCTATACTACTGTTTGCCCTAGGCTGTGGGGTGGGGAATGCTGGTTAGTTTACTGAACAGAGACGCTGTTCAGCCAAGTTTATGGCATCTCAGATCCCAAGTCTCGGCTTTGCAGTACACCCTGGCTCCAGGGAACGGGGCCTCCTTTTGAGTGAGGCACTTTGGAACTTCCCTTTGCTTCTTGTGCTTCCCAGTGAAGACTAGGCTCCCTCCCACTTCTACAAGCATTGCACTGTCCACTGGGAGCAGACTCGGGCTGGGCAGGCTTACTGAGCGAGCAGGGGGCAGCTAGCATGCTCTCTCGTGTTCTGATCCAGACAGAGGAGGATAAAAACAAACCCTTCTTTGCCCGATGGCTGGCTCACTGGTACCACATGAGCATTTGGCCTGGCTGTGCCTGAGCCAGGGATGTTTCTGGTAAGGTTTGCCAGCTTTGTCTTGAGTCATCAGTGTGGTAGGGGAGCACAGAGGTGTAGATGGAGAGACTCTGGAGGCCAAGTGAGAGTGGCAGCTAGCTCAACTTTATAAAGAGAAACAGTGGTTCAGTGGCCCTGAGCATTCTGTCTGCAGGAAGGGGAGCTTCCTGGTGAGCAATAGCCATCACTGCCTCTGAGTATCTACAAAAGAGCCTTCCTGCCCAGAGAAAGAAGAAAACAGCAGGGAGGAGATAGAACCTGTAGGAGAAAATGGACAGCTAGGGTAGAGCCAGGAATCAATAACCACAGTAGTTAAGAGATTCCTACCTCGCCTTCCCCCGGCCCAGGCAGTCCTATACTTTAGACTAAAATTTTAACAGAGAAGGAATGGATGAAATGGTTCAACACTGAGGGGAGAAGCCTTCTAGTTTTTATTCATTCCAAGGAGAAATTGGCATTCATGAACGAGCCTAACATTTAACTTGTTTGTATAACCACCTTCCAAATCAGGACATCCAATGACTTACTCAGTAACCTTCTGAATCCCCTGGCAAGGTGTTCTCAGAGCCCTTCTTTTGTAAAGTTATCTCTTAGGAACTGCCAACAGACCTTGCCCAGGAACCTCTCCATCTCCTGTCCAGCAGTGAGAGGAAAGCAGACAACCCACCTCATTTCTCCTCTTTTTCAAGCATCCCTCTTTCAGAGGGAGGCACTCTAAGTGAATTACTTCAACATTCCAAGCAAAGGATGTATGTATGTATATTTTTATGTTGGACCCAACCCCACCTCTTAAAATCCTTCCTTCCGTGGAAGGTGGCTGTGCTCACCACTATGCCACAAACATGTTCCTTTTTTGGATGTCTGGAAACGCTTGAGCCACCTTGTTACTATGATGGGAGCTGACCAATGTCCCGGAGATGGCAGAGCAGAAAGCTGAAAGAATTTTAATGATTCCGTGATCCGCTAGATTCACCGATTCTGGACACAAGCAACCTCAAGATTTCTTGTCATATGGAATAAGAAATCTTGTCGTTATTAAAAAAAAAAAAAAAAATCCTTCCCCAGCAGAGACCACTTTTACTACAAACTAAATGCTTCTTCTTTATCCTCAGACTAAACTACAGTGGGACATTGCCAAGCTCTATGCCCATTCCCCATTCAGAGTCAGGAGAGAGAGGAGGCATGCCATCTGGTGGGGCTCCAAGTCCCCACCAGGCAAGCAACTGTGTGTCCAATCACAGCAGGAGCTTCTTGCCTTGATTCCCACCTCACCCCATCTTTACTTTTCTCAATCATACCATACACGCTAACTCTCTCCCCTGACAATTTACCTGCTTTAGAAGCTTTGTGCCCAATAAAGTTATTTTCCATTCCAACTCACAAAAGCCTGGGCTGAAGACAATTAACGGGGGCCTTCCCAGAAGATTTTATCATAGCTCTGGCGTGAGCCACCCATCCTGAGTCTCAGGACAGCTCAAGGAAAGAGTTATGTGGGGCAAAGCCCACAAGCTCTGGGCTACAGAACGGTTGTCTAGGCTTTGGAAGTTGGACGCCCACCAATGAATGACGAGCTGCTTGCCTGGGAGGCAACGAGCGAGGAGAGGAAGGGAAGGGATACGAACAAAGCAAAGAAAATGACGATGGACTAGAAGAGAGGGAAGAGAAGAGCAAAAATAAGAATATCAGCTTAGTGTCGTGAAGGCAGAGTTGTTGGCTTTCAATTTTAAAAGAATACTGTACTGGAGTGGGTTAATGTCATCCTCTTTAGCATCCTGGTAGCATTATTCAGTAGTTAATAAACAGAACATTAAACCTCTGCCCGGCTGGCTTTCGGAAAAGGAACCTGAGGGACCCAAAACTCAGCCACTCTTGTAGCTTCCGTCTCCAGTTCTTTTAATCCTGGCCAGGATGGCGGCCTTGGATACTTTCTTCCGGTCGTAAGCCAGGCCGAGGAAAGCCATGCAGTCGATGAAGAATGTGGTGAAGTTGATGTGCCAGCGGTACTCACTGGCAGAGTAGTCATAGGGAAAGGAGTGGTGGTAGTTGTGGAAGCCCTCCCCTGGAACAGAAGCAATGAGAGTTATGGGGCCACGCTGTGAGCTGCAGTCTTCGTGGTCTCCGCGCGCTGGTTGCCTAGCAGAGGGCCTCAAACCCCTCAGAAACTTGCTATTGCTGAATGAACCAATGAACCCAGGCTCTTCGCCTCTGAACCCAATTGTTTCCCTCAGAGGCGCTGGGGAGCCCTGATCCCCCAAGCCTTTCTAGGAGCCTTTGTCAGAGAAGGACCGGCAATTTCTCCCAGAGGATAAGCTAACTAGAGAGAAATCGCTATGGCTGGGAATGGATTTCAGATTGGAAGATTCCAGAGCCTCGCTAAATATTGGTCTGAGCCGCTACAGGCTCTTTGTGTGCATGTGCATGTGTCAGCGTGGGGAGAGGACAGAGTTGAGAATGAAGGACTTTTGCTGTGCTTCTTCCAGAGATGAGCAAAGGACCACACCTTTCACCACGGCATTAGCGCCACCTCGAAGGGGGGAAGATATTGACAGAATTGGGCGGTAACAGCCCAAAGGCAGAAGAAAAAAGGCCCAGTGCAGGGGCCCGAATTTCCTCAGTCACTACTGGTTTACAATGGACTGTTCCGGCTTCTAGTACTCTGAGCTTTGACCCTGGTGTAGGGTGATGCTGATAAAACAGAATCTCTCTGAGGGAGTAAGAATTAAAATGCTTATGGGGCACCCGGGTGGCTCAGTCGGTTAAGCGACCGACTCTCGGCTTTGGCTCAGGTCAGGATCTCACGGTTGGTGGGATCAGGCCCTGTGTCGGGCTCTGCGTTGACAGTGAGGAGCCTGTGTGGAATTCTCTCTCTCTGTTTCTCTCCTTCTCTCTCCCTCTCTCTCTGCTCCTCCCCTGCTCTCTCTCTCTCTCTCTCTCTCTCTCTCAAAATAAATAAATAAACTTAAAAGGAAAAAGTCTTAAAATGCTTAGATATTCCCTCTAACCTCTGAGATTCTGAGATGAGCAGGTCACTTTGCTGGACAGAAGAAAAACAAAGCAATTCCGGTTTTAGGAGAATTTCGGGAACAGGTAAAGCTTTGGAAACTCCGCAGAGAGTGAGCCCTCCAACCTCTGGCAGGACTCTTCCTTCCGGATCATATTCAACAGTAACAATACTGACCCTTAGAAAGCTGGGGGAAAGCTGGGAAAGACTGGCTAATAAAAGAGCACACTCTGAGCCCTTTGAAGATAAAAGAACCCTAGTAGAGCAGTAATGATATTAATAACAAGCAAGTGAAGGAAGTCCTGCAAAGTAAATGACACCATCCAGGGCAAGTCAAGGTATGTCCTCTCTCTGTGACACCTGATTATCCACAGTGTGAACTGAGTAGGAGGCTGGGCTCGCCACAAGGCCGAACGTACTGACAAGATTACCAATTTCCATAAATGGTTTTGTACCAAGGCTCTGTACAAGCACCAACCAGGCCTCCGGTTATCAGATTTAAAACTAAACCAGATACACACATAGCCAAGAGGCCAAGAAACAGAGGAAGGCCCATGGATGGAACAGGGAGAGCACTCTGCAACTGGGACGGCAAGACAGAGCCCAAGCAAGGCTCAAAGAAGGAGGGCAGCCTTGGCAGAGAGAAAAAGAGCGTGTGACTGTGGGGGAGGTAACTCAAGAAGAAAAAGGTTAGAACGGCAGAAAAATAAGCCCCAGGAGAACAAAGGCCAGAGGTGAAAAGGGAGGAGTGCAACAGGTCGGAGAAACGAATGAGAGCCGAGACAAAGTAAGATACTGGCAGCCACTCTGAAGTCGTGCTCAGCAAGAGGCTGCAGTTGGGGAAGCTCGCCATAGACCCAGCGCCAGGAGAGGACAAGTGTCATTCCAGAAACTTCCATTTCTGTGAAAGTCTCAGACTTGCATCGCCTAGGTGACTGATTTCAAACATGGTTCAGAGTATGAGCAGGCGCACTGGTAGACGGTGCCTGCGAGGCGCGGGAGGCGCATGAAAGTTCCGAAGAGATGGGAAAAAAACGCCCTAGTACCGATAGTAAAGATGATGAGGATTGAGAATCTAATGGGAGGTTTTAAAGCGAAAAAGTGAAGGTTAGGCCACAGTGGGCGCAAATATGTGGAACAGTGAAGTTGCCTAGATATACCAGATGACCAATAGCATTGATCATTGGTGAGGAAGAGGTCACGGGGTCTGCTTCAGGAAAATAAATTCCAGGCCTCGGTCAAGGTCTATATTTAGTTGAAAACAGTGATGGGAAAAAAAGGGGGGGGGGGGAGTCAGATGGTTAGAAGCCTGTTGTCTTAGCCCCTGGCTATTAAGACTGGAATGATAGAAATACATTCATGAATAGTCAGCATTAGATCAGTGAGCAGGTACTTGTGATCAAACTAACCACTTTACTCATGGTTCCCTAAGCCATGTTGTGGGGAAGGTGTGTTCCTAGCACAGAGGAGAAGCAGGAGAGAGAAAGATAAAGGGCAAGAGATAGGACTGATGAGTGGTGGCGAAGGGTCACCAACAATTGCTTTGATGCCCTTCATGTTGGCATCACCAAAGAATAAGGTGTGGCACATGCTTCAGATGTGGCCTCCCTGAATACAGCAAGAAGACAAAATAGAAGTTGGTGCAATTAAATTACAAGGACTTAGTCTACATTATATATTGCACGTTTACATATAACACCCTAGGCTTACCGCCCACCCAAATGATCCTGTTGGCCCGTTTATGCATTCCCTGCCCCAAGCAAGACCTGCAATCCAGCCCAGAGGTGACTGGAAAAAGGAAAACCCAAAGGGGCTCACTATACATAGCATTTGGGAATGTTCTGGAATGTGAAATCAAGTGCATTGTTGTTTTTTTACCCTTTTCTTCCCACAGAAAATCTGTTGCCTGACTCTGAAAAGTTGTCTAATACATTGACCCTTAGTTTTGTAGTGGAATCCCAGACAGAAAGAAGTCCTAAAACAGGTTACTCTGGTTTTTCTGGCTCCTAGCCTAACACCCTAACCGGCGGACCACTCGAAGGGGTCTTGCTGCGGACTGCTGACTTACCTACAGCTCCCAGGGAAACCAGGATATTCTCTCGGGGGCTAATGGTGGTGTCATAAGGGCGATATCCGTAGAGGTGGGCAGCGCTGTTCACCAGCCAGGTGGCATTGAGCACAATGGCGTAACGCAAGAAAGTGGCAACGCACAAGCTGTGTATAAAAGTTTCACCCCAGAAATACCAGGGCACAAGAGTGGGCAGGATGAAGCACATCAACAGGATGCCGGGTTTGTAGTACCTACATTGAGAGACCATACGCTGAGTCAGAGGGGAGAGGACTCCCAGATCTGCCTGATTTTCCCCACTGTCACCGGTGGGGCTCTTTCCTTCTATGGGGTACAACATAGCAGAAGTCAAAGCAAGAGGGAACGGGGTGGGGAAATGTTCTGAGAATGTCTCCGGGGTTAGAAAATGAGGTAATGGCAGGTGAACTGACTTTTCTAGGATCACACCAGTAGGAACCGGTGGAGCAAGGATTGGAATGCTTGTCTCCAGCGTCTGCATCCAATGTTCTTTTTGACTGTAGCCTAATATCACCTTGGTAAGACAGGTGACGTCCCAATTACCAACTTAATAAACTCAGTCCTCCTTCCCAGGCTGTTTTTCCCTTCTGCCTTGTAGGCTCCTTTCTCTTTCCTGTCCATGGTTTCTGAGAGTCTGTGCTCTGTGTCTTGCCTCCACATCCTGCTGCCCACCCCTCTCATCATTCCTCTCCTTCCTGAGCCAGGCACAGAGCGTCCTTGACGCCCGCAGGCCCTCTGGAGGCTCCGTGCCATTCTTCACTCTCTCCAATGTAGGCTACGCCATTGACATTTCTAGGGAACTGGTTTCCTGCTTCTCTTCAGTGGCCAGTGTTCTCTACTCTCCTATCATTAGTATTCCCTGCATCAAACTTTGCGTTCCTGCCATGTTAACTGGATCCCTGTTAACTCCTTACTTGTGGTCCTGCTTCTCAGCTCTCTGACTCAATGGATTTTTTTTCGACCATCCCGAGAGTGACCTTTCTAAAGAACACCTCCGGTCATGCCACATTGCTGTGCAAAAAACTTGTAATGGTTTCCCGTTGCCTATTGAATTAAGTCCTACTTTTGCTTTTAAGGCTCTACAAGAATAGTGTCAGCCTCTCTTTCTAGTCTTATTGCCACCACACCCTGTGCTTCAAGCAAAAGGACTTTGTGGCTGGAATGTGCTTTCATGCTTTAGCTCCTTCTCTTCTTTGTGTTTGTACTTTCCCTTCCCACACACACCTGTGAAAATCTCTATCCATCAGGGGATTCCAAAGCTATCTTCTGCATTAATCCTTCCCCCATGCCCCCCACTACACAACCTCCCTCTCCTTTGGGCCCCTCATTGGTATAGAAAACATCTTGCATGTGTCATGGCTGTCCAGATCTTTGGCTTTCCCTCCACCTCCCAACAGGCTACAAACTCCTTGAAGGCAAGGACTGTGACACAGTCATCATTGTATCTGTGAATGTCCTAGGCGAATAAGCATTTGTTGAATCTAATTGGTTTAATTAAGAGAGCTCTGAGAGAAAGAACAACAGTCCACGGGCAGGGGCCTGTGGGCCGTTAAGTATGAGGGTTTTAAGTTAAATTCAGAACGTGCAAACTCACTAAATTACTCAGCTTCGGTTTATAAGCCCTAGGGGAAAAAAGGGGGCTCCCCAAACACGAGATGCCCAGCCCCCTTATCCCCTCACTCACCTTCTCTGGAACATCACCAGCTTCTCAGCTTTTAGGTCAGACAAGTCTAGCAAACCACCCTTCTCTTTGACGGCTGGGTGTTTGCGTACGAGCAGCCAACCCACATGAGAGAAGAAAAAGCCACGTCGGGAATTGTGAGGATCAGCATCTGTTTCTGAAAACTTGTGGTGAGCACGGTGATCTCGGGCCCATTCAAACACGTCATTCTGAAGGGACAGAGAAGAGGAATGTAGGCCTGATGAGAAATACCCTCTGAGAGGACTTCCACTGGATAGGCAACTTTAAGAGCCCATGGCTCTCAGCTCCACCTCACAAAATGCCCAGGGGTTTGGGTATCAAAGGGGTCATGGAGTTGCCTCCTCTTGTCCCCCAGCTTGCCCCTGAAGCTTCGGTGGAAGGGCAATTTAAAGTCCCCGGACCACAAACAGGACTAGCTTCTTCTTGCAGGTTATATGGTGGACAGAACGGAGGCAGATCACACAGAACTCAGAGAGTTTCATTCGAAAAGCACATTGCAATTCTTCAAGCAAGAAAAATGCTGGAAAAGGTCCTCACGGGGCGCCAAACCCCTGGGCATGGAGATCACGAGGGAGGCAGCCTTGCATCCCAGGTCTCGGCCGGTGGATGAAGCTTCAGAGAGTTCCGTTCTGACGCCTTGCCACATAGACGATGGCCAGGCAAAGAAATCACGATCTTGACTCCATTTCCAAATGACCTGTGGGCTCCCCTAGGATTCTTTTCATCCCTTAAAGAATGTGCCAGAATCTCTTCCTTTGCCCCACAAAGACAACATCAGGAACCGTCAGTGCTGTGACGGAAATGATTATACAACTGTGGCAAGTACCTGGGATGCTGCCATGAAGGAGAGGATCAGTTTGCTTTCTTTCCTTTTTCCTCCTGCTCCAAGCTAAGCCCCGCACCACAGGCTATCTTTTGTCCATTTCTTCCACTTAATAACTGGGAGTTCCCTTTCCCCAGTTCCCTGTATTCTATCTCTGCCATGAACTCTTTGCCTCAACAAACTTCAATATTTGACTTAGCCAGACTGGCAGCCCAAGATAGGACCAAAATGTCGGTCTACCTAACTTGTCAGTGACACCATTTCCTCATCTGTAAGATGGGGGTAATCACACCGACCTTCTAAGATCGTTGTGAGGGTTTCATGAGGTAATCCACGTCAAGGGCCTAGAATAGTCAGGCACATAATCAGTGCTACAAAGTAATTTGCTCATATACCCGAGAACACAGAGTCCAAGAGTCTGAAATATCAGCTTCAATCCCATTATGGTGGAATCCTAAAATATTCGCCTAAAATGGCGAATTTATTGTCCAGTGTCTGCCCAGGAACACAGGGTCAGCTCCTTATGCACTGCGGCCCCTTATGATAAGGCCCCCAACAGCTAAGACTGTGTGACAACAGAGGGACCTTAGGATCAAAAATAATCCCATGATGCTGAGACTATTTCCTATGTAGCTCCTACTCCCTTTTCCAATGTGGACTTAGGGACTGGGCCTGCACTGGAGGTGACCCTAAAGGGGAGAGGAAATTGAGGTGCTGTCCAGGTATAGCTCCTCTCCAGGCACTGAGCTCCTCCATTCTGTCCCTGGACCATGAGAAGAGTGGAGGGAAAAGAACTGAGCAGAGCCAGCTCCTTACCTGGAATGCCATCGTGTTCGCAATGATCAGGAAGAACCGCAGGGGCAGCCGAGCTTTGTAAGTCCGGTGACTCCATAGGCGATGAGCTCCCGCTGTTATGCCCAGGGCGCTGATCACATAGTAGAAGAACCCTGCCGGGAGAAGTCAGTGTGGGTAGTCACTAATCTGGGAAGACATTCACATGACGTTCTCCAGACTGGTCCGTGTGTTCTTTAGGCTTCGGGTGAGGATCTGTTTTACCCTAAACTCCAGGGATGCCTTGGTCTCCCATGCCCCTTCCGTTTTACAAACTGAAAACTACCATCACCTCCCATCCTCTGGAATGAGCCAAATCCCAGGCACTTCAGAAAGGCCAGGCAGAGAAGAGAGCTCTTATCACTCAGCCACTTGTCATTCTCCATCATGAAGGACATTATCCCAGATCCCATTTCCTTTGACCTTCAGTTAAACTTTTCCAAAGTTTTAAGGACCACAGACGACTCCTGCAAAGTTTAGGACCTATAAGCAAGGGTGGTATTAAAATGTTTGACAGCCAGTATGGTCTACGCATTAACCAGTTCAAGGGACCCTGGATTCTAGAGGACACTCACAGGGCTCTGAACCGTGGCTATTTACCAACTAGTATAAAAACATTTCAATATTTTAGCAGGCAGTGGGGCCATATCGGGGGAAAACCCGCCCTGCACATAAGTCATATCCGCACAGTGTCTGAAGCTTTGCCAAGGCTTTTATGCTCTCTGATTCATCGGATACCTTGAATGGGATCTAATATCCTCACTTTGCAGTTACGTGTACTTTGCAGTACGCGGTGAGAGGCTGAGTGGGCTCGAAACCAAGTTGTCTGTCAACAAGCAGTTTGTGTCCCGGCTATACTGTACTCTCCACAGCCCCACGGTTCCTGTGTCCCTCCTTTGCCATGTGCCTCAGTCAGTCCCTGCTCCCTCTGGCAAGGCTAATTCTAGGTAGTGGTGGGATGGCCTCCAAGCTACCGGTGGAATACCCCAACACTGTCCTGCCTCACCTTCCCGGAGGCCTGCAGGACATAACCTCTAGATTATACAGAGATATAATCTCCAACTGGGAAGTGGGTTTCTGCGTATAGCCATCTTCCGCCTTCCTGGAGGCCTGCAGGATATAATCTCTAGATTATACAGAGATATAATCTCGAGCTGAAAAGTGGGTTTCTGGGTATACCCATCTTCCTCTGCTCTAGGAGGCAGGGCCTGAGGCCTTGGTAGAGCGGTGACGGTTGACAATGTTTCATTCCTAGGAAAACTGCTAGAAACAATAGATCCTCAGTGGCCACGGAACTTAGTTGCAGCTGGAGACACTGCACATTGTAACAAATTGTCCTGTGTTCTCCTCCAGCCACAGATACCAGTTTCCTAAATAACCCCCTTCCTCCCCTATCCTATCTTCCTCCACCCTCTCCTGTTCCTCCTACAGGATCTGGAGGAGAGCCATGGGGCCAGAGTCTGTCCCAGTGAAAGCTCTACCCATAGTCTCTCTGAGCTGGGATTGGGGCTTCAGGTGATTTGCTGGCTTTAAGCCATGTGGTGTGTTCTTTCCAGATGTATAGTAGCTGCCTGCAACTGCGTCTGAAAAAGTGACAGTTGAGCCACAGCCGACCAGTCACCAATGAGGAAGAAAAATGGCTCTGGGCATGAAAGCAAAAGCACTCAGCTCAGAACCAAGGAAGCTGCTAGGGCTTTTGCATGCCACAGAGGACCTGGCAAGTTGACTCAGAAAGCACATAAGACGCTAGTGTTAACAGGGGCATTGGGAAAAGAGCCCATCCACTCTGGTGCCTTTTTCTATCAGTATCTCTAAAGCCTATCTAATAGAAAGCCTTAAGTCCATTGGAGATTCATTTCTTCATGAATGTCCAACTCGTCAGCCTAAGGAAAGTCTCATAGCTTTGACTCTAAGAAAGATTTGAGAAGTTTTGCCCCTTGGCCAGTATTGCCGAGGTATCTCTTCAGCCCTAAGGGCTCTTCTGAGATGCTTGGAACCATGAGAAATACTGGAATCACTACGAGTTGCTAATTTAACACTGTCCTTAGGGATAAAACAAAAGGAGAAGCCAAGCTCCTAAACTCTGAAGGTGGCCCTCTGACCCTCCCTTCACCCCTCTTGTTCCTTGAGACAGAGAAGTTCTGACTTCCTAGATACAGCTGGTCATCCCATCAACTAAGCCATCCACCACGTGGCCCGGGGGCGGGTGTGTGTGTGTGTGTGTGTGTGTGTGTGTGTGTGTAAATCACCATCCAGTCTCTGTGTGCCATGTTTCTCTGTCCATAGGTACAGTACACACCCATGGGCAGAGCCCCCAAAAGGCAGCATTGTTCCCCCTGCACCAGCAGCCAAGGGCAAGGAGCAATCAGCAATTGTCTGGCCAAGCTCCGGGCCTCACGAGGCCTACAGGGAGTTCTGAGGTTAGAGGGGGCTAGGTGACAAAACTACCTGTGAAGATCCTCTACTGGGAAGAAGGAGTGGAGAGAAGAATCCATAGTCTCCCTGGGGGATCCTTCAACCTGCTCTTGACCTCTCACACTACAGCTGAAGTTCTGCTGGGTTCTCAGAGGGGTACAGAACACATGTCCCCTCCCCTCCCAAGCATAAGGGCCCTTCCTGGTCTGCAGATGAACTGATTTCCTGCGCCCGGTCAGCCCCAGGAGTGACACACATGTAACCCAAAGAGCACTACCTTCCTAATCCCAAAAAAGTCCTGTTTGTCCCACTTTGTATCTGGAAAAATTGAGATCCCAAAGAGAGGGGATCTACCCAGTTGCATTTCTCTGTGGCACTGAGATTTCCCAAGACAAAGCTTCAGGGACCGTATCCCACCACCTTTACACCAAGAGGTCCGTGGTGGGGGATCAGCTAAAACTTGGCCTACCAGCCCTTCGACACAACTCTCGGCCAAGAGTGCAGCTGTCGGCAGGCATCCCACACCCAAGACTGCTCTGGAAACCCTAAAGTTGTGTTTTGGAGGGGAGTTCTGGCTCACTACCCTCAGAGAGGGGCAACGTGGAGCCCCTGGGGCACTGGAGCCCTCTGCTCTCCCTTTCCCCTTCCCAGGTCAGGCTTTTGGTGGCAGAGGTGAAAATGCCTGCAAAGCACATGTGTGTATCCAGGGGGCAGGGCCCTGCCATCAGCCCATCCCCGTGGATCCCTGAAAAAGCTGAGCTAAGGGCAGGTTAGGGACAAACCGGAAACCATCTCCCTCACTGCGGCAGCCTCAAGGCTGGGGCTGCTCAGGGTTCTCTTGCCTGGCCTGGCTGTCCCTGGCAAGGAGGGACTTCCTGACATCAAGAGAGAGGGGCCAGAGCATGCCAGATGGGCACTGGACATGAAACATTTCCTCTGTCATATTTCGTTCTCAGAACATTTTCATTTGGTGGCATGCTCAGTTCCCTGCAGACGTCCATGGAGTCGCAGCAACATCTGTGTGACCTGCTTCATACAGGAGCTTTCTTCGTCTATTTAACAAAGAAGCCTGGTCGGGCCAAGGGCCGAGGCAAAATTATTTTGTAGATAACCTCTTCTCTGTTCCTCCCTCTTCTACTAACTCTTTTCCTGAGCGGGTTCTCTTGCTTTCCTAGGACTGTGCTCAGCATATTCCCTCTAAAGCTGCTGGTCTAGTCCCATGTTCCCATGCCTCCCAGGTTGTGGCCTTGATCCTTTCGTGGCCGGCAGGGCTAGGACAGGCAGCCAAGCAAATGACTTGAAACAGAAATGCTCTTTCAGGGAGAGCTGACTCTTTGGCCCAGGTCAACTTATTTCAAAGCCTGCAGCACCCGGTCTCAGGGCTCCCTCCCCAACCCCCATATTAAAGGACCCCCAGCATCGTCACTCCTGCATCCCGATCCCCCTAGGCTCCGTTCTCAGCCCACCATTCTTGAGTCACAAGAGACATGGCTGGGAAAACCTGGGCCTGGAGGGGCTGTTGCCTCTGCTCTATGCAAGATCCTACCTTATTAGAGGAGTGGGGAGAAGCCAGGGTACTGGGTCAGAAGGACAAGGGAATCTCTTACCCCAGATCCAGGTGTAGACCTTGCAGGTGGGAACCAATATGATCCCATAGAGGGCTCCTAAGTGTAGCAGAGACATAAGGATGATGTTTCTCCAAACATACTGAAGCTTGGGCCTTGGGCCCTCGGGATCTTTGTAGCTTGGGTCGTAGATGTCATCTTTCATTTCAGGGCGGATGTCTTCTTCCAAGTATGGGGAAGCCTTCTCCAACTTGCACCCTCCATTCTGCAGAATCCTGGAGGGAGGCGCTGTGATGGTGGTGGTAGTTGTGTAGGAGCTAGAGATCTGGAGGGGAGAGGAAGCAGAGTCAGGAGGGAGAAGAGGACACGTGCGTGCACGTAGCCCTTGCCACTTCACTCTAATCAAGGGGGGGGGGAGGGGAGGGAGGGTGGCGTAGGGACAGACCCTGCGCCCAAAGCCCACGTTAACTGAAGAGTCCGGGGTACCTCTGATGGAAGAGAGGGAAGCCCCCAGGACCTGTGCAAATAGATCGTGGAAGGTGGTGGAACCTCAAGGTGAAGATGCGATAGTAAGGAGGAGAAAAACACTCGCACCCTTAAGAACACACAAAAGAAAACCCACATGCATATATAGACATCAAAGTACCGGCACGACCAGGTTTTTCTTTAAAGCTTAAGAAACAAAAGTTGGGGAACCAAGTCCTCAAATTACAATCCACATTCCCAACAAATTGAAGGCAGTACAACTCGCAAAAGATGACTATACAGTCCACGGAGATCTCAACGCTCTCGTCCACCCAGCGCCTGCGAACCCGCAGCGTGCGGGCAATTACTTGGAGCTCACCTCCTCTTGCAGCAAGTGGGCCGGCATCTGGGCTCTCTGATGCGGGGATCACTTTCCCGGGGCTGAGACTGCAGAGCGGAGTTCCGGATAGCCGGAACAGAGGGTAGACTTCGGTTCCCGAGCCCGCGTTTGCGTGGTGACCCGCGGCGCTGCGCCCCGAACCCCTCTCTGCGCGGTGCGCGCCGGATCGGTGTCGGGATCCGATCTGCAGTACGTGGCTCTACCCGGGATGGGAATTTAAAGGCTAGAGCTGGCAGTGGATGTCCCGTATTTCCTCAGACCCCTTTTATTCGCTGCCAAGAAGGGGCAAAGTGCGCGGAGTTGGCTCGCCGTGGGAGACCCGCCTGGGCGGGAGAGGGGAGGAGACAGGGCTGAGGCGTGCTGCGGGATGGAGACGCACAAACAGGATACTGCAGACACACCGCGGCTCCGCGGCTGCAGCCCAGGCCCCTGCCCCTGCCCCCGGGGAAATGCTAATGTGCTTCTGTAGAATCTGGCGCGTCATTGGCCGAAGGGAATTTGGTGCCACCTCGTCCAGCCGTTGCCATTGGCTGGGCGCAATCTGCTGTTCCCTCTGCCGCGAGCTACTCGCTCCCCCTCCCGTCTCTTTCTCCTTCTCGGCTCCTCTTCCCCCGGCCGCTGGCCCGGTGCCCGGCACCCTGCGGGCTCGGAGGCGCTCGGGAGCTTTCCCTCCGCACGCGGGAGAGGACCCGGTCCGGGAGTGGGGGGTGGCTACTCGCCCGGGACTGGCCCCCGACCGCGGGCGAACGCCTGGGCACCGGGGAAGTTTCCCTGGCAACAGTGGGGAAGCCCCGGGGCCGACCACTCCGCGCAGCTCGGTCCTGTCTTCGCGCGCCCAGAGACGCGTGGGAGGCGAGACGTGGCTTCAGAGCTGGGGTCCCGGGCAAAGGGGGCCGGCGGGGTCCCGCGTGGCTCCCCGGCGGGCGCGGGGCCGGGGGCCGCTGCGGAACAATGGTCCTGCCCCGCCCACCAGCCCCGCCGCGCGAACCCGAGCCTGCGGAACCCGCGGGTTCTCGGGGCGGGCGGCCCGCACACATGCCTGCACATCCACGTGTGTGTGTGTGTGCGTGTGTACCTGCACGCGCGCAGGGTGTTCCGCCTTGGAGCGCGCTCAGCAGGGGACAGTCACTGCCAGGCACCGCGGTGGAGGGTGGGGGTGGGGGGGTAGGAATCCCATCCCTCTGTGCTGCGCACAGGCCTCTATGCCTCTGGGATGTTTTGGTGAGACTTGAGCCAGGTTGTAATTCGGGGTTCTCCTCCAAGGAAAAAGGCAGAGAGCGCAGCTTTCGCTTTCACACAGACACAGGCCAGAGGACTGGTGTGTGCAACACGAGTAACCAACAGGTGTTGCCTTATTACTGCAAGCCACTTCGCAAGGATCATTTTATGTCATCCTTACTGCGACTCCATGAGGCGGGCTGTGCGTTCAGCTGAGATAAGGGGAGGTTAAGTCGCTTGCCTCTGGTCACAGCAGCCAGGAGTTGAGCCTTTCAGAAGCGTGATGCTAGAGCCAAAGTCTAAGTCCCTGCCCAGAATCCTGCGTCCCTGAGACCCTCTGACCTCCCTGCCCTGTCCCTCATGCCCCCTGTCTTTCTGGGCCTGTGGGAGGCTGACCATGAGAGCAAGCCCAGGACCAGGCAGGCCATGCATTCCTCCCAGCCTCCTTCCACAGCCAGGCCTCTCGGAATCCTGTCCCAGGATCCTTCCTCTGGGAAGAGGAGAGCACAAGGGGCTGGTGCCAGCCATTGGCTTCCCAGCAAGAGAGGCACCTGGGATTGCCTGGGAGGAGGACTGAGGAGCTCCCTTGTTGGCCACTGGTCTCGGGGTCAGGCCACCTCCCTGGCCAGTCACCGGCACCTGCATTCCAGTCGTGGCTCCCTGGCCGGTGCGAAAGTTTTGAATGAGACTGACTGGCTGCCTCCCTTAGGAGCAGCGGGTCTTGTCATGGCTGCGAAGTGCTGGGCGTGTAGAAGGGAAGTCTGTGCACATGCTGCTCCTCGGGCTTGCTCTGCACTGTCTACTCAATTCCTCTACCAACCACAGGGTCACTCTTCCAGGGAGAAGATCCAGAGTTCCTTTAGGGCTGTACC
>NC_064818.1:56776135-56931144 GCF_023721935.1 Panthera uncia | reverse complement strand
GGGTTGGGGGGAGGTATGCTCGCAGATCTTCATGCAACCTGGACAGCACGCTTGACGTTCCCTTCCTCTTGCCCTTCCGGACACCCTGCAAGAAGAGGCCAGCAACATCCATAAGGCTCTGAGCCTGGAGATACAAGACCCACAGAAGGACTGGCTGGACACCACAGGGGCACTGGGGGAACTCATGACTGTCTCCTGGCCTAGCTGCCCTCTGGCTCTGGCCTTCTTACCTTCTCCTTCCTCACCCATTAACACTTTAAAACACAGATCTAAGTCAACTCTGGGTGCACATTAAGTAAAGACAACCCATTGCCTTACCTAAGTCTCTACCCCATGAGTCACAAAAACTAGGCCCATCTGTTCCCCCATGACTGACAGGTACTGGACCCAAGGCTTGTCCCAGCTGCTGAAGCCACAGGTCAGCTCCTGAAGCTCTAGGTTTTGAGATTAATATGTCAACTTGCCCGAATAAACAAGCACACTGAGACAAGTTGTGATCCAACCAGCCCCACGTATCTGTCCATCCACACTGCTCATGGCATCATGCAGCAATGCGGGAGGCCAGCACTGTACGCAGTGTCCTTAGAACTCTGACCTCAGGCTTTCCCATCGGACACGCTCAGTGTGGAGAATGGATGGAAGCCAGCTCCTGCATCTGGCCCAGCACACATGTGCCCTAACTAGCTCTCTGTGTTGAGAGACAGAGGAAGGACCCCTTGAGCTTTGGAATCCTCCCTGCCCTTGGCCCAAGCTGACTCACAGGCAGCAGACAACCGGTAGAGCTAGTGTGAGTGGACCCCCCTCTTCCTTCCCAGAGGAGAGGGGACCAGGCTTGTCTGCCCTTCTGGATCCTGTCCTGGCACCACTGGGTTCTAGAAGTGCTTGAGAGAAATAAGGGCTGGGGCCCCCATACCTCCATGACTATACTGGTTCACTCGTTCAGTGAACGTTTATGGAACAACCACATGGTCCCAGGCATAGTGGCAAGTGCTGAGGTCATAAGGAGCTCCTGACCTTGGGGAGTCACCATAGTGGGGGGAGATCCTTATGAGTAACTTATGACGAACTTAACATAGGGTGAGAAGAGGCACACCCCAGACCTTTTTGAGAGAATCTGGGAAGACTTCCTGAAGGAGATGGTGGTGTTAAATCCAATGGGGCCATTAGTGATGAAAGTGTAGGTCAGCAGTTGATGAGTTTATGTGCCCAGAAAAGCACAGATACTCTAATCTGACACCCCACCGACGAGGTCCATGCAGTGTGTCTTTTGGACTTGTGCTTACATGTTCAGGTGTGCATACCTGGGAAGGGTCTCTACCAGGACATACGATCTATCTCCAGGGCTTTGGGGTATGTCTCCAGATGACATAGTGTGATTGGGAACAGTTAATGTCTTGGGGCATAATATGTGACCTAGGGACTGATTGCCCAGGTATGTAAGACCCAGGGATGAGATCACAGGGCCAGGGCCAGGCTAGAGATTTCTGTGGTGGCCTGACCTCCTGCAGGGCATCTTCCCCCATTCTGGAAAGGCAATCCCACATTTGAGTATTCCATGTAGGATAGACAGCACAGAGGACAGGCAGACACAGGCACAGCACCTGCCACAGCAAAAGAGATGAAGGAAAGTCCTTCTTGCCCTGATTCTGTGGAGCCAAAGTGGGATGAGGGGGTGGGACTGCCTCTACTGTGGTCTGAGAGAGAGAAGTATAACCCCATTTGTTTCTCTAGGTTGCTAAGAGTGCCCTGAGGGTATCACAACTAGTGTTCCAGGATTCCAAACCAGTGCCTCCCTTCCAGGGTCAAAGGTCAGGGTCCAAGCCTTTCTAGCCCTTCCCCTACCCCCCTTTTTTCTCTTCTCCCTTTTTACTCCCTGTCTGTAGCCCCCTGCAGGCCTCTACCAGAACTAAGAAGTGCCCCCCAACCTTCCTTAGTCCTACAACCTTTCCCCATTCGATCTAGCCCCATGCCAGGGAGCGTAGATAGTTTTCCCTCCCATGGCCTTCCCTTTGCCTGATAGTAACCTCTTCCACAGCTGATGTCACCTCTGCTTTGCACTGACACAGCAGCTGAGCTGGGCACAGCAGGACTGCAAGGTCCAGAGTGCAGCTGGCTGTGTTCCGAGCCAAGCTTCCCTCTGTGACTCTTCTACCAGCCTTTTCCAGCCAAGAGTCTGCTGCTCTCCCATTCTGTTTCTCTGAGCCAATGTGTCCACCTGGGGATTTAGTGTTGACCGAGCCACCCATGTGTCCAGCAGAAAGAGCTGTGCTCTGCATGGGGGAGAATGGAGTCAGAATTCTGGTCCTGCCCCTGGGGAACCCACAGATTTCTAAGAGAAACAGGAGAAAGCACAATAGCCAATTAGGCAAGATAGTATCTGATAATGGCAGAGTGTAAACGTATTAAGTGGGGTACAGGTTCAGGAAATGGAGAAGGACCCTTGCTAATATAGATACCCTAGAACTGGTTAGGGGAACAGGGTAGGCTTGAAACAGACTCATTTATTTTGTGTGTGTGACAATCTATTAATCTATTAATATTTACGCTTATTTTTGGAGTGCCTGGGTGGCTCAGTAGGTCAAGCATCTTACTCTTGATTTTGGCTAGGGTCATGATCTCATGGTTCATAGGCCTGAGTCCCACACCAGGCTCCGAGCTTACAGCGCAGGATTCTCTCTCCCTCTCTCTCTGCCCTTCTCCCCACTCATGCTCTCTGGCTCTCTCTCAAAATAAATAAATAAACATTAAAAAAATTTTTTTACCCCTATATTTAACCTTATTTTGTAAGGCTCAGAAAAGTTGTGCCAGCTCGGGGTTTTGAGGTAGGGGGTGATGTGCTAGGAATAATACACCTGCTGGGTGGGTGGTAGGTACTTCACAGATCATCTAGTAAGCAGTCTTTCCAACCACAGAACAAACATGCTAAGCAGAGAGTGGACAGGAGATTTGATGTGTCCTATCCCTCTTCTGCCCTCCCACCACCTACCACTGCACCCATGGTCCCATCCAGGCTCCATAAACCCTGGAACCTGGGGCCCTGGCCCTAGGCAAATTACAGTCTGGAAGGCCCCATGGTCACCCAGAGGCACCTGGCTTCCACCTTTCTTCTCCAATGCTCCCTGTAGAGGATGGAAAAGGGAAAATCTCGTGCTTGCCTTCAGCTTTGCCTTTGACACAGAAGGTGTAAAATAACGTAATCATGGTGGATTTCCAGGCTATTTCTCTGCTGTTCCCACATCAGGATTTGGCTGGATTCCCTATTAAAGCCTGGAGTTATTGCCTTATATTTGCCTTGAGAATTCTGGATTTGCAATGTCATCTGGCCCAGACGACATTCTTGCAGAATTGTTGGTTTCCCCAGGCGCTCCTGTCAAGCAGCAGCCCAGAAAGCCAACTGTATTCATCCCATCCCTCCCAAGCCTGTGTGGCAACTGAGACCCAGCCAGGGGAGAGAGGAGCCAAACCCAGAACCCCATATACAGTGTGTCCCTCAGCCCCAAGAGCACTCAGGCAGGCCCACGGCGGCCACTGACACAGTCAGTGGCTATCATGCTGGGTGCCCATTACTCTTCTCCCCTATCACCCTCCTTAACAAATCTCAGCTTTCCTTAGACAAATGCCAGCTTCTTCATCCTGAAACCCTAAGAGCTACCTGGCCCTCTGGACCACCTGCAAAGCTACAGTTGCCCTACCATGTACTAGGCCTTGGCTGAGACCAGAACCACGCTGCCAACCACTTAGATGCCTGGGGAGGATCACCTGAGACAGTGGGGACCCCAGGAAAAGGAATGGGGCCTGGTGCTGGCCCACCAGCTTCCTTCCAGGACAGACTGGCACCTGGGCCTGTGGATCAGGGTTAAAGTCAACACACACCTAATCCCATCACTACCTTCAAGTTTCCCTGTTTACAAGCAAGAAGGAGCCAAAGACAGAGGTGTGGAAAAGGTAGGGCTTGCTTGGGAGGATGTTTGTATCTGGATTCATGCAGGAGAGAAGGAACAGAGTCAGATGCAGGGGATGGGAGGAGCTTATTCTCTGGTGGGGGTAGCTAGGAGCTGCCCAGCCAATAATTGAGCTTAGCCAAGATACTAAGGGAGGCCCCTTCCTGGGAGACACAGAATTCCCTCTCCTTGAAGACCTCAACAAACCTTTCTTATGCTAACTGCTAACTATGCGGCAGAAGTGCACCCAATCTTCCTACCCTCTCTCCTTGACTCAGAGGCAGACTTACCTCATGGTCTGACAGGTCTCCTAGCCTTCCTGGGCTCCCCTACTAAACACCTCAGGACCCTCATCTAATCTTGGTGTCTGCTCAGAGGACCCAGATCAACACCGAGGTGTACTAAGTCTCCAGAATGATAAATGCCTATGGATTAGGTAGGACCTGTTAGCAGGGCCTGTCGTGAGATTTTAGAGTTACCTAGAAGAAAAGAGTAATTAACAGGAAGGAACTGGGGAGAGAAAAGGTCTCTGGACGCTCCCAACTGGTTTGTCTTTTGCGGCCTGAGACAGGGCAAGGGTTCTACTGTCATCTGGTGGCCATTATAGGCAAAGCACCTTTGCGTCTTCCCTCCGTTCTGTGACTCTGCCCAAGAGGCATCAGTGGAGGATTTGTTGTGGTGGTGTTTGGGGTCCATTTTCTCCCTCCCTTACAGCATTAATTGTAACTATTGACTTCCAAACCATATTCCCAAATGTTCTACCTTGAAAATTAGTACCATAATTGCATACATCGGTGAATTTACGGAAAACTATGGAATTACACACTTTAAACGGGTGAATAGTATGGTATGTGAATACCTCAATAAAGCTGTTTTTAAAAATCAGCATCATAAGAGGAGTTGGAATAAAGTGAGACTTTTAGAACATGACGATGAAGATATTGGTTTCAGTTTCTTCGGATATCCCCAGATACGCAAGAAGTTCACCCAGTAAGTATTCAATAAACACTTGATAAATGTCTTGTGTAGTTAAATGGAGCCTCTTCATTTATTGCCTCACCACCCACTCTTTAACCTCTGCCTCCCCACTTCTCCAAATCAGGCCTCCGTAGCCTTCTCACTTTCCAAGGTCACCTGAGAGATTCTAGTCTAAACATCTGAAGGCTTTTAATTTATCAGAATCCTTGACCTTTTAGCACTGATACGGTCAATAATCACTCCCTTCTTAAAATACTCCTCCTCTGACTTTTGTGTCTTGAAAACTCTTGGTTGCCTTCCTGTCTCTCTTATGACTCTTTCTCTCCCTTTCTGGCTCCTCTCCTTTCCCCTCAACTCCTTTCTCCCTTCATGCAATCCTTTGGCAATTTCAGCTATTCCTGTGGCTCCAATAAACATGTCTAGCTACATGATCCCCACATCACTCCCACCAGGGTTTATTACTGTCTCAAACTCTAACCCAAATTTTCTGGTGACCTCTCAGATTTCATCATCTGAGTGTCCCATTAACACTTTAGACTCAAACATACCTAAAGCTGAATTTCCTGTTGTAACCTGCTCCTTTTGATCCTTCTCCCCACCCCACCCCCACCCCCACTCCATTATAGCATCATTATCCTTCCAGTTGTAGGGACTTAAGACCTTGGAGCCACCTTTGATTTTGCTCTCCCTTGTACCGTACATCCAGTCAGGGGCCAATCCCTGCAGGTTCTGCCTATGAGATGCCACACATATCTTTCCATTCCTTTCTATTCTTATTTTACAACCATCATTCAGGCTTTCATGCCCTGTCCCTAAACTAGTCCAGCAACCTTCCAACTGATTTCCTTGCTTCCAATCTCACCCCCAAATCAGCCCATCTTCTTATCTGATTATTTTTCATAAAATATACCTTTGATTTCATTACTGTTTGGAAGCTTTCTTTGTCTTTCTGTTGCCTGAATAGAATTAAATTTTTATTGCCAGAATGAGTTAAATGTTGGGCATTTGAGACCTTCCATATTCACTCCCAACCCTCTTTCCAGGCTTATTTCCAGGCTTATTCCCCAGTGAGAGTGGTGGGACTGCCCACCTACCTGCCTTTGCATACACCACTGTCCCTGTGTGGATGACACACAGGAAGTATTCTCGCTGTAGTCAGACAGATCTAACTCAGAAGACAGGTTCCACCATCAGTTGTCTCTCAGATCCTCAATTTCTTCCCCCATAAAATGGAGATAATAAAAACCTACTCCATTGGATTGTGTGAGAATTAACTGACATGATGCACTGTGAGGTGTGTGCCATGTGTATGGTTAATAATGGCAGCTATGCTTTATTTTTGTTCCTTAAAATATTTTTCTTCCTTCAAAGTCCATCTCAATGCCATTTGTTTCAAAATTCATTTCTTGACCCTTCCACTTCCAGACCCACTTTCCTTCCTCAGAACTGCTGTTAAATGCTGTACTTCTCATTACATTACTTCTCATTGTGGCTATTCTCATCTTTGTCACACATTCCACCCATATTCTTCCTCAACTGTAATCTCCAAGGAAGTAGTAATTAATACACAGTCTGGGAGCAAGCGATTGATTGATAAGCAAATCTATTGCATGGAACTTTCATGACTTCCGGCTGATGTGTAGAGCTAGTTTCTATGCATCTGATTAACCATAACTTAATTTACACATAAAATTCGGATTCTGTAGACACATGTGCCAGAATTTTTCACATAACTTGTGATGAG
Organism: Panthera uncia; assembly: GCF_023721935.1. Classification (NCBI taxonomy): domain Eukaryota; kingdom Metazoa; phylum Chordata; class Mammalia; order Carnivora; family Felidae; genus Panthera; species Panthera uncia. Next base: position 56,924,481 of record NC_064818.1, on the reverse strand, counting down.
CATTTTCTCATGATATTAAATACTATTCAAAATGTTGATTTCTGCACAACACATCATGTGTATGTCTGCTTTTTTTTTTAAATTTCCTGTCAGTTTTAATGAATGGCAGTAGCATATCACATGCAGTTCTGGGTGGGTTCAGGGTGAGAATTTTCTAATGAACCTTTTCTAATACTAAAACTGTTTCTTTTTGCGTCATCCAACATTCACCTCAAGTTGAGGGAAGAGAAAGCTGGATGGATCCTAAGTTTCTCTTAGGGGGAATCCAAATCTATATCTTCCCTCTTTGCCAGGAGATAGGGCAGGGCAGGAGGATCAAGTTCTAGCCCCCAAAGAAAGAAGGACTAATAAACAACACATTTACTCTGTCCTTTTGAGGCCTGCCTTCCTTTTAAAAGGAACTACATCCTTAACACACAGGTAGTTTTCAACCTTGTATCCTTATTTAATATTTTTTTCTAGTGTTGGATATTTGAGCTTCCTCTTTGTCAGCTTTTAAAAGATTGTTATCAATTATGTTGATAGAAACATCAGGATAGCTTTCTAGATTTAGGGTTACGGGGTGAACAGAATAAAAGAAACATTAAGCTCTTGGTTCCAAATTCCTGTTTGAGAAATTAAAACAAATTTTTTTGAAGTATTGACTGTTACTGAGGTATGATTGGCATGCAAGAAGTTGTACATCCTTAAAGTATACAACCTGATGAGCTTGGAGATAAGTAAACACCTGTAAAACCATCACCTGAGGAAATTTTTAATCAGTTTGTAGTTTTGCCAGCTACTCTACCTCTCTTATTAATTTCTGCCTCCTTTCCAGGTGTCGAGGTGATCATCAATTTCAGGAATGAAAGAGTGGTTGGATTCCATGTGTTCAGAAGGAATCCAATGCAAGCCTTCAAGCTTAGCTCAACTCTTGTACTGGTGACCACAAGGATTAAAGATTACTGTACGTCGTACCCTTTCTTACAGTTATAACTTTTTCCTTGCTTAACTCCTTTAACTCTCTCTCTAATTTAACTAAGTCTGTTTCCTTGTGTATATTAGCAGTAAAACATTTCTGAATCTCAGAAAACCCTATTTGCTGCCAGGCCAAGAAGGGGAAAGAGAGGTAGAAATCCTGATTCTGTTCCTCATTTGCCTTAGAAATTTGGGTGTCCTGCCATATTTCCTCCTAGCACCCTGTACTTCTCCTTTGCAGCACTTTTTGTGATTACAAATCATAAATTATCTGTCTATTTGCTTGATGCCTATCTTCTCTTCCAGAATGTAAGTTCTGTGAGGCACGGGCCCTGATGATCTTATTTGCTGCCTACCCCAGAGTCCCTACTATAGAGTCGGCACTCAATAAATACCTGTGGAATGAGTTATGACGGGAATGAGGACTCAGGATGGACAGATGTGTGTCTCCTGTGATGGGGCCCTCAGAGGCAGGGACAAGGAGGTATGTAGGGTGATTGCCCTGAGACCCTGAAATGATGCTGGAAGAGTGAGCATCTGGGAGATCTGCCCTCGTTCCCAGTCTTCCATCTTCACAACCTCAGGACCTTGTCAACCAAGCCTCCTGTGAAATTTAGTGAGTAGCTCTGAAGGAGAGAACTGTGCCCTCTCAGGTCCTCTTCCCCATAATCCACTTCCTCTCTCATGCCTTTCTTTCCCCTCCACCTCCTACCTTTCTTTCTAGCCTAGTGTCTCCGGCTCACATGGAGCTCTTTCCTCCCGACTCCACCCTCTCTAGCAGGAGGCCTGGCTAATGCTTACCATCCCACACAGAACCCTGCCTGCCACAGCTGGAGCTCTTCCTAGAAGGGATAATGCTGATGGATCACTTCAGGACCATGTGAACATCTGCGTCTGGACTACACTCATGCCAAGGAGTAAGATCACGGCCTCAGACCCAAGTTTCCAGACAACTGAAGACTGACTTCCTTATTTTTGTTGATGGCATCATCTCCCACCACCTGGGTTTGGTTGGTTCCATCTACCTGTCCAATCTTCTACAGAAGGCATAGACAAATGGGGATAGATATCCAGGAGGGCTCTCTAGATATGGAAGGAAAGTTGAAGGGCTCATTTCAAAAAGGTTCTCTTTGGAGGGATGGAAGACGCAAAATGTATTCCAGCAGGACATGTTAAATCCAGGAGGTAATGGGAAGGAAGGAAGAGACTGAAATGGGTCATTGTGATGAGGGGAGGTGGGTCTCCTCCAGCCTTCCCCTGTGAGGTCCCTGATGAAATACAACAGAATGCTAGTTTCTTGGCTTTCTGGGCTGGAACAGCTGCAACAGGACTTCATACACCGGAACCTTCCAATGGATCTGGCTTGTCTGTTCTAAGGTATTGAAAAGCTGTGGCTTGTGTTGCAGTGCTGTGGTGTTTATTGCACAAAAACAGGGAGGGGAGGACTCCCTTGGGATTAGCCTACTCCTGTCTGTTTCCTTGGTCCACTGTGTTTATTGCTGAAAACTTCAGCTCCTCAAATTTCAATATTTGTGCCATGCAGATGACTAGTGGCATATTGGTGAAGGGTAAGCTCTTAAATTCAGGGTTCTCTTATAAGAAAGTGATCTTCCGTGTCCTCCATTGAGAATCATTGCCACGGTGAGCCACTGTTACTTATGGAACTCTATTATTTATGTTCATTGAGGTGGGAAGAGTCAAGGGTCACTATGTAAAACACAGAAGGTGGTTTGAAGCTTGCTTCTCCCTGTAGAATCTGGACTGTGAGTCATGCCAGGGCTCCTTCTTTAAAATATGAAAGGTGACTTATCCCGGGGGAATTTACATGGAGAACTTATAAGAAGATGGGTCACAGGTTTCCTTCCTATGGCCTTTGCTGTCTCTGGGCTTTTTGTAAGGACCCAGTGGATCTGAGTGGCACTGAAGAGCCTGGCTAGGATGGGCATGGCATGAAAAAGGAGTGTACTCATGGCAGAAATGGTGCAATCCTTTTGCTGGTGTGTGCAATAGGATAGTGTGCAACCACAAAGTGTATCCCAGTGAAGCAATGGGATTGATTCACCAAGTGGGCTAAGAGGCATCATGCTGAAGAGGTATTTTGGGTTCTGATGGACAACCAGGCTTGCCATGTGTTCAAAAATTGCTAAGCGCTGCTCTCATTCCTGACTACTGTTGTAACACTCTCCAAGTGAAAGGCCGTCATTCCTCTCTGTTGGTGTCAGTTGGAATGGAATGGGTGTTGATATGGAGAGTTCTGAGACCCTTGTCTCTCAGAGATAATGACAACAGAGTCCTGACTGAAGGTATCTTCCTTAAACATGAATTTCTTGTGCTGGGCACAAGGATGGATGCCATGGCAAGATAACCAAATTTGTTTTGTGCTTTATAGCACACAGTTCGTAAAGGTTTCTGTATCTACTGTTTTAATCTTAAAACAGTCCTTAAGTTCAGCAGAGCAGGGTTTAGTATGAACACTCTGCAGATACATAAACTAAGTCTCAAAAGGGACTTTCCCAGAACCATACACTTAGTAAGCTGCTGAGCCAAGAGCTCAACCTGGCAGCTTGAGTTTCAAGGTCAAGCCTGTTGGGTTTTGCTAAACTGCTAAGAAGCAGCCTGAGTCACAGGACTCTGATATTGGTTGCCCTTATTAACTGGATCTGGCCACTCAGGAAAAGCCAAGTGCCTTAGAAGCTTGAAGACATTAAGAACGGCTGGACACAAAAGTATCAGGAGATCCCACTTGATTAATATGTTTATGACCTTCTTGAGCAAGACTAAACACCCTAGGAATGCACAGCACCTTTAGAGAAAATTTCTCAAGCTGTGTTGCATAACCTGTACTCCTGAGGGGTATTATGGGTTGATCCACACACATGGGGAGAGGAGACTGAGCAGGGAAAAGCAGTGTTTCCTAGGTTGGGTGACTGTGAATAAAGCAGTCCAGCTCTGGTCACAAGGGTGTGGGACCTGTCACATAACGAACCTCCTTGAGTCCATCCGAACCCTTGTTGATCACAGGCCTCTCTCAGAATACAAAATTACCCCCAAGGAGTCAGAAACCATCTCCTCTTCCTCTCATCATTTCTTTGAACTACACTGCTAGCTTCCTATTTATCACCTCTGTGCTAATGTTCAGTTTTGCAAGCCAGGGGTCCTTTTGCAATTGTTTGAAGAGCTTGTGGGTGAGAGGCATCAGTTCCTGTTCCTTCACTATCAGCAGATTTCGCACAAATTGGTCAAAACTGGCACACTTCCTTGTCTTTTGTCTTCCCAAAGAAAACAAGCACTTTAGATTATGTCTCATTAACCAATAACATGTAGAGATGAAACTCTTCCTTCTAGGGAAGCTCACAGAGAAGCCATGCAGAGTTAATTCCCTAAAAGTATCTGGGCCTGGGACAGGAGATCCATGCTGCAGACCCAGGGGTAAGATAGCTGCTGTTTTTTCAACCCTTTCTCAGGTGTTGGAGTACACTTATTTATCAAGGACCTGAGGCCAGCCTTGGGTTGTCTGGAATCAGGATCTCTTTATGGGGACACTTAAGACTGGTGACTTCCACCAGATCGGTGTTTTCCTGAGCGGTGAGGTGGACTTCAGTCGAGTGAGCAATAGAGTGGCCCAGATGGGGAGCCAGCAGTTGGAGAGAGAGCAGCCCCCACCCTAGCCATCAAGGAGGATATAACCCCTGCACCTGTGGGGCCAGTGCCATTCTGGACACATGCTTGTAAGGGAGCCCCAGGCAAGTGATCAGAGGTTGGAGCAGAGCAGAGGCAGAGATGTACCTGGGGGCACATGCCAGGGTTTTAATTCAGACATCTGAGATGGAAGAAAGCAGACCAATACTGGGGTGCCTGGGTAGCTCAGACTTTGATGGTTAAGCATCTGACGTTGATTCGGGTCACCATCTCATGTCTTGTGAGTTCAAGCCCCAGATCGGTCTCTGTGCTGACAGCTCAGAGCCTGGAGCCTGCTTTGGATTCTCTGTCTCCCTCTCTCTCTCTGACCCTTCCCCATTGGTGCTCTGTCTCTCTCTCTCAAAAATAAACATGAAAAAAAATTTTAAAAAGCAGACCAGTGCTGATAATTCTCATAGTTCCATTATGTGCTCATGTTTACAGCCCTCGGTCCAGTACCTAGCAGAGTCATAAGATAAAGTTGTCAGCTGAGCTGAGTCCAGATATCTACTCTTCTTAAGGAGTTCCAAATCACACTGTCCTTGCCCTTTGCTCTCTGATACATTCTCCCAATCAGGGCTTAGCCTCTTCCCTAGGCTGAGCTTCATACCTTTGAGGAACACTTTTCTGCCAGTGTAGCTCTCTCATAAGCCATAGGAGGGCAGACCTCAGAGAAAGGATATAGACAGTCTGGACCTCCATAGTGCCCCCCACCATCGCGACCTCATCAGCAGTCAGGACCCTGCCCCTTAAGTGTCTAAAACAGGGGCTCCTCCTGCCTCTTTCCTTTCCCCAGCTGCAGGGCCACCACAGGGGACAGCCCAAGGTGAGACATTAAAGGGGCCTCAGACACCGTTGAATGAACCTGGAAGGGGGGCAGCACTTTCCAGTCTCCTGTCCCTGGCCTTGGTCCCTAGCCCAATCCATGTCGGCCCTTTCAGGTGCTTTTAGTGGAAATTAGCCCAGACCCACAACGGAGTCTGCCAGGCATCCTCTTTTGCCAGCTCCTCCCACTGCTCTTTCATCCCCTCTTCTTTCTGACTGGGACCCTCCCCCCCGCCCCCATCAGCCACCAGGCCCATCTATAAACAGCCCTCCTCTCCTCCCAGCACACCTCTCTCACTCCTCCTTCCTTCCACCCCATCTCCACACCTCCCTCCCAGTCTTCTCTTTCTCCTGCCAAACCCCTGCCTTCTAGCCCCCTCCTACCCCCCTTTCTCCAAGGTAGAGGAAGAAAGAGCCCCAGACAGGACTGATGGCCATTCTCCACCCCCTTCTGTCTGCTCCCTCCCCACAGCTAGTATAGATTCTCCCTACAAAAGGCAGGAAGCAGAGGCTTTCTGAGACCAGCTGTTCTCTCCCTCTCTTTCCTTTGCCTTCTGCTAACTAGACTGGACTGTGTTTTGCTCCCTCTTTCTTCAGGTGACAGCGGGTATCTGACGTGCCAGGTCCCCTACCTCATTCCCCACGAATGCTATGGAAAGTCCCAAGGGGCAAGAGCTCCAAACTATGGGGAGAGGAGCCTGGGACAACCCTGCCTACAGTGGTCCCCGGTCCCCACATGGGACACTGAGGATCTGCACCATCTCCAGTGTGACACCCCCTGAACCCCAGCCCAAAAAGCCTGAAGATGGACCCGAAAAGAAGGCATACAGGACCCTGGTGTCCAACTGCTGCTTCCAGATCTGCCGTGGCATCAGAGGTACCTGGTGGGAGGAGGGTTCTTTCAGGATACTGGAGTTAGAAGAGGGGTCCCAAAAGCTTTGGGGGGAGATGTGATCTGAAGAAGAGGTGGGATGTCAATATCTCTTTGGGCTTTATGAATTGTCTCTTAGAGCCGATGTCCCCAGAACACAGAGGCCAGTCTCATGGTCTCTCAGAGAGAGAGCCTGGTGCAGTCATCTCCATCTCTGGGGACCCAGAAAGGTATGTGGGAGTTAGCTGGAGGGAGGGCATATTTGTGATGACACCCTAGATGGTCCCACCTGAAACAAGGACCTCCTTTCCAGGTCTTCATTCTCTAATACCCAGTGTCTTTTCCACTATCTACCTCAGGGTGTTTGATGAAGGAGGGCAGGCTTGAGTGTGGTTAGAGTAGCCAGATTCAGGAAGATAATAATACGGTGATGTGTGAGGAGAGGGCCAGAGTAGAAATGGGAGTAAAGTCCAGGGACTGATGGGCCGGGCAACTGGGAGGAACCCTGCTCTTAGGGATCCTAGATGTCTCTCCTATGTCCCTTAGGACTTTGGGGAACAACCCTGACTGAGAACACAGCTGAAAACCGGGAGCTGTATGTCAAGACCACCCTGCGGGAGCTTTTAGTATACATCGTGTTCCTGGTGGACATCTGCCTCTGTGAGTAACATTTGTCTCTGTGTCTCTGTGAGAAGCATCTATGCATACAACATCTGTGTACACACTTCCGCAGCAACACCCGTGGAGATGGCATCTGTGTGTGAGCAGGTCGTGTCCTGGGATTGATTACCTTTTCGGTTAAAGATATTTTTATTAAAAAGAATTTGTCAGGGCATCTGGGAGGCTCAGTCATTTAAGTGTCTGACTCTGGCTCAGGTCATGATCTCTTGGGTCACGAGCTCTGCCCTGACAGTGCAGAGCCTGCTTGGGATTCTTTCTTCCTCTCTCTCTCTCTCTCTCTGTGTGTGTGTGTGTCCCTCTCTTGCTCATGCTCCTCTCACTGTCAAAATAAATAACAATAAAATTTAAAAGAAATTTTTGTCACTGAGTTCAGGAGAAGAAGGCAGATTGTTAGAAAGCTATTAAAGTTGTTTTGTCAAGCATTATGAGGGGAATACAGTTTTTAAATTCAAGTTCCTGGCACCAATTCAGCCACCACCATGTTCTGTTGGAAAGTGGAAGTTTTTACCCTTCTGTAAAATGTGGAAAATGGTTCCTTTCTATTTGGAACAAAAATAGTTTGGTGGGTTTTACATGGTTATTATGCTATGTCTGATCCCCGTTTCTTTAGAGGCAGAAGGAAAAAGGTTCAGCAGGCCTTAGAGCTCAGATTCCTGATAAAGGGGTTAAAGATGCCAGTGCTATGGTGGTCAATACAGCTAAGATTCTCCCATGTGAGAGACCACCATGCCACAGACATTGAAGCAAGCTTATCTGAAGTTCTGGGAACTTCCCAAACTGGGAAGGTTTGGTATCTAAGTTGAAAGAACCCAGTGAAAGGATAAAACACTGAGCCATGAAAGGATAGAGTCAAATAATTATAGATAATAACAAAGGTGCACCAAATAGATGGTATAAGGCCTATAGATAGGATGCTTTGTACATAGCCAATGGCTTCTTCAAAAACTTGCACAAGTGAATTTTAGCTAGTTTCATGGAGTTGTGTGTGTACGTGTGTGTTAATTAAACTGAAGTTTGGACCCTACAACTAAGGTGCCTCCATTATTACATGACCTTATACTCCACAGAAAGCTCTGTTCTTTTTAGGATGCATGAATCTTTTGAAAGTGTCTGAAAACATAAGTGTAGATGGAAAATGTCATCATCTTAGAGCCAACTGCATTTATGTGAGCCCTGTAGGAAAACTGAGCAGAAAGCACTTTCTCTGGTTGCACTCTGTTAGGACTTACTCTGTGGGAATAGAAGGGGCAGTTCTGAGTGTTTACCATGGGTCATCAGCACAGAGTGAAAGGAGACAGTGTGTGCGGGAAACAACAGTTGACCGAGTGTACGTTCTGTGGGGGCCATTTGATTCCTTTCAGCAAGTGACCATCAGAAATTCATTTGTTGACATATTGATTTTTTGTCTTAACCATCTGTTAGGAAGGAGTGTCCTCTACTTTTTCAGATCCCATGATAGCAGCTGAAACCCGCAGGGAGAGCCTTTCTATATAAATGTCTCTATTTCCAGATTAGCCTCTGGAGCAAGATTGGGAGGTTCCTAGCTCCCCAGAGTCATAGTGAACCATTTCTGACTCCTGTGTATGGAACTGAAGGGGGTTGAAGTTGGGTTTCTGGAAGCCCACTGAGAATATTTAGGGGCATTTTAATGCACTGGTGAATGCTAAATGGTCTATGACTTGCCAAAGTCTGAGTCATAAACTCAGTCCAATAAGTGCAGAGTCCCTGAGCAGCCAGATTTAGAGGTTGTCCAGTTCAAGGACACAGAAATCCCTTCTCTATGATTCCTCCTGTGGTGCTCTGTCAGGTGGCCAACTAGCCCCATCCTGGGAAATATCCATAGGGATTTCACTATTTCATGGGGCAACCCATTCTACAGCTAGGCAGGTCTATTTCAGGGTGGCTATTGTGTTGTTCTATTAGGATGCTGTCTTCCAAGAGCTTCAGTGACATGTGTTTGGAAATCCACCTTTATCAGTGTGCTTTTCCCTGTCAGTTCCTATGGATTCAGATGTTTCAGGATCCATATTTGGGTCAATACTGTGGCATAATGGAAAGATATGAAGGTTGGAGACAGACAAACTGGATTCAAATACCAGCTCTGGCACTTACTGGTTTTATAACTTTGGGCACTTTCTTGTTGCTAGAACAAGGATAATACTATTTATCTTATGGAGATAACATATATAATTAATCTAACCCAATCACTGATAGTAATTATCTTTGTATCATCTAGTGGAATTTCAATATACTCACTTGGTCCTCTAGAGTGGTTATAAAAAAAATACCTCTCAAGAAAGAAGCAAATCTGAAAAGGCTACATATTGTATGATTCTAACTGTGTGACGTTCTGAGAAAGGTAAAGCTATGGAGATAGTAAAAGGATCAGTGGTTTCCAGGGATCCGAGAGGTGAGAGAGATGAGTAGGTGGTGTGCAGAGAATTTTTAAGGCAGTGAAACTACTCTGTATGATGATGATATAATAGATACCTGTCATTATACATTTGTCCAAACCCATATAATATACAAAACCAAGAGTGAACACTGATATAAAGTATGGACCTCGAATAATGATGTGTCGATGTAGAGTCATCGATTGTAATAAATGTACCACTCTGATGGATGATTTTGATAATGGGGGAGTCTGTCCATATGTGGAGGCAAAGGTATATGGGAAATCTCTGTATCTTCCACTCAGTTTTGCTTTGAACCTAAACCTGCTCTAAAAAAGTAAGGTCTATTTGGTTTGTGGTTGGCTTCACAGATAGGCATATAGGGCTAATATCATTTGAACAGCACCATTTAAGTTAAGGCATTTTCTCCAGAAGACCTCAGTTTATCACTACAACCACATCCTTGTTGTTATTAACAGCACACACACCAACCTTTTACTGAATGAAAGCACTACGCTATGTGCATTATCTTGTTGACTACTCACAGTGATTCTAGGATATTGGTTCCGTCATCACTCCCATTTTATAAATCCAGAAAGGTTTAGATATGTAAAATAGCTTGCCCAGGGCCATACAGCAAGTAAGCGGCAGAAGCAGGGATCTGATTCAGTGACTGTTGGCTTGATTCAGTTATTGAGACTTTTAACCAGAATCTGCTACGGCCTCTCTGCATGTCAATGTGTTACACATTAATTTATTAACACCCATCAACATCTTAGCAAGGATAACTACCTATCCTACCTTAGGAGAAGCATAATTTTGAGAGAATTCTACCAGCTGGTTATTTTTCTTTCTTGTTATTGTTGTATTTTAAAAATGATATAAAAACATTAAAGAACATTTGAAATATAGGTCACCTATAATTTACCACCACAACCCCATAGATATTGTCACTTATCACCAGTCCTTATCCACATACTTACATATTTTACCTAGTTGTATCATATGGTTCCCTTCACTTACAATTGTATCTTAAATACTTCTTCATGTTCGTAAGCAGTTTTTATATTTTCATTTTAATGACTACAGTCACATCACAATTAACTATAATACTTCTCTTGTTGTCTCAGTATTTGCCAACTATAGGTAAATGTATGTATACTTGGTACTTTTTGCCATTTTTGTTAATTATTTCCTTTGGAATTTCCAGGGAGGGAGATTACTAGGCCAAAAGATAGGAATACCTTCTTAATCCTTGCTATGTGGTGTTATCTTTGCCTTTGTAAGGGATCATACAAATTTATGATGCCACTAGTACTCTGAGATCAGACCAATTTTGTCACAATCTCACCAACATTGGATATTCTCATTTGTAATTTTTGTTATTAAGTAAGCATAACATGGTACAATTTGCCTTAATTTGCCTTTGATTATCAGTGAGGACAGACAGTTTTCTCAAGCTTTAATTTATTATGTGTATCTACTTTTGTGTAAATTGTTTAAGGAAGGCATGTTTTAAGAGGGACAAGAGAGGGGATGGGGCGTGAAGTTTGGAACATTAGACCCTAGGGGAGGGACCAACCACCAGGAGGCTCATTTCCAGGATTTGGATTCCTGGGGCTAGGAAAAATAGCCTACTTTGGCCTGGGACAGGCCCTCATAATCTATGGTGGGCAGCCATACTGACCACATTCCTTTTCCCATATGCTTTATTCTAGGACATGGGTGGCGCTAGATACCAGAGCTATTAGGAGTTTCATCAGCGAAAATAGAGCTATCTTTTTTATGCAGGCGGTGTGGGTGAAACATCAGTATTCCCACAATAACCCTATCAGTTGGGCAGCCTTTTAAGTCTTACAAAGAGCTTTTACGCCTATTATCTCATTTGGTCTTGACAACAATCCTGTAAGGAATAGATATTACTTCCATTTCACAGATTAGGAAGCCGTTATTATTGTCATTATGAATAGTTCAGGAACGATCAGTAATTCAGAACAGTCCCTGATGGGTGGATTTTGTCCTCTTCCTCTACATAGAAAATGCTGGAGAATGATCTTCTTGCCTCCACTCCTCCCCTCCCACCATCCTGATATTTATGAAAGGGCTTCCAGCGCTTTGTCTTCTTGGCAGGATGGCTGTAGCCTTTTGTTGTTGGAGGAAACATTGAAGGTCTTTGTATGAAAACAATGGCTGTTTGTTTAAGGAGACAGTATTGTTATCTCAAAGATGCACCTGGGACTGGCCCTGTATAGGAGCGGCTCTGAGACAGGGCACGGCTGGGTCTGGTCACCATGCAGTTGGGGAGGAGGGCACAGACCCTCAATCTTTGGTGACTTGTGCCTCCACACCAACTAATGTCAGCTGGATGCTCTTTATTCATCAATGGTTGTAAGGAAATGCCTATCTCTGTTCACTCTGCCTTTTTTGAGTGGATCTCAAGGATCTGTTCATAGATTGGTAGAATCCTGCATTAACAGGAGAAGTTGAAGTAAATTTGGAGTCTAGGAAGAAGATGTCCTTCTTTTTTTCTTTATTGAGATATAATTAACATACAACATTGCATTCATTTTAGGTGTAAAACATGATTTCATATATGTATGTATTGGGAAATGATCTCCACAATTAGTTTAGTTGACACTCGTCACCATAGTTACTTTTTTTCTAATAATGAGGATTTTTAAGATTTAATCTCTTAGCAACCTTCAAATATACAATACCGTATTGTTAACTATAGTCATCATGCTGGACTTATTAATCTTATAATTGGAAGTTTGTACCTTTTGACCACCTTCACTGATTCCACTTCCCCTCTCATCCCCCTGTATCTGACAACCACCAATTTATTCTCTGTATCTATGAGTTTGTTGGATTTTGTTTCTGTTTTTTTGTTTTAGACTCCACATATAAGTGACATCATACAGCATTTGTTTTTCTCTGTCTGACTTACTTCACTTAGTATAATGTCCTTAATGTCCATCCATTATGTTGCAAATAGCAGGATTTCCTTTTTTGGTGGCTGAATAATATTTCATTGTACATGTGTACTGTATTTTCTTTGTCCATTCATCTGTCAATGGCCACTTAGGTTGTTTCCATGTCTTGGCTATTGTAAATAAAGCTGCAAGGAGCATAGGGGTGCAGATATCTGTTTGAGATAGTGATATCATTTTCTTAAGATAATACCCAGAAGTGGAATTGCTGGACCATATGGTAATTCTAGGTTTTCTTTTTTTAATTTTTTTTAACACCAGAGCATGAGCAGGAGAGAGGCAGAGAGAGAGGGAGACACAGAATCCAAAGCAGGTTCCAGGCTCTGAGCTGTCAACACAGAGCCCGATGCGGGGCTTGAACTCAGGAACAGTGAGATCATGACCTGAGCTGAAGTTAGACGCTTAACTGACTGAGCCATCCAGGCTCCCCTGGTAGTTCTAGTTTTAATTTTTTGAGGAACATCCGTAGGAAATGTCTTTCTTGACTGGACATTCCTAGAATTGGCAAGGAAAGGGACAGAAACATATTGGAGGTTCAGGAAATGTCTGTGGGTGAGCTCTCATACCCTATGTGACTGTAAGGATGGCAGAAGATAATTGGTCACATAGAATCATGACGTTAGTGAAGGTATGATGGTGATGGGAAGAGCATGGGACCTGGAATAAGACGACATGGTTCAAATGACAGTACAACCAGTTATTAGCCATTGCCTTTAGCAAGATAGTTCAAGATACATAAATCCCTGGAAACCCTGATTTCTTTACATATCAGATGATGGTAATGACCACCTCTGTAAGATTGGTGGAAAAGAAGTAAGTACAAATAGAACAGTGCCTGGCATATAGTAGGCTTTTAATAAATACCAGTTTATTTCGTTTATAAGTTAGGAAATAATTGAAATGTAAAGTTTAACCCACTGGAAGCCTGAGATCTGAGAAAAGCCTGAGAAGACATCAGGATAATGCTTATGAAGGATCGGAAAGACTAGGCCCTCTAGAAACAGTTGCTGGGGATCAAGTTTGGCCATGGCTAGGAAAAGCATGAAATCATGAAATCATGAAAAGCATGATTTCATGCTTTTCCTAGCATGCTCAGTTACCTATGGCCCACCCAGACACAGAAAGTTACAAAGTCCTTCTGGTACTAGGGTGAAGTGATCTGAGCCAGCTCTACCTAAATAATAGGGATTTAGGCCCACTAGCACACTTTGGCCTATATTTACTGTAGTAGAATTCCCTGGTGCCCCAGAATTCTGAGGGTCTGGATCACTGTTACAAGACTGGTGAGCCTGGACATATCTTGTTGTCCAATGCTAGATGATAACCTGTCATTTAGTTTTCCCCCTCATGAGGCTGTCACTGGTCTCTAGGAATACAGTAGTACATTTAAGTGCCAGTTCTTGGAATCAGGGAAAGGCTTTTTACCTACAACTATGCTTTGATAAGTACAAAGAGCAGGCAGCAGTAGCTGATAAAATCTAGCTATTCTAGATTTTTATAAATGAGCTCAGTTTGGGGCACTGCTGGTGTGAGTAGCCAGAGAAAGAGCATGTAGCTGTCATTCATAAAGCATGAGTCTGAGTATTGACTCTGCCTCTTGCCAATTGAATGACCCTGAGCAGACCACATAAATTTGAATTTCATGATTCATAGTGTTAAAAAGAAAACCACAGGACCCAAATGGTGTCACTTAGGTTAAGGCCCCACGTCAGTAAATGAAGACTTACTACCTGACCCAATTGCAGTTTCAACCTCCCAAAAATGTAACCTTTAACCAGTTGCCATGGGAATTGCCTGGCCAACACTAGGAAATTTACTGATAGGTCCCTTCTGTTCCGCATAGAAGGGCGATCTTGCCTAAAACAATGGCTTCTTTGCTAATAATTTCCTTTTTCCACTCCCTCTTTAAAAACCTTTCCTTTTCTGAAGCCCTTTGGAGCTCCCCTCTACTTGCTAGATGGGATGCTGCCTGATTCACAGATCAATTAATAAAGCCAATTAGATCTTTAAAATTTACTTGATGGAATTTTGATATTTGACAATAGGAAAACTGCTCGTGGGCAAAGTGGGATAGTTAGACCATGTCTGACAAGCTGTTGGGAGGTATTGCATGAGAAAATGCTTTGAAAACAATGAAACATGGTACACAGGTAAAGGATTATAATAACGCTGGTAATAATTTCCTTATGCTATTCGGTGGTGGCAACAGTAAGTCTATGATTTTAAGTTCAAGTACATCGTTAGACCTGTATGGAGGTTCTAGTCACAGATATAAGGCAAAGGGCAATATTGTCAAAGTTGTGCTCCAAGGACCCTGGGGCCTCCTGAGACCCTTTCAGGGGGTTTGTGAGGTCTTCCTTTACCAAATTACATGTCTGAGAGAGGTCATATTTTCTTCATATATATGTCTTTTTTTTAATTTTTTTTTTCTTTCACATTTATTATTGAGAGAGAGACACAGAGCATGAGCAGGGGAAGGGTAGAGAGAGGGGGAGACACACAATTTGAAGCAGGCTCCAGGCTCTGAGCTGTCAGCACAGAGCCCGATGCAGGGCTCAAACTCACAAACTGTGAGATCGTGCGTGACCTGAGCCGAAGTCGGTAGCTTAACCAACTGAGCCACCCAGGCGCCCCTCTTCAAATATATTTCAACCAAACAACATACAACAACATGTTGAATTCTGAAGCAGATGTGAGAATCCAGCAGTATTCTTTAAAGATGGACATTAAACAGGCTTGCAAAAGGGTTAAACAATCCCATTTTTCCTCACCAAATTTATTTGTTTTGTTTTAGAAAATAATTGCTTTTCATAAAAATATGTTGTCTATGTTTATGTATATTGGGTTTGTTATTGTTTAAAAATGAATCATTATTATAAATGCTTAAATTTTTCCTCAGTTTTAATTTCTGTAAGGTAATTATTGTTAGATACAACCCAAATTAAAACTTTTTTGAGTTCCTAATAATTTTTAGGAGTCACAAAAGTGTCCTGAGAACAAAATGTTTGACAACCACTTGTTTAGAGAATGAGTCTCAGTCAAATCATATTGTTTCTCAGCATGGAGTGTTCAACAAATGAAATATTGAGAGCTTATTAGCAAAACATCCAAACTAAGGACAAGATCCTGGCTATTCACACATTCATTCTTTCAAATATTTATGAAGTCCTATTACCTCAGTCAACTATTAAAGGCTTTCAGATACATGAGATACACACTCTGCCTTCAGGGAGCAAGGGAAGCCAACACATAAACCGACAGTGACACACAGATGGAGAGGTGCTCCAGGGTGACAGCAAGGTGGACAGAAGGTTCAGAGAGACCTGGGAACTCTCGCAGGTCTCAGAAGCAAGCAACTATTCAAGTCTGAGGAAACCCAAAGTCATTGCCATTTGTGTGTGTGTGTGTGTGTGTGTGTGTGTGTGTGTGTGTGTTGCTGTTGTTTTGTTTTAACATTACTGGCTCTCAGCCTGGAGTAGGCAGGGGTGGGAGCAAGAGCCAACTGAGGCCTCAGGCTATGAATATGCAAGAGCTTTGCCAGAGTCAGAGTCTGGAAGGGCAATGAAAGGAAAATATAAAACAGTGTTTCTCCTCATTCCATTCCAAAAGAATTCTACCCCTTGCCCCCCAAAACCCTGGGAATATCTTTATTAAAAGTTTAACTAATACATAGTTCTTTGTTAAAAACAAAAGTCAAATAATATGGAAAATGTTAAAGGCCACTATTATTAAACACTGTAAATAGTTTGGTGTATATCATTTCAGCCATTTTCCAGGCACTTATATTTGAATTTTAGTGAAATGCACTCATTTTATATAATCCTCTAGAGAATGCTCTGAGGATTTAACCCTTCCCTCATTTCTAGGTCTCAACTTTCTTCTGCCTACTGTCCATTTTAAGAAACATGAGACATTTGGAATCCAACTTTATATAAATGACCTAATAGAGTTAATTAGAACGTGTGAGTAGAAGGAGGAATTGCCCAAGAAGAACAGCAACAATAAGAGGATTTCTTCTTTTTTTCAAGTTAATTATTTATTTGGAGAGAGAGAGAGAGAGAGGTACATGAGCAAGGGAGGGGCAGAGAGCAAGGGAGAGAGAGAATCCCAAGCAGGCTCCACGTTGTCAGCACAGAACCCAACGTGGGGCTTGGTCCCATGACCATGAGATCATGACCTGAGCTGAAATCAAAGTCAGATGCTCAACTGACTGAGCCATCCAGGCACCCACGTCTTTCCTGAGCCCCTCAGGAAAAGAGGATTTCTTTTTTCTTTTTCTTTTTTTCTAAGAGGATTTCTTAACAGGGCACTTCCTACTGAGAAAAGGAAAAGGATTTTATATACTCAGTAAATAGTTTTAACCAAGAGATCTGTGATTAGACTTGACTTTTCTTAACATCGGAATTTTGTGTTGTCAGTTTGTTGACTTCAACTCTTTTTCCGTAATTTTCCTAGAAAAATTCCTTTTCCAAAGTACCCATCTGACATGGAGGTATTCATATGAAACATTCACAGGAGTTTATTTCTGTCTCTCGTAACATTCTGAGGTATGAGAAGCCCTGGACTAATATGGGGCTCCACAGTCACGTGGAGCCCAGGTTGCTTCTACCTCACTGCATTGCCATTTTCAACGTATGCCTTCTACCTCATGCTCCAGCTCCTGCTCTTAAGTGCATATTACAGCCATCAGGAAGTAGGAAAGTAGAAAAGGAAAGTACATTCCATCCTTTTAAGGACATGAGCCGGAAGTTGTAAGTGGAAGCCTACTACTGCACTCACATTCCACTGACCAGAACTTGTTCAGGCACCATAACTAGCTGCAAGGGAGGCTGGGTAATGTGGTATTTAGATGGGAGCCATGTGCTTCTAGATAAAATTACATGATCATGTAAGAAGGGGAGGAAAGGTATTGAGGAATGACTAGTAGTCTATGCCAAATAGGGGGAGAACTCTTGCCCATAATTTGACATGGGAGTGGCAACAATTAATGGAACCCAGAGAAACCAAGGCACTTATAACCTCCCTGATACAAAATCACCAGGGAGGCTGATGAGGCCTGATAGTTTTCCACCATGAGTGGGTATTAAAGTATTTCACTAAACTATTGTGAAACTATTATCAGAGACTGTTGCAGAGGCATAAGAAGTGACAGTTTCAGGGTTCTTTATTTTATTTCACAAGAAAGAAGAATCACCCTGGAGAAGTTAGCATAAAACAAACTTCCCTCCCTCTCAAATTATATGACCAAAGCCAAACTGGATCCA
Source organism: Panthera uncia (assembly GCF_023721935.1). Taxonomy (NCBI): domain Eukaryota; kingdom Metazoa; phylum Chordata; class Mammalia; order Carnivora; family Felidae; genus Panthera; species Panthera uncia. Next base: position 56,906,822 of record NC_064818.1, on the reverse strand, counting down.
GTGTGCGAAGAAATAGGTAGAGATGTTTCAGAGAGCTTCTCCGCAATCCAGGTGATAAGAGGGGCTCAGGAAGAGGCCATCCAAGTAACCACAGGGTAAATTTATAGGATTGGTAAAGCCCAAGGAACTTCCAACCCTTCAACAATTGGAAGATTGATGGAACAGTGGAGTTCTATCCGCACAACGACTGTCAGGGCTGGGTTTGGGGTGGAGGGAAGAGACCTCCAGATCGCTAGAAAAAATCCTTGCTTTTCCTCACAGCTATCCAGATTAGGAAGGAGTAGTTGTCTTTTGAGTTTCAAAAACTTGAAGGCACAGAGTTTCCAACAGAGGAGTGGTATTGACATATAAAGGAATTATAATTATACACTCGCTGGCAGAAGCACCCCAGCTTTTCAAGGTTCTTTGTCATTTAGTTGGCACTCTCCTGCCCAAGGAGAGGGCTGCTAGAAAATAACAGCTAAGTTCCATTAAATAGTAATTAGGACGAAGGAAGGAGCTCAGTAGCATATGATGGCCTAGATGGCAATCACCTGGGGAGGTAGGCACACAAAGCAACTGCTGACTTCTTGTTACTGCTCTGAGCTGGGAAGGTCTTCCAGCAGTTCAAAAGAGAGGACTTAATATTCAGTCTCTACTATAAATATTGGAATGGATAAAATCAGGTTATTACCCAAGCTCATGATGATGGTGGTGATTAATAATTATTACAGTTATGCTTCTTTAATAATAATAATATATTATGCCCCACCTGAGCCAGCTTACATTAAAGGCACCTGAGCCAGCTCAAAGGCACCTGAGCCAGCTTACATTAAAAAGCACAGGATACGGGAGTGCCTGGGTGTCTCAGTCAGTTAAGCATCCAGCTCTTGATTTCGGCTCAGTCATGATCTCATGGTTGTGGGATTGAGCCCTTCGTTGGGCTCTGCACTGATAGTGTGGAGCCTGCTTAGGATTCTCTCTCTCCCTTTCTCTCTGCCCCTCTCCCACTTGCACTCTCTCTGCCTCTCTCAAAATAAATAAATAAATAGTTTCTCAAAAGCACAGATGCAATAAAATATAGCCCATTAGAACTATAATTTTTTTTAATTAAAAAAAAATTTTTTTAACGTTTATTTATTTTTGAGACAGACAGACAGAGCATGAACAGGGGAGGGGCAGAGAGAGAGGGAGACACAGAATCTGAAATGGGCTCCAGGCTCTGAGCTGTCAGCACAGAGCCTGACGTGGGGCTCGAACTCACGAACCGTGAGATCATGACCTGAGCCGAAGTCGGATGCTTAACCGACTGAGCCACCCAGGTGCCCCTAGAACTATAATTTAAAAAATTGGCAAAAGAAATGGGAAAACATAGGGGGGAAGACACCTTGTACCAGAAAACTTAAGATGAACAAAAGTACTGCAAATAAGAACAAAGCCTGAGATTCCTGGCACCCAAAGCAAGAAGAAAACATAAACAGGCTGTGCAGTTCTCACTGGTAAGAAAAAGCACACCAGTTAATAAGGAGACCCTAGTTCTGGGAAGAATTGGCTTTGTTGGGTTTTATATGAGACATGGAATATCGTAATGGATAAAAGCAATGTTAAAGACTGAAGCTACTCTTCTTTTGGCTGTCTTTTATATCTGCCTCCTTTAAAATCCATATTAAATTCTCATTCTTACATAATTTTTAGGAGTAGCGATATACTCTACAGACATATGTACACATTTGTGTATGTATATATGTGTATAGGCATATATATCCATATATATATATATATATATATATATATATATATATGCTTATACATACACACATATATGTGTGTGTAAATTTTTATTGTATTCTAGAGACCTGGATTTACCCAGAAATAAAGCTTGGAGAGCCTTGAGGAATTAATTGTAGGTATGTTCCTAGAATATCATCATCAGTCGGTTTAGTCAGTGAGCCTCCTTTAATACAGGGTGATTAATGTATTTTAATTAATGTAGATTTGGCACAAATAAGCTAAAGTCATTGGCTGCTATCCAGAGATGTTCCAACAGTAGCAGAAGCCTTTCTACCTCTATTTTCTTGGAAATAATGCCATCTTTTTGAAAATGTCATCGTTTCCACATAAGTAAGGATCATGTTACAAGGGAATAAAATGCAGCAAAACTGGCTTAAACCATATGGGATTTATTGTCTAGGTAATGAAAGTCCAAAGGAGGGTAGGGTTCAGGGATGACCCATCCAGTGACTTAATCATCAAAGACCTGTCTATTTCTATTATTCAATTCTGCCAGCTGCACAGATTCATCTTAGGGCTGAATCCTCTGGGACTTTCTCATTCATATCTATTATAAGAGAGAAGGTCTTATAAAAGACTCCAGAAGTCTCTCTTCATGACTTCTTTTTTTTTAAGTTTATTTATTTATTTTGAGAGAGAGAGAGCCGAGTGGGGGGAGGAGCAGAGAGAGAGAATGAGAGAGAGAATCCCAAGCAGGCTCCATGCTGTCATCACAGAGCCCAACGTGGGGCTTGATCCCATGAACCATGAGATCATGACTTGAGTTGAAATCCAGAGTTGGCTGCTCAACTGAGCCACCGAGGTGCCCCTCTTTGTGATTTCTTGACCTGAAATGTGTTACATGCTCATCCCTTAACCTGTAATGGGGCCAAGGAAGGGGTATTCATGGATTAGTTTAGGTCTAAGCTTCCCACACAAATCCAAGAGCCAGGGTTGAATTCAGCTTCTAGCAACATTCATGAGATGATCCACAGAGGTGTGATATCTCAAATAAAATCATGGTATTAACCAAGAGAAGATCTTAAGGAAGCAGTCACAAAGTCTAGTACAGCATCCAGCACCTGGAAATTTTAACCTATGACTTGGAAACAAATAGGAGGAAAGATTTTTAAAAATAATTTTATGATTTTTATGTTATATTATTATTATAGCATTAATTGAACTCCATGGGAATGAAGAGAAATAAAATCCACCTATTACACTACTCGTTCATTGAAAAGTCCATTTTTCCTTCAAGTTTTTACATACCTAGTATTTTTGTAAAGTATTTAATTGTCATGACGACAAAGAAACAATTTTGCATTCTATGTTTATTACCATTTCAATGGCTTTGTAACACTCCAACAAGTGACTCGATCATATCATAGTTTATGTCAATATTGCCTCTTTGTAGGATATTTAAGTTGTTTACAATCTTTTGATACTATAAATAACCCAGGTAACATTTTTGTACATGTGAGTTTTTCCTTCTTTGGGCTCACCTATGTCAAAGTATGACTCTTCATACAGATTTATATACAATTATCTGCTATTGTTTATACTAGAATGAAGGACTTTGGAGCTTCTTTTAAGATGGTGATGTTTTGAGTTTACTAATAGCTTTTTGCAATTCACCTCCTAACTCAGATATTGGACTCTTTAAATAGAGTTTTCTTATAAGGGCACCTTATAAACTTGCATAATACTAAACATTTGGCTTGATTTTTGGAAGGAGAGTTAGAGTCCCTAATCAGAAGGATTTGAGTGGTAGAGGATATATTAGTGTAATGTAGAGTGATGGCTAAATTCATGGTCTTTGGAGTAAGGCAGACCTGGGTTTGAATAGAAGTTCTACTCACTTGCTGTATGATCTTTGGACAAGTTATTTAACAGCAGAAAATGCAGATGGTAGTTCCTACTTTCTGAGGTTTTTTTTAGGCTTATGGGAGACAATGTGTGCAAAGCCCAGTGCATAATGTGTCAGTAACGGCAGTTATTATTATTTAGCAACTGTGAATTTGATCTGAGGCCAAGGTTAAAAGGCATGTATAGTGTATGCAAGAGAACTTAGTTCTGTCCAAGAAGGGGGAAAAAAAATCAGATACTCTGTGCTGGATGGTGAGCCACCACCTGGTCTCTGAATCTTCATAGCATTCTCAAGCAGTCATTGTCCAGTGTCTGAAAATGTCCTGAAGTGAGGCCCTCACTATATCAAAAAGGAAGTAACGTACTGACATATGGACATTCAATATACTTACTCGAATTCTGTCTGATTCCTTCCAGCTCCGACCCATTCCCTTGTCTAGTGTTGCCTTTTGAAACAAACAGAGCAATTCCACTCCTTCACTGGATCTTAAAAGAAGGAACCAGGAAGGCTGCTTGCAGGAGCCCACACCACGTGATCCTCAGTAGGCAGTCCTCACGGACACTGCTGGAGATGAAATGGGTGTGGGTGAAATGATCCATTTCATAATTTGAAAGCACTAGTAGCTAGGATGTTCTGCCTTTTATGGAGCTTACATTTTCCCTCCTGTTACTTCTACGCCTTGAATATAGATAGGTCCTAGGAGCAGAAAAGAATTAGTTTACTAGGGAAGCAGATAGATTTGCATTTGAATCCTGGCTCCATGGGCCAGTTATTTCAGCTATCTGACACTGGAAAATGGGGATAATAATAGCACCAAATACGTAGTGCTATTGTGGAATTAAACGCAATAGGTGTGTCAAAACTTAGCATAGGGCATATAATGGATGTTTTCAGGTAGTAAATAGCTGGTCTTTTATTTCTCTTGATATGGAGAAGGATGGTGGTAAAATGGATATGCTGAGTCCCTGTCAGATTCTGAAATCTCTGAACCAGGTGTTCCACTTAGGCAAGCTGGTTCTTTAAAGGAAAGTCAAATGATTTACCTCAATGGTAACTAAGGGGGTCAAGTGGGGGAAAGGAGACACAGGAAAGATCAACAAGTTGTTTTCAATCTTTTTCTCCTACAACATGCTGGAGGGATATGGTCCCCTCCAGTAACTACCAGTGGCTCCCTAGGGCAATGGATTCAGTGATTTTCCCTTGGTGGTGAGAAGGGGCTATTCTAAGAGGGCTGTGTAGTTTGTCAAAGCTTTCATATCCCAAAGAGGTTCTGAGAGTCCTTTGGGAAAAATGTTATTTCTTCTTCCCCACTCCCAGTCTTTTTTTTTTTTTAATGTTTATTTATTTGTTTTGAGAGAGAGAGAGCACAAGCAGAGGAGGGACAGAGAGACACACACACACACAGAATCTGAAGCTGGCTCCAGGCTCTAAGCTATCAACTCAAACCCATGAACCATGAGATCATGACCTGAGCTGAAAGTTGGGTGCTTAACTAACTGAGCCACTCAGGTACCCTGTACTTCCAGTCTTGAGAATCACAGAAACAGACAATAGGAAACCCCCTGCCTTCTTGACGACGCTATCAAAGACAAATGGGATTATATAGCAAAAGGTCATGGCAGTGGTTCTAGCGCAGTTCCAGAACCAGTAGCACCAGCAATACGTGGGAATGTATTGGAAATGAAAATTATTGAGCCCCGGGGCACCTGTGTGGCTCAGTCAAACATCCGATTCTTGATTTAGGCTCAGGTCATGATCTTACAGATGGTAAGATCAAGCCCCGTGTCAGGCTCCGCACTGTTAGCACAGGGCCTGCTTCGGATTCTCTCTCTTTCTCTCTGCCCCTTTCTTGCTCACACAAACACACACACTCTTTCTCAAAATAAATAAATAAAAATTAAAAAAAGAAAATTCTCATGCCCCATATAGACCTACATCAATCTCTGTTTTAATAAGCCTTCTAAGTAATTCTGATGCATGCTGCAGTTTCCATATCATATTATGAGACATAGGAGCTGAAATCATCACTCAATCTAGCAATCCTGGGCTTCTCCTGCCCTGCTTTTGGGTTTAGATTGCCGCAACCTCTAAGCCTCTTATTCATCTGGTGTTCTGGACGGTTGACATGTTAGGAAAATTGATTTCTACCATCATTTCTACCATCACATTGTGTAAGGGTTGCTGACTTTACTTGCTCCATACATCAGCCAAGGACTGGCTTTGTTTCTCTTACCTGAGACTTTATGAATTTATTCCTCTCTTTGGACTAAATATTCTAGCCTCTTTCCATCTATTAAATAGGAATTATCCTTGACTATTTTATGATATTGCTGGTATGTGTCAAATACGGAGCCATAACACCTTATTTAGTTTGAAAATTATTCATTTATTTCATTCTACTCTACATGGCAATTTTCCCCCCACTTTTGGTTCAGCCCAACAAACACTTATTGAAAAACTATTAAATACCAGGCACCATGCTAAATGAATGAGTCATAGTCCTTGTCCCCTCAGGAGCATATAGTGGGATGACTAGAACTGGTTGTTAAGCACCCACTGTGTTCAATGCATTCTAAAGACATCATCTTTTATCTTCATAATATTACAAGAAAGACATTGTATTCCTCCATTCAGATGAGGAATCTGAGACTCAGAGCCCAAGTCTATACTGTAAGTGACAGAGCTAGGATTTGAACCTAGGTCAATCTGGCTTCAAAGCTCATGCTTATTCTACAAGTTCATTCTGAGTGCATACATGATCAGGGTAGGTCAGCATACTATTAAAAGATTCTATTCTGATGGAACTGGAGGGTATTATGCTAAGCGAAATTACTCAGTTACAGAAAGACAAATATCATATGACTTCACTCATATGAGGACTTTAATATACAAAACAGATAAACATAGGGGAAGGGAAGCAAAAATAATATAAAAACAGGGAGGGGGACAAAACATAAGAGACTCTTAAATATGGAGAACAGAGGGTTGCTGGAGGGGTTGTGGAAGGGGGGGATGGGCTAAATGGGTAAGGGGCATTAAGGAATTTGCTCCTGAAATCATTGTTGCACTATATGCTAACTAACTTGGATGTAAATTTAAAAATTAAATTAAAAAAAGAAAAAAGAAAAAAGATTCTATCCTGTATAATTCAATTTTAAATGTTAAAGATGTACTAAAGAAAGTTCATTCTGGGACATCTTTCTCAATAGAAGTTTTTAAGGATAGAAGCCAATGACCATGTGTTTCACACATGTTGGACTTTGAGTAATGTTTGTTTAATGAATATAAAATGTGTCTTTAGAATAATCAGGGTGATAGATTGATAATATGTTCTACCAAGTATCGATTTGGGCTTTCAAAATAGTAAGCTGAATTTCATAGAGGTGGGTGGGTAAACACCCCTTATCTCCTGAGACAAAGTACAAAATTTGCTGAAGTAAGAATTAACAAGGGAGAGAAGGTATTTGGGTGGGGAGAAGGTAGTGAATAGGCAGCAAACAAAGCTTAAACCTTAATTTAGAAGATTTTTATTATGTATTTACTTATTTTATAAATATTTACTTACTGAGAGAGCGAGTGTGTGTGTGTGTGTGTGTGTGTGTGTGTGTGTGTGTGTTTGAGAGAGAGAGAGAGAGAGAGAGAGAGAGAGAAGGGGAGAGGCAGAGAGAGAGGGAGAGAGAATCCCAAGCAAACTCCATGCTGAGCGTGGGCAAGGTCATGACCTGAGCAGAAATCAAGAGTCAGATGCTCAACCACCCAGGTGCCCCCAAGAGGTTTTTTAACAACTTCTTGGTCTTTTTTGTTTGCATGTACTTCAATTAAAAAGTTACAAAGAATACTGTTTCTGAGTATCGGTGGGCATTTGACCAGGTAAAACCATTTTTCTCAAAATACATAGTCTTTACTATCTTGGATAATAATCAGAAATGCTACATCTCCATATGGGGTTGACAACCAGTTCAGAGCAATGTTAATTCTGAGTAGTAATTCTGAGTAGGATTGGAGAATTGGAGAGAAAAAGATACAGCAAGAGCACCACCTAGTGGCCATCTAGAAGTTATATCAATTTAATCAGCCTATGGCATTAGGAAAAGTTCAGCTTACTGATCATTCTTACTCTGTGGCTGGGTTCTCAGCAGACAGAAGCTTCACTTCCAACCCATTTTCCAAGTCCTAAAAAGCTGAGTATGAGTCCTCCAGATACTAAGGGAAGATGATCACAGATTTGAATTAGGGAGGAGTCAAGTTGTTTCTTGGACTTAAAAAGAGCAGAATGAGGGAATGTGAAGCCATAATGCTTCCTTCTTTGCAGATTTCTCCCCTGGAAAGATGTGATGTTGCTTGTGCCTATTTTAGGATCACTCACCAGTCCCTCTTTCCTACAAGACTATGGATGAGCTCCAGGGGTGGTAGGAGCAAGTACGGCCCAAAATTTGAAAAAGAAAATTCTTAAAGAGAAGTGCCCATAAGAGACTGAAAAATCCTACTTTAATTTTTGATGTAATTACAGACTTACAGAAAAGCTGCAAGAATAATACAAAGAATTCTTATATATACATTTCACCCATATTTCCCAAATGTGTACATTTTACCATGCTTGCATTTCCTTATTGTTCTCTCTCCCAATCTCTCTCTCTCTTTCTCTAGACACACACACACACACACACACACACACACACACACACACACTATTTGAGAATACATTGCAGACATAATGCCCTGTTGCTACTAAATACTTTAATATGTAATTCTAAAAACAAGGACATTCTCTTATGAAAGAAAATTATCATTGATTCAGTACTATCATCTAATGAACAGACTTTATTACAATCTCACCAATTGTTTCACTAATAGCCTTTTAGTACAAGAAAATAAATTATTGTCCAGGATTTAATCCTCGCTAAATGCACATGTTACATTTAGTTTTTATGTTTCTTTATTCTTTTTTTTCCCAATATATGAAATTTATTGTCAAATTGGTTTCCATACAACACCCAGTGCTCATCCCAAAAGGTGCCCTCCTCAATACCCATCACCCACCCTCCCCTCCCTCCCACCCCCCCCAACCCTCAGTTTGTTCTCAGTTTTCAAGAGTCTCTTATGCTTTGGCTCTCTCTCACTCTAACCTCTTTTTTTTTTTTCCTTCCCCTCCCCCATGGGTTTCTGTTAAGTTTCTCAGGATCCACATAAGAGTGAAAACATATGGTATTTGTCTTTCTCTGTATGGCTTATTTCACTTAGCATCACACTCTCCAGTTCCATCCACGTTGCTACGAAGGGCCATATTTCGTTCTTTCTCATTGCCATGTAGTACTCCATTGTGTATATAAACCACAATTTCTTTGTCCATTCATCAGTTGATGGACATTTAGGCTCTTTCCATAATTTGGCTATTGTTGAGAGTGCTGCTATAAACATTGGGGTACAAGTGCCCCTATGCATCAGTACTCCTGTATCCCTTGGGTAAATTCCTAGCAGTGCTATTGCTGGGTCATAGGGTAGGTCTATTTTCAATTTTCTGAGGAACCTCCACACTGTTTTCCAGAGTGGCTGCACCAATTTGCATTCCCACCAACAGTGCAAGAGGGTTCCCGTTTCTCCACATCCTCTCCAGCATCTATAGTCTCCTGATTTGTTCATTTTGGCCACTCTGATTGGCGTGAGGTGATATCTGAATGTGGTTTTGATTTGTATTTCCCTGATGAGGAGCAACGTTGAGCATCTTTTCATGTGCCTGTTGGCCATCCGGATGTCTTCTTTAGAGAAGTGTCTATTCATGTTTTCTGCCCATTTCTTCACTGGGTTATTTGTTTTTTGGGTGTGGAGTTTGGTGAGCTCTTTACAGATTTTGGATACTAGCCCTTTGTCCGATATGTCATTTGCAAATATCTTTTCCCATTCCGTTGGTTGCCTTTTAGTTTTGTTGGTTGTTTGCTTTGCCGTGCAGAAGCTTATTATCTTCATAAGGTCCCAGTAATTCATTTTTGCTTTTAATTCCTTGCCTTTGGGGAAGTGTCGAGTAAGAGATTGCTATGGCTGAGGTCAGAGAGGTCTTTTCCTGCTTTCTCCTCTAGGGTTTTGATGGTTTCCTGTCTCACATTCAGGTCCTTTATCCATTTTGAGTTTATTTTTGTGAATGGTGTGAGAAAGTGGTCTAGTTTCAACCTTCTGTATGATGCTGTCCAGTTCTCCCAGCACCATTTGTTAAAGAGACTGTCTTTTTTCCATTGGATGTTCTTTCCTGCTTTGTCAAAGATTAGTTGGCCATACTTTTGTGGGTCTAGTTCTGGGGTTTCCATTCTATTCCTTTGGTCTATGTGTCTGTTTTTGTGCCATTCTTTTTTTTTTTTTTTTAATATGGAACAACTCTTTAGTTTTTCTTTATCCTGCATGACTTGGCTAAAAAATTAAGTAACAATAAAGTATAATACTAACAAATTAAAAACTATAAAAACAAGAATCCATAAGTTCATGCTGATATATATAAATGAATAAATAAACGAGGAAGAAAGGTAAGTTCTTCCTAGAGAGAATGCTAACTAACAAATGCAGAAGGAATGATGGAATGGGAAAATCAAATCTTGACAACTTTAGTAGTAATAATCAGGCAAAAGTCATTAAAGGATATTAAAACTAGTAGGTGAAAGATTGATGAGTAAAAGGATATTTACATAGTTTCAAAGTGTTTCCCCACAAAATACATATTAATTACAAAGAGAAAAATAATTTTACATTGAAGATAGCTGGAAGATACTGCCTTAACAAGGAATGAAAGTTAGCATCACCAGTAATGATACAATTAGACAATATATGCCTCCTGATAGGAAACTCTGAGAAGAACACACATATCTTCTTTGGTATGGTTTGCCCAATGTATAACCTGAATTTTTAAATTTTTTTTTTCAACGTTTTTTTTTTTTTTTTTTTTTTTTTGGGACAGAGAGAGACAGAGCATGAACGGGGGAGGGGCAGAGAGAGAGGGAGACACAGAATCGGAAACAGGCTCCAGGCTCCGAGCCATCAGCCCAGAGCCCGACGCGGGGCTCGAACTCACGGACCGCGAGATCGTGACCTGGCTGAAGTCGGACGCTTAACCGACTGCGCCACCCAGGCGCCCCATAACCTGAATTTTTAAACACAAGGAAACATCAGGCAAATCTAGACTGAGGGACAATCTATAAAATAAATAGCTTATACTCGTCAAATTTTATCTTTTAGCTAGAAAACTTGTAGCTTCCCTTGAGAACCCTAATTTAGACTGGGTGTATTTGGTTGGTGGTTGAGGGAGATTCAGTTTCAAGGCAAAAGCCTGGTCTTTTTCTGATGGGTATGCTCTGAGTCCTTCCCTCATGAGATAACTGTGCCCCCTCAGGATGCCCTGGAGCCAGAGGTGCCATGCCTACCTCCCACTCCCATGGCTGTGGAGTCACTGACTCCAAGGTCCAGGACACCAATCTCCATGTAAGGTGTTTGGCCAGGGCCTTGGACTACTCTAGAATTAAAAGGTACTTTTCCAAAGGCATAAATATAGGACAAAGGAAAGGAAGCACTGCCTGATGCAGAAGGTGGAAATATCTTGGCTCTGGGGAATAAGAACTAGGAAGTTAGCTGGTTTGGGAAGAAAAAAGTGGATTTTCAGAATGACAATCTAAAAAACTATTTCTGAGTGGAGTTCAGTCTTTCTAAGGTAAGTTGGGAGGAGAGGAAGAGACCTTATAGTCATAACTCTTCCCTAATAAATTCCCTGGTTTCCCCAATGCCACTATTGCCATGGGATCCCATCTAGATAGCATCTCTGTCCCCAGGGCAATGGGCTTTCCTATCTTCTCTGGGGAATGGATATGGGAACAGTGAGCAGGACACAGCTTCTTGGGTTGGTTTCTAGTGACCTACGGAATGACAAGCTCCAGTGCCTATTATTACACCAAAGTGATGTCTGAGCTCTTCTTACATACCCCGTCAGACACCGGAGTCTCCTTCCAGGCCATCAGCAGCATGGCGGACTTCTGGGATGTGAGTATGAGATACCCTCTACCTCTCTTTTCTCCTTCTCAATGGCCTGAAGCATGAAGCCACAGGCCAGGATTCAGGGATGTCAGACAGTGGACCAGGCCATATCCAGAAACCAGATTATTCTAGAATCAGGCCAAGTCAAAGGGTCAGGCAAGAATCAATGGGTCAGAGTAGAGTTTAGGTAGAGAAATTGGGATGATGACCAGAGAGTCAAGCTATACTAGTTAGTTAAACTAGTATTGGGAGTTATAGGTAAGGCTGAACTTCAAAATGCATCTCAAACAAAAAGTAGGGCCACGTCAGGTCAAGAAGTGGTCAAAGTTCATGGGTCAGCTGAGGGATCCAACAGAAGTAGACTAGAGATAAGCCAGGGGGTCAAGGAGTGATGGCAAAGGTCATTCCAAGAGTAAAGGTCAAGATGAGGTTAGGTTAGGCCCAACCCAGCTCATGGTCTAGTTTGCCCAGGGCCCACTACTGGACAGTTTGTATTGGACCAAATGGTACAACAACCAGAGCCTGGGCCATGGCTCCCACTCCTTCATCTACTATGAGAACCTGCTGCTGGGGGTTCCAAGGCTACGGCAGCTGAGGGTCCGCAATGACTCCTGCGTGGTGCATGAAGACTTCCGTGAGGACATTTTGAGCTGCTACGACGTCTACTCTCCAGACAAAGAAGAACAGCTCCCCTTTGGGCCTCTCAATGGCACAGCGTGAGTGAATCCCCCCACCAATGTTGCTAGGCTTGCTTCTCTGAGCCTGACACCATCCCAAGGGTTGGGAACGATTTCCACTTAGTCTTAAAGAGCCTTGGGGGGATCTGGGGGAGGGACAGGGGAAGCATCTCTCTGAGTCCCATCTGTGACTGTTAGGAGGTCTTGGTTTGGGTCACTCAGGAACAGAGAAGATACATTAGCAAACAAGACCATAGCCTCTGGACTTGTTTCCACACACAGGTCACAGTCACATTTGCACTACCCTGGGGACAGTCCTGGCAGAGAAAGCATTCTTTCTTGTCCAGGTGTTCTTATGGGTATGGAGAATAGCTGAAGCACTGGTGCTGCCACACAAGTCATAATTGGAAGAGTCTGACCCTTAGAACTGTAGGGGAAGAAACAAGGGGTTAAGGGTCAATGGAGAATTAGGAAAGAAAGGGGAAAAGGATGGACAGGATGTGAAGGGGAAGGAAGGAAGAGCACAGGGAGGAAAGTTTGTGGATGGAACAGAGAATCATGAGACAAAGCAGCCAGGTGCACAACCACAAGAGCAGAAAGGGTCTTTTCTGTATTATATGAGCCAGGTGTTTCCCTAGTGGGGACTCCTCAGTCTGAGATCAAAAGTGGGGCATGGGTTTGTCATCCATAGTTTTGGGTGACATCATGAGAAATCAGGACATTTATATTTGAGTTTTAGTTTGGCCACTAACTAGCTGGATTATCTTAGACATTTCTGAGTCTTAGGTTCCTCATCTTCAAAATGTGGATAATATTTACCCTCCATTCTCAAATAGTTGTTAGTATCAAACAAGATGATATGTGTGGAATATATATTATACATGATATGTATATATAATATATATGAAACTGTAATGCCCAGACAATCATCAAGTGTTGCCATTGCCTCAGGAGATCAGCTTTTGGACTGGCTCAGACCTCTCTGCTCAGATGGCTTCTTCTGTGACAGGTGGACATACCACTCGCAGGATGAGCTGGGGGGCTCCTCTCACTGGGGCCGGCTGACAAGCTACAGTGGAGGTGGCTACTATCTGGACCTTCCAGGGTCCCGACAGGCCAGTGCAGAGGCACTCCAGGACCTTCAGGAGGGCCTGTGGCTAGACAGGGGCACTCGGGTGGTCTTCATTGACTTCTCAGTCTACAATGCCAACATCAACCTTTTCTGTGTACTGAGGTGGGTCTCCTTTCCCTGTCTTACCTCCATCCATGGTTCCTGGTTCCCTTCTCTGCTTAAGACCTTTCCTTAAATGTGTACCCTGTGGTGGGCGTGGAGAAGAGGGGATTGGAGGAACTATCCTAGCCCAGGCCTCACCAGGTATCTCCCCTTCCTCCCACAGACTGGTGGTGGAGTTTCCAGCTACAGGAGGTGCCATCCCATCTTGGCAAATCCGCACAGTTAAGCTGATCCGCTATGTCAGTAACTGGGACTTCTTTATCATTGTCTGTGAAATCATCTTCTGCATCTTCATCTTCTACTATGTGGTAGAAGAGATACTGGAGCTCCACATCCACCAGTTTCGTTACCTCAGAAGCATCTGGAACATTCTGGACCTGGTGGTCATCTTGGTGAGGGACAGATATCTTATACTTGGGATATATTAGGAGGAGGACGGGGATCTACCCTGATAGGGGCTCCAAGTTCTTCCTTTTGGAGTCTCGAGTCCTCCTTATGATTTCCAGTCAAATCACTGTGTGACAACTCCCAGAGCCAGAGGCTGATGTTCCCCTGGCTCAGCCCCTGGAAAAACCCTGTCTCCCACATTCCCTCCCACCCTGACCTGTGAGAGGTTCACTTGATATTCTTTTCCTCTTCTGTCTTTTGCCTTTATTATCTGTCCCTTTGAAACTCCTACCTTTTCTCTTCTCTTCTATTAAAATAGCCTGCCTCTTCATCTTCATCTTCTTCCTATTAACAGGACACAATTTCTTGACCAAGACTAGGAAGTGATGGGAGAAATAAAATTACTTGGCTCCAATTCTCCATGGTCCTTTAAAACCTACCTATTTACCATTGGTCCCAAAGCCTTGTTTCAGGATTTAAGATACTCCCCAATCATCCTATTCACTTCCATTTGAAGCTTAGATAGTCAACAGCTCAGAAGAGAAGGATTTTTTTCCCACCTGACTTACCTACCCCAGCTCTCCCCTAGGACCTTATCATTGAACTTCCCTTGAGAGCCTGACTTCTCTGACACCTCTGACCCCTGTGATGACAGCTCTCTATTGTGGCTGTGGGCTTCCACATATTCCGAACCCTTGAGGTGAACCGGCTGATGGGGAAGCTCCTGCAGCAGCCAAACACGTATGCTGACTTCGAGTTCCTCGCCTTCTGGCAGACACAGTACAACAACATGAATGCTGTGAACCTTTTCTTTGCCTGGATCAAGGTACCTTGGGACCCCTCATCCCCAACAACACCTCAAAGCACTCATTCTCCCTTGTTTAGCACTTGTGTCATTTTCCTTGTCTGGTTTGACAACTCCAGTGGCCTCCATAAGTCCCTGGAGTACACTATTCAAAGATTTTCTCTTTTCTTCCTTTACTGTTTGATTCCACATGGCCTTTGCAGATATTCAAGTACATCAGCTTCAACAAAACCATGACTCAGCTCTCCTCCACGCTGGCCCGCTGTGCCAAGGACATCCTGGGTTTTGCTGTCATGTTCTTCATTGTTTTCTTCGCCTATGCCCAACTCGGCTACCTGCTTTTTGGGACCCAAGTGGAAAACTTCAGCACTTTCATCAAGTGCATGTGTGTGTCCTGCCCTCTTCACTCCCTCCTGGACCCTCTCCCTCCCGCTCTGTGGGTGTGTGTATCCTTGGGGAAGCTAAGTGCATGTGTACAGGTGTGTCTGTGCTTAAAACATCTGTGTGAGAGTCTCTGGTGGATGGGTTCAAGTATCTACGCACCTCACTATGTCTCTATCAGGTTGGGCTGGAGGTACAAGAGAGGTCTGTCTGCGTTCACTGAAGAATGGTAGTTAGGAAAGTGGTTTGGGGGTATGAATAGGTGACAGGGTTATGGTTAGGCCCTAGGTGAAGCACAGACCCTGGTCTCTCAGTTTCACTCAGTTCCGGATCATCCTTGGGGACTTTGACTACAACGCTATTGACAATGCCAACCGCATCCTGGGACCTGTCTACTTTGTCACCTATGTCTTCTTTGTCTTCTTCGTGCTCCTGGTGAGGGTCCCTCTGGAAGGTGGGAATTGGGAGCCTGAGGGGTGGAGACATAAAGGACCTACAGCATGAGGTTTTGATCCCCCCATATTCTGTACTCAGTGTTAAAATGGGTATCTCAAATCAGGGATGGACAGTAAAGTGGGGGGGGGGGGCTTCTGGATCACCCGAGAATTGGCTAATGTGCTCAGCATGGCCAGCACAGTCAGGCAGTTTGCAGAGTATAAGAGAATCTTCAGGCTCTCTCAGTAAAACCAAACCCCTATTCTCTAAGAATGGAAAGGGAGAGAAAAGTGCCCCATGAAGAGAAGTAGTTGAACCTGAAATCTTCTACATCTATTCTCCCCTTCCTCTAGGAATTTCTGGCTATTTCTATTACCATTGCTTTATATTCTCTTTCTCTCTGCCAGCTATGAAAGATCTGGGATTAATTTTTATTGACAAGGCCAGCAAGTTTCTTTATTTGATCATGGTTAGGGATAGATGGGTTGGACTGGGGTTAGATGGTAAAGACAACAAAACTGTACTCTCAGTGATTGGTAGGCCCTTATATGGAAGCAAACTCTGGCATATGATGGGCTATCTTTGCAGTCAGGTTACTACAGCAACTGAGTGAAGATAGCAGGTGGGTGAGGAAGCTTGATCCATCCCTAACAGGATTGTGCTAAATGGGGGTCTTTGGAACCATGAGATGCTGGGGTTATTGGCCTGCCGAGCTGAGATTGAAAGCATTGGCCCTTTTAGAACATATGTCTGGGACTTTAATAGGGTTAGTGGGCTCAATGCTGTTAGTGAGTCTGGGGGTGAGGACTTAAGTCCCCACTTTATCTCCAGAACATGTTCCTGGCCATCATCAATGATACATATTCAGAGGTCAAGGAAGAGTTAGCTGGACAGAAGGATGAGCTGCAACTTTCTGACCTCCTGAAACAGGTAACCACCCATTCCCTTTGAGTGATACGTCTGTGTCAGGGCCCAAGTCCAAGGCTCTGTGTCCTGGTCTGTTCCTGACTGGTGTAGGGCCCTGTGCCCTTGTGTGCCTTTGACCTATCCCTGGAAGCCTGGCATCCAGTGGGTGGGGGAGGGGGCAAGGAATGATGAGAAGGCTGTAGGAACCATACCTGTTTCCTTTCTCCTTCCAGGGCTACAACAAGACCCTACTGAGGCTGCGTTTGAGGAAGGAGCGAGTTTCAGATGTACAGAAGGTCCTGCAGGGTGGAGAGCAGGAGATTCAATTTGAGGATTTCACCAACACCTTGAGGGAGTGAGCAACCAGAGATCCAACCTTCTCTGACATTGGTCTATAAGTCCTTGACCCTCAACCATATACCTTTTGCCTAAAAACCTCTGATCTTGGCCTATGGGCCTCTGACTTTGACTTTCAGCTTTTGACTTTGACCTATAGGTCTCTGATTCTGACCTTCAGAATTGTGCCCTTGGTTTACAGGTCTCCGACCACATTCTGTAACATTCTGGACCTTGTTGAACAATTATTAGGACTAATGTAATAATATAATTTCCTATTCATTGCATACATTTCTCACTCCCACATAACTCTGTAGTTGGTTCTTTGCTCCACCACAAACACTAGCCTATTCCTTTAGCCTCCTTGCCTCCTAGTTAAACATGTTAACAAACACTGAACAAATACATTGTGAGCACCAGCTGTGGGCCAGGCCCTGAGCAGGGCACACAATTAAATGAGACAAAGTCTTTGTCCTCCAGGAGCTCATACACATATAAGCAAATAAACTGAATCACAGAACAACTTCAACAACAGAAGTGACAAGAAGAGAGGGAGCACAAAAAAAAAAGAAAGTATTCAATTCTATATTTGAGTTTAAGGGAAGACCTCCTGGAAGAGGTGGTGTATGAATAGGGTTTTGGAGGATGGATAGCTTACATGTAGACAAGCAGAGGAAGTCCACTCCAAGAAGAGATGAAAGCATATACAAAGGCACAGATGTTTTAAGTTGAGCAACATATACAGGAATAATAAGTTGCTAAGCTATCAAATAAAAGTGGGGCATAGCAAGAAATGAGGCCAGGGGAATGAGCCAGGACCACCCTGGGAAAGGCCTTGAATACCATCATTCAATCCAAAGAATAGGGTGCCCAGAAGGGATTTTAAGCAGGGGAGGGGTACAGTTAGACCTGCACTTTAGAAAGATAAATTACTCTAGTTGCATTATACAGGATGGATTTCAGGGGGTAGGGAGTGAAGAAGAAGCCAGCAGGGTGGGGGTAGAGGGACAGATTATTTAGAGGCAGAGATTTTGCAATAATTCCTATAGAACATCATGAGGGCCTGAATCTAGTCAGCAGGAGTCAGAGAAGGAAGAAATAGATTAAAGCAATTTCTTGGGAGTAAAATTGCTAGACTTTGGCGATCCTGGCTTTCCCATGTGGTCCCCTTCTTTCCCAGAGAGCAAGAGTTGTAGAGTCTGGAAAAAAGTAGGAAGTCCCTAATTGAGAGATCACGGCCACAAAAGGCCAGAAGTCATTTCATCCATCATACTGTTCTCCTCAGACTGGGGCACGCAGAGCATGAGATCACTGAGCTCACAGCCGCCTTCACCAGGTTTGACCAAGATGGGAATCACATCCTGGACAAGAAAGAACAGGAACAAATGCAACAGGACCTCGAGGAGAAGAGGGTGAGCCCAGCTGGTTGGTGGACAGGCAGCGAAAGAAAAGTGTTCACTCTCCCCTCCCTGAGAACTACCGAGAACACAGATCCAAACTGAAAATCCTTTGATAGATGGGCAGGAAAGTACTCTCTAGAATAGTCAATTCTCAAACTGCTGCACATTAGCATACGCTGGTAAGGTGGGGGTGGGGAGTCAAATAATCCTCATACTCAGGCCACATACCCTAGACAGAATCTCTGGGAGAGTGACGGGCCCGGGCATCAGTGCTTTAAAAAGACTCCCTAGGTGATTCCAATGCACAGCCAAAGTTGAGAACCACTGCTATAAAACACAGTCTTAGAGGGAAAGGATCAATTGCCCAAGAATCTCTGACAATTCCTTCTGAGGACTTGCCGTCTCCCTGGGATTTTCAAGCTCAGATCCTTAGCTTCCCCAGTTGTGCCTGCTTCGTCCCTATCCACTGTAGACCAAAAATTCAGGGGCAGGAGAGAAAGTGGCAGGAATCCTGGTACTGTTCTTCCTTTCCCAGATTCAGTTGGATTCTAGGGAGGGTCTCATTAATCGAGGCTTCCAAGAGCTCATGTTTTGTTTCTTTGGGAGGTGATTCCCCAGAGGTTGGTCCAGCTATGTGTCCAAGCACCACCACACTTATCCTATTGTCTCTGGAGTTTGAGAGGGAAGGGGACTAGCATGAACTGGAGCCCAAGGGACTGGTCCGGAGGTCCTGTTAGAGCAGGTGATGAAATAGGAGCTGATGAATTCCCAGAGTCATCTTCTCCTCTCTGACTTCCTGATCAGGTGGCCCTCAACGCTGAGGTTGAGAACCTGGGCCGGTCCATTGTGAGTAGCCCACCAGGCGAGTTGTGTCCAGAGCCTACCAGAGCAGGTGGCTGGGTTTCAGGAGAAGAATTCTACACGTATGTGCAACAAGGGCCCCAGGGCAAAGTGTGTTTATAATGTTCTCCTTGACCTTCTTTCCACAACTTTCTAATTCTCTGCCCTAACCCAGGAAGAACTTTGGCCCCGCTTTAACTCTCCCTAGAAGGCTGTGCCTTACCTTCCTTACTCTCATCCAGACACAGACCATTCTGTACCCCCTGCCCCTACAGCCACTTAGGCCCCCAGGCACATACTTCTGCTCCCTCGGTCTCTCTCAAATCCTACACAGACTCACAAGGAGAGTTCTGCATCTGGAGACTGTCCTGGAAGGAGTCATGTCCCAGGTAGATGCTGTGGGCTCAAAACTGAAGATGCTGGAAAGGAAGGGGCAGCTAGCTCTCTCCCCAGGCATGGTAAGTGGCCCTTCACCTGGGTCCCCTCGGCTCCCCCACACTTGAACTCTGCCATCTTTTCCACTCAGTGGGTGGAGGCAAAACATTTTGGAAAGAGCCTGTTTTCAGGCTCCTGGGGCAACATATTCATAGTAGTCACTATATCAGTGGAAGTAAGGAGTGGAGGGAAGGCCTGAAGTTGATTGCTCTGGCCTAAGGGCTGCCTTAGCCTCCAGGAGATGGTCTGAGGTTGGAGAATCAGATCCAGATTTTGTAGGTAAAAGGAAGTGGGATGCAAATTCCTCCTTCATATGACCTGTCCCTTTTTCTTCCAACAGGGGGATCAAGGTGCTTGGGAACACCTGCAGCCAGCCCCAGCTATGACTCCAGCCCCCTGAGGAGTCCAGGGTGGGCAGGAGAGTGGTGGGGCAGGGGTTCTAAAGCATCAGACAGTAGGCTCCTCTCTCACTGCCTCCGCAGAGACCTCCTCAGGACACGTCCTCTGTTCCTAGGGCAGCAGTTTCCACCACTGCTCCTGCCGAGTCCACCTTGTGTCGGGCCTTTTGAACCAGTGTTTCTGTGTAGAGCTTGCATCATGCCTAGGCTTGTGACTTAGTGTTTCTGTGTGCAGCCACGTAGCTCTGTGTAGCTCTGTGAAATAACACTTCCCACTGGGCCTCTCACTTGCTGTGCTCCTAGCTCTGCTGTGATGGAAAAAAAAAAAAAAAAGGCAATAATGAAAGGAAGGTGATGTTCCCTAAGTACCTGGCACCTGGATAGCCACAATTTGGGGAAAAAAATAGAAGGGAGCAGCATTATCTGAATGTCTTCGTATTTGCCAGTGAATCTTATCCTTTGTGCATCTAGAGATCTGAGGCTAGCACCCACAGGATTGTTGTCTTCTCCATAGTTTCCAGGAGAAAGAGAAGGGGAAGCCGTGGAAGAGAGGAGACTTTCTCAGGTACGGAGATTATAATGTTACAGAGGAGTTGGAGTGACCCCTCCTCTCAGGGCGAAGTCCATGAAGGCGCCTGCTCCCAACATTCCACTAAACACTGGGAACTGAGGGGGCTGTAAACCGGGACAAAGATGGAACCTAAGGAGAATCAGACAAAGAAATGACCTCCGGATTCAGAGATCTTTGGACTAAAATGTGGTGGGCTCTGATTCTATTCTTGTAAAGAACAATATGGGTTTCTCTAGTGGCTATCAATAAAAATCCTTAGGAAAATCAGGACTTTGCATTTGCTTCTGGGATTGTAGGAAGAAGAAGAGAGGCTGGAGCTGTGAGCCATTCTTGTACTTGGGCTGGGGCACTCATATCTGCTGGGCGGTGTAGAGTGGGGGCAGTGACAATGTGAAGGGGCTGGGCTGCCCGAGAAGCCCTGAAATAAGAACTTCTGGCTCATAGCAATAATCTGAAATGGTTGGCACTATGACTGTACTGTTAGAGAGAGTGGAGACAGTGACCTAGGGAAACCTGGTCCTCAGGATGAAGAGTGTAAGGTAGCCCTTACTCTGGCATGAGGGGGTAGCTCTGTGTGTGTGTGTGTGTGTGTGTGTGTGTGTGTGTGTGAGAGAGAGAGAGAGAGAGAGAGAGAGAGAGAGAGAGAGGTGAGAGGGTGCAGATGGAGGATAACCAGGGAAAGGACTAAAAATTTCACCAAGATTTTAGGTGTATAGGTTTGCATCACAAGACCTGCTATATATCCCTTTTCCCTTGCCCTGTGATCTTTACCTCTTCCTCATTTTGCACCTTGCTCCCCAGTTGCTTTTTCTCATCCATTTCCTTCTCCCACCTGTTTCACCATCCCATCACATACACTCTATACACCTAGGAAACTTGTGAAACAGCTAAATGCGATCAAGATAACCAGAGTGTATCCTCAGCGTTAAAAGAGTTACAAAGCTGTCTTCCAGAAAGGCTGTATCAGCTGAAGATAAGTAGGTTCCAACCTGCTTCCTAAGGAAAAGGGGGCTGGGGCGCCTAGGTGACTCAGTCGGTTAAGTGTCAGACTCTTGGTTTCCACCCAGGTTGTGACCGCTGGGTTTGTGAGTTCGAGACCCACTTTGGGCTCTGCGATGACAGTGCAGAGCCTGCTTGGGATTCTCTCGCTCTTTGCCCTTCCCCCGCTCATTCTCTCTCTCCCTCCCTCTCGCTTTCTCTCAAAATAAATAAATAAACTTTAAAAAAGAAAAGGGGGACAATGAGTTGTTTATCCAAGACATTGAAGGTCCGAGTATTTCGAGTATTTCGGTTCCGGGATCAATGAGTGAAGATTTCCTAAAGGTTGGATGAGACTACCTTCAAAAGGATTCCCTGAGGCGTCTTGGGCAGAGCCTGGGTGGGGAGTCTTTGGGGCGGGGTAACTTGTCTCTGTGACTTTGGTCAGCAGGCCACCTGAGCTCAACCAACCCCAGACAGGCCGTTGGTCTTACTAGACTAGTGACAGGGATGAGCGCATTCTCAGTTCCAGGCATCGCGGCTCTTGGCAACAGGAACGACTCACAATAGCTTATTTTAGCTTCAATTTCAGCTTCATGCTTGTATCACTCAGGCCGTGCAGCAAGACCCAGTGGAGAGATGGAGAATCCCAGGGCTGCGAACCCGGGGGCGGGGGGGCAGGGCGGGACACGCCCGGCGCGCATGCGCAGACATCCACAACCGGAAGTAGCGCGGGGCCAGGCATGGCGGCGGCGGCGACGGCTGCCGAGGATGTCCCGGCGACCCAAAGAGAGGAGCCTGTTCGAGGTACGCAGAGTGGTTGGGGATGAAGTGTCCAGCAGGAGGCCGGGGGCTCGCCTGGCAGGAGCAAGCAGGTCGGAGGGGAGCACCTGACCGGGCGACTGAGATAGTTTGGCGCGGGATCGGGTGTGAGCCAAGGGCCGGTGGCCAGGGAGCAGAGTTGGCGTGTCAGATGGGGCAAGGACAAAGTGAGGGACTTGAAATTATGGCACATGGAGAATGGAGCCGACTTGATCGAATGAGGACTAGTGAAGGGGTGTGGGGAGAAGATGCCATCGCTGGATTAGGTCCCGGTGTACGGTGGGACACTTACTCGTTCTCCTTTGATCCAGACGATGCCGCCGTGGAAACAGCTGAGGAAGCAAAGGAGCCGGCTGAAGCTGACATCACGGAGCTCTGCCGGGACATGTTCTCCAAAATGGCAACTTACCTGACTGGGGAACTGACGGGTAAGGCGGGGTGTGGACTGATTCGGGTACTGCTCTATACAACCCTATGGAGCTGCGGTTTGGCTCTGGGAGACCTGTGAGGTGCTTTAGCAGCATCAGTCTGTGGCTCCCTCCCCAACACTCTTCATGCCCTGGAATACGCCTGTTGGAAGTTTGGGATGGTCATGAATGGGAAAGAAAAAGATCTTTTCCTTCCCTGTAGAAGTTCACTGGCTAATTTCAGAAATGCATAAAAATGCTTAATACAACTCTGCAAGCCTCCATAAGTGTAGACTAACTATGAGAAGACATAAAACGAATTCATATAGAAGTGCTTCCTTGGGGAAGGTGCATTTTGAGCAGGACTGTGAAGAGAAGGATTGACCAAAAAGGGGGAAACGGTTAACGAGTGAGGTGATATAAGCAGTTTGTTCCCTTAAAACAGATGTATTTATTGGGGCAAAGAGAAATTAAATTGGGGAATAGGGAGTGAACTGCAGATTTAGGGACCTACTAGGTTGGTCTGAGGATTTGGTGACCCACCCTTTGGGACGTGATTAATTTTGGGGCTCATTGTGTATTTCCAGGTCAACACATGACCTGTGTGTGAAGAAAGGTCCAAAAAGTGAAGTCTGGTCCTGTGTGGCCTCTCATAAGCATTTCTTATATGGTTTCACTTCCCCAAGCAATTGCTGTGAGCCAAATTTGGGAACCAGAATTAATGAGAAAAGGCTTGATGCAGAATGGGAGGGCTTATGAGGCTCTATCATTCTGATTAGTTACTTAATTATTCTGAGCAAGAGAAACCAAGTAGCAAAATCTAGATTTTTGGCTTCTCTTTAAAAATTCCAAAGATTTTGGCAATACTAACTCCCCCATTGCGATGCTATGATCAACCATAGCTGAGCCGCTGTCTCCTCTGAATGGATTAGGGCTATGCAGCGTGTCCCCACTACTCTGTTTTGTCCCTTTTACTGACACCTGGTCAGTTGCCATTTATTACTGCTCTTATACTGTTGCTTTTTAGTAGTGGTAGAGAATCAATTTTCTGTACCAATATTTCTATCAAGTCGGTAAAGTAAATGATAGATAAGAAGTCTGCATGTGCCAAAAAGTAGGAGAGAACATACTTCTTGATGGAAGTGAATAATCTTATGTGTTTAACATACAAACACCTGGCTTGCTTCACTCATTTATATGATCTTGCTGGCTTCTAGGTCTTACAGTGTGTGACCCTTGTTGTAGAGAGACTAATTTGCTAGCAACGAGGGTATGAATACGGAGGATAGAGCCAGAGACATATGAGCAAGAGTCCAGATGAAAAGAAATGATGATGATCAGTGACAGGGTGATGGTAGAGGGAATGGAAAGGAGAGCATGGGTACAAGAATATCATGGAAGTAGAATTTATAGGACTTGTGTCTATGGAGCGATGGCAGCCTAAGACACGTTTGAGGTTTTAAACTGGTGGTGCCATCATCTAAAATAGGGAAGTGGGAAAGCAGAACCATGTTTAGTGTAAAAATATTTTTGGTTTTGGCTTGGCTGATTTTAGATTTTACCAGGACACTTAGGTGACTTGCACATGTGAGTCCCGAGCTCAGAGAGTGATCAGAGCAGGAGAAACAGATTTGGGAGTCCCCTGCACCGTGGTGTGAGTTGAGGCTCTGAAGGATGAAATTGGCAAGGATGTACTTAGGGGTAGCTAAAGGGCCTCAACTACAGCCTCGGAGAATGCCTGTATAGGGCAAATAATTTGTTTCTAATAACAGTACTTAAGGTACCTAGGATTGATAACAAATGATTTTTACTTATAAAATTAATTTTAAGCAGATTGTAATTTCCCTGTGATTGTCATTCTTACTTGTACAAATGCTTTTTTGAGTTTGAAAGGAATCTAGCATCACCCTGAGATTGCCCATAGGAATGTGCCGCCCATGTAAACATCAGTCTTGTGTCACAGCTGAGTAAAAATTGGGAAGTGATAGTCAAGGATGAATGAGAAAGCATCTGGCATAGAAACCTACAAAGAGCAGGTTGAAAGAGATTAGAAAACCAGGCTAATATGATGTAGCAGACAAGGGAAATGAGCATTTTGTGAAAAGAGGGAGATCACAGGGTCAGGTACTATGAAGAGATGATACTGATTGAGAAGACACTATGGATTTGGTGGTTAAGAAAGCACCAATGACATTGGAGCATGTAATTTCCCTGGATAGTGGGGGCAGAGGCCAGGCTGCAAGGGTTTACATGAGTGAATGGTGAGGAAGAGGAACCAGTGAATATAAGTTACTCTTTAAAAAGGATTAGCGGTAAAGCTCCTTTGCTTTATGAACAAATGATGTCGGTGCAGCAGAAGACAGAGTGCTTTTGGGCTGGAAGAAACCTGAATATATTTCTAGTTAGAGAGGAAGCTGCCAGAATAGAGGGAGAGTTTGGAAATGTCAGGGGAAGGATATGATGGAAGAGAGACCCTGAAGGGTTAGAAGCAAGAGCATAGGAGAAGTTGTCTTGACAAGAATAGGAGCCCTCATGCCTCTTGGGAAGATATTAGGGTACAGAGAAGTTTTGAAGTGAGGCAGAAAGGTTGAGGGAGCTTATGTAAGGGGAATTTTCCACTTTTCAGGTAAATTGAGTAGAAGCCATTTGCTTTAAGTAGGGATGGGGAAGGGAACTGAGGATATAAGAAGAAGACAAATGGTTTGGAAAAGTCAGTACATAAAATGCAATATAGAATCAAATAGTAATGATTTAGTTACTAAGAAGCCGTGAGGTCCTAATTGATTTTATATATATTTATGATGCAGTCCCCGAAATTACATGTTTTCATACCATAGAAATACGAAGACTATGTCACCTCTCTTTTCTTAGGACATGAATTTGTTATTTCCCTTTCTAACAAAGATTCTGAAGTCTCTGGATCTTAACTGGTTTATATAGTTTGCTGAATATAAATGTCATAAATCAATAGTGGCCTGCACCTTTGACATTCTCTGGGTCCTGCCTTGAACTACCATTTGGCCTATAATTCTACATTCCACTGATCTATGACAAATCTTAAAGGCATCACATCTTCTGTTTATTTTAAAGCCACCAGCGAAGACTATAAGCTCCTGGAAAATATGAATAAACTAACCAGCCTGAAGTATCTTGAAATGAAAGATATTGCTATAAACATTAGTAGAAACTTAAAGGACTTAAACCAGAAGTGTAAGTAATAATATTTATAATTAAACACGTTTGTATTTAATATTCTTTTGTGCTTGGGGTTGCGGAGAAGTGGAGGGAACATGGCACCTGTCCTGAGGGAGCTCATTCTCTAAAAGTGAATTACAAAGTTAAGGTGGATTTCTTCCATTTTGAAGATTAGCATGTTTCAGTATGGTTATTTCTGCTTCGGAATCTTGATTTGGTCAGTTTATTCCTGAAAGGGAGAGGGGAGAAAAACAGTGGCCAGATTCTAGTGCATTTATTTTAACAATGCAATCCATAAAGGACCACTTTATAAGTGGAAAACCAGAACATCTGTAAATGGAAAATGCTAATTTAGAGACTGGTAGAATATATTTTTCCATTGACTTCTATGTATGTTCCCTATCTCTAGGACAGTCTTCCTTGGTATGGGATTACCCAAGAAACTGAATCAGTTGCAGAAAGATTGCTTGTAGAGCAAGGAATTTAAAAAAGAGGGAAATTAGTGGGTGAGAGAGACTTGCTTTGTCCAGGTCACAGTTCTGCCTGATCAGCTAGCTACTGTCTGCTAGTGTTTGTCCTATGAGTGACCAGAAACATGTCACTCCACCTAGTGTGTCCTGGGCAGAGTTGGAGTGACACTAGCATTCTTACTTTGCCTGTCTTTTCTACACTCCTTGTGGAGGCTGTATGAACATGTGGCCTGTCTTTGTTTTCAAAGATGCTGGACTGCAGCCTTATCTGGATCAGATCAATGTAATTGAAGAACAGGTAGCAGCTCTCGAGCAGGCAGCCTACAAGTTGGATGCATATTCAAAAAAACTGGGTAACCATTTTTATTTCTGTTTTGATTTAATAAGAGTAATCCACCCAGCCCCCACCCGCACTCTATATGACCTTAGCTAATAGGTCATTTATGGTGTGCCCATAATGATCTATTTTAATTAATTTATACAATAACCTAGTGAGAGTAATTTTTTATTAGTAGTAGTAGTAATAACAATACTATTTTCTGAATACTTAATGATATATATCAGGTACTGTTCTTAGTACTGTACATGTATTATTCTTTTTATCTTCCCAATAATCTATGAGATAAGTGCATGATTTTTATCCCCATTCTTCGGAAGAAGAAACTGGTTGAAGGGGTTAAACAAATAACTTGCATAAGGATACCGAGCTAGCATGTGAAAGAGCTACATTCCAAGCCAGGTCTGTTTGGTTACAGAGCTCAAGCTCTTAAAATTATGGTTCAGCAGGCTGAAGCATCTTTGATAATGTAGATACATATGTCTTAAAAAATGGAAAAATCAGGGGCGCTTGGGTGGCTCTTTCGGTTAAGTGTCCGATTTCAGCTCAGGTCATGATATCGTGGTTTGTGAGTTTGAGCCCTGCGTCAGGCTCTGTGCTGACAGCTCAGAGCCTGGAGCCTGCTTCAGAATCTGTGTCTCCCCCTCTCTCTGCCTCTCCCATGCTCATGCTCTGTCTCTCCGTATCTCTCAATAATAAATAAACATTGTTTTAAAAAATTGAAAAGTCAGTCAAGAGTTTACTTTTCCTTTAAGGAGGAAACTGGTACTTGTATTGTTGATGGCTTGCTGTCTGGCTCTTACATCCATGATTAAAAACAATGAAGTTGTTTTTATCCTAGGTATAATTTATAGATTATTTTATTTTCATCATTGACAATTATTGACTACTTCAGGAGAGTGGTTCGTAACTGAGATTTGACATGAGTGGCGATTAACAGTTTCACTGTCCACAATTAAATTTACTAAATGGTGACTGCGAACCTGACTATAGAGAAGGCATTGTACCAAATGCTTTCAAGGTTTTAAAGAAAAAGGAAAATCTATCACAATAAGAGGCTTATCTGATGGTCTTTTAAATCTCTTTGTTGTTCAAAATTGCTTTCCTATAGTGAGGTGTAGGGATAAGAAAACAAAAGGAGTGGGGCGCTGGGTGGCTCAGTAGGTTAAGCGTTTGACTTCAGCTCAGGTCATGAGCTCACTGTTTGTGGGTTCAAGCCCTGCGTTGGCCTCTATGCTGACAGCTCAGAGCCTGGGGCCTGCTTTGGATTCTGTGTCTTCCTGTCTCTCTGTTCCTCCTCTGCTTGCACTGTCTGTCTCTCTCTCTCTCTCTCAAAAATAAGCAAAGATTAAAAAAAAAACGAAAAGAAAAGGAGAAACATACATTGTGTGTCCAGAGAGTCTGGCTCCCAGAGAGCGCCTGGAGAGGCACTTTCCTGTGCTTAGTAAGGCTCCCCATGGCTCAAGTGCCAGTAGATCTACTTAATCCTGGTGGAGCCATTGGAGCAGGTGCTGTTGACAGGGTTAGAACTTAGTGGACTTGTTCTTAATTCTGTGTGTGTGTGTGTGTGTGTGTGTGTGTGTGTTTGACTCCCTATCTTAAGTTGAGCACATGGTTGATCGATACCCAAATATCTGTCCTTAGCTAATACGATAGTTAACATTTATGGCGTGCCTCCAGTTTGGACCCGGTTTGGACAGATGATGAGATTGAAACCAACAGGGTTTTTTTTTTGTTTTTTTTTATATAATAGATATTTTTTAATGTGCCTGGAAATGCTAAGTAAGAAAGATCTTTGTAAGAGCTGATTTTAAAAGATTTAACTTCCTCTCTCTCTCTCCCTGGTAGAAGCCAAGTACAAGAAGCTGGAGAAGCGATGAAAAACTCATTCCTGTGGAACAATGTCTTTTTTTTTAACATGGAGGAATGTTTTATAAGACCTGAATGCTGAGGCTGATGAATTGTCAAAACTCCTCAAAAGGAAACTATGATGGGTCGTCCCAGAAACGTCCCAACATTGGAGTAAACTGGAGGACTGTGGCTACCCCTGAACTTCTTTGGAGGCAGTATCCCTCAGAAACCCACACTTAAAACTCCTTACCTTTTACTTGAATGTTTCATCATCCACTCAGGACAGAGAGTCTCTCAAAGTTCAGGATAAACCTGGGCTTGCCAGTAGAATCAAATGAGAGGACCTATTTTCTCTCACAGTGGTTGATTACTACATTATTTTCTTAATGGTTGGTTTTTGAGTTTCTGTGTCGATGGTTGTTTTTTTCTATTAATGATGCTAATGTATTGCTAATAAGATCCTAAATTAAAAAAGGAAAACAAACTCGTTCTTTATAGATTGTCACCCTGTGAATGTCAGTAATTTACTTTTCCATAACATTGCAAATAACAGAAAATCTTTTTTTTTTAAGTTTTCTTAATGTTTATTCATTTTTGAGAGAGAGACAGAGTGCCATTGGAGGAGGGGCAGAGAGCGAGAGAGGGAGACTCAGAATCTGAAGCAGTCTCCAGGCCCTGAGCCGTCAGCACAGAGCCCGATGCATGAACCATGAGATCATGATCTGAGCCAAAGTCAGACACTCAATTGACCGAGCCACCCGGGTGCCCCATCAAATAGCAGAAAATCTTAAAATAATTTTAGGCTGAGTGTTGTAGACTGAGCAGAAGCTGTGAAGGGAGTATTTTGATATCCTGATGTATACGATGGGTCCTACCTGTCTCTTTTCTGTGTGAGTCAGATGTCTGGAGATAGATAACATCTTGCCATGTGCTCCCTTTGGAAATGTGGTGAAGACAAAGAGTGTGTATGTGTGCGTGCACATACACTGTGGTTTTTGAGTTTCTGTGTCGATGATTGTTTTTCTATTAATGATGCTAATGTATTGCTAATAAGATCCTAAATTAAAAAAGGAAAACAAACTTGTTTTGTTTCTAGTACCACAGAGGTACTGGATGGGGAGGTAGGGCTGCCACTCATAAAGGAAAGCATTTGTAAAATATCTTCCTACTTGTGCCTGCAGGGTCAGGGGGGCTCCTAGGGACCTGATCATCTCCCTGTTAGACTAAAGATATAAACGGATGGAGGATACTGACTGACCAGTCCAGTTTGGAAGATAGGCATCCTTATTCAGAGTTGGGTGCTAGCAGCTAGGAAGATGTCTGAGGTCCCCAATTCCATCTCCAAAAGAGTTCTTAACCCTGTTTCTGTCATTTCCCAGTATCTCTGTTCCAGACCGTCATTTATCATCCGCCCCTCTGCACTATTGCTGTGTCTCTTATAACGATCCCTCCAACCTTCTACACTGCTGCCAGAACAATTTTTCTAAAATGTGAAGTGGCCACATTACCCCTCCTGCTTAGACTCCTTTAGTGACTTCTCATAGCCTCTTTGAAAAAGCCAGACTTTTTTTTCTTTTACTTAGAAACCAAAATTGTAACAAAATACTTCAATTCGCTTTTGTGTTTCTGAGGATGAACTTGTTTAACGTGATTCTCTTTGGTTCTTTATTAAACTTTCTATAACTTTTTCATGTAAGATTTGAAACATTTGGCCAGATATATATCATGACACAGAAACTAGTATTTTGGAATTGATATATATAGTGGACAAGCTACCCAGTTACATTTAGGATACAGGGTGCTCCCAAGATAAAGCTGAAAATGCTAATTTTTTTCTCTGTGTGTGTGTTTCGTTGGGGGCATGGGGTGTAAGTTCGTTATTTTTTTCCCCAACTTTATTGAGCTATAATTGACATACAACATTCTGTAAGTTTATGATGTGCAATGTGATAATTTGGTATTTGTACATATTGTGAAATGATTACCATTTAGGTTAGCTAACAGCCTTCACTCCACATAGTTACCTTTTCTGTATGTGTGGTAAGGATGTTTAAGATCTCCTCTCTTAGTAACTTTCAAATACAGTTGACCCATGAACAGCATGTGTTTGAACTGTATGGATCCACTTACATGCGGCTTTTGTTAGATATAGTACTGTATGTGTATTTTTTCATGATTTTCTTCACATTTTTTATTCACTAGCTCACTTTACTATAAAAATATAGTATATAATACATATCATATGCAAAATATATGTTAGTCTACTATTTGTGTTATTGGTAAGGTTTCCAGTCAACAGCGCAGGGAGCCAAGAGTTATATACAGTTTATTGAGCATTCAAGGGGTCAGTACCCCTGACCCCTGTGTTGTTCAAGGGTCAACTGTATACAATATTGTTAACTACAGTCACCATGCTATATATTAGATCCCTAGAACTTACTCATGACTGGAAGTTATAACACTTTGACTAACATCTTCCCATTTTCTCTACTGCCCCAACCCCTGGCAACCACCAATCTACTGTTTCTATGGGTTTGGCTTTTTTTAGATTTCACATATGAGATTGTACAGTATTTGTCTTTCTCTGACTCACTTCACTTAGCATAACGCCCTTAAGCGTCATCCATGTTATCGCAAATGGCAGGATTTCCTTCTTTTTTTCATTGTAAATATATACACTACAGTTTCTTTATTCATTCATCCATCACTGGACACTTAGGTTGTTTTCATGTATTGGCTATCATGAATAATGCTGTAGTGAATGTAGGGGTGCAGATACCTCATTGAGATAGTGATTTCATTTCCTATGGATATATACATAGAAGTGGGATTGCTGGATCATATGGTAGTTCTAATTTCAAGAAGAAGCTTCATGCTGTTTTCCATAGTGGCTGTACCAATTTGCATTCTCACTGGCAGTGCACAAGGTTTTCCTTTTCTCCACATCCTCACCAACACTTATCTCTTACCTTTGTAATAATAGCCATTCTAACAGGTGTGAGGTGATACCTCATTGTGTTTTTGATTTGCATTTCCCTGATGACTAGTCAAGTTGAGCACCTTTTCATGTACCTATTGGCCATCGTTATGTCTTTGGGAAAACGTCTATTCAGGTCCTTTGCCCATTTTTGTTTTTGTTATTATGATTTTGTTAACTAGGCTTCATGCCCAGCGTGGAACCCAACACAGGGCCTGAACTCATGACCATGAGATCAAGACCTGAGCTGAGATCAAGAGTTGGACGCTTAACCAACTAAGCTACCCAGGCACCCTCCCCCCCCTTTGCCCATTTTGAAAATAAGATTATTTGCTTTTTTGTTATTGAGTTGTTTGAGTTCCTTATATATTTTGTATATTACCCCTTATCAGATAGGTGGTTTGCAAATATTGTCTACCATTCTATAGATTGCGTTTTCATTTTGTTGATTATTCCTTTTGCTGTGCAGAAATTTTTTAGTTTGATGTGGTCCCAGTTAGTAATGTTTGTTTTTGTTGCTTGTGCTTTGGTGTCATATCCAAAAAATCATTGCCAAGACGAATGTCTAAGTGCTTTCTATTTCTTTTAGGAGTGTTACAGTTTCAGTTTCTTACAGTTAAGTCTTTAATCCATTTCAAATTAACGCTTATGAGTGGTGTAAGATAGGGGGTCCAGTTTCATTCTTTTACATGTGAACATCCAGTTTTCCCAATACAATTTATGGAAGAGACTATCCTATTGAATATTCTTGGCTCCTTTGTCAAATATTAGTTGACTCTATATGCATGGGTTTATTTCTGGGCTTTTGTTTCTGCTTTACTGGCCTTCCCCCCCCCACTACTATACTGTTTTGATTGATACTGCTTTGTAACATAGTTTAAAATCAGAAAGAGTGATACCTCAAGATTTACTCTACTTTCTCAAGGTTGTTTTGGCTATTCACAGTCTTTTGTGGTTCCATACAAATGTTAGGATTGTTTTCCATTTCTGTGAAAAGTGCTGGATTTTGATAGATATTGCATTGAATATGTAGATGGCTTTGGGCAGTATGGACACTTTAACAATATTAATTCTTCTATAAGCACAAAATATCTTTCCACTTGTATCTTCTTCAGTTTCTTTCATCAGTATCTTATGGTTTTCAGTATACAGATCTGTAACCTTTATGGTTGAATTTATTCCTAAGTATCCTATTGTTTTTGATGCTATTATAAACAGGATTATTTCATTTTCAGATAGTTTGTTATTAGTATATACACACACAACTGATTTTTGTACACTGAATTTGTGTCCTGCAACTTTACTGAATTCATTTACTCTGTTTTTGTTGTTGTTGTTGTTGTTGTTGTTGTTGTTAGAGTCTTTTAAGATTTTTTATAAATGATTTCTTCTGCACACAGAGACAGTTTTACCTCTACCTTTCCAATTTGGATGCCTTTAATTTCTTTTTCTTGCCTGATTTTTCCGGCTAGGACTTCTGGTACTATGTTGAATAGAAGTGGTAAGAGTGGGCACCCTTGTCTTGTTTCTGATCTTAGAGAAAAAGCCTTCACCCTTTCACCATTGAGTATGATGTTAGCTGTGGGCTTGTCATATATCACCTTTACTATATTGAGGTACATTCCTTCTATTCACAATTTGTTGAGAGTTTTTTTAATCATGAAAGGATGTTGAATTTTGTTAAATGCTTTTCCTGCATCTATTGAGATGATCATATGATTTTTATCTTTCATTCTATTAATGGGGTTTATTGCATTTATCGATTCCAGTATGTTGAACAATCCTTACATCTCAGGGACAAGTCCCATTTGATCATGGTGTATGATCCCTTTAATGTGCTGTTGAATTCAGTTTGCCAGTATTTTGTTGAGAATTCTATATCTCTATTAATCAGGGATATTGGCTTGTAGTTTTCTTACAGTATCCTTATCTGCCTGGCTTTGGTATCGGGTAATACCTCATATAGTGAATCTGAGAGTGTTTCTTCCTCTTCAGTTTTTTATAAGAGTTTGAGAAATATTGCATTAGTTCTTCTTTAACTGTTTGGTAGAATTCACCAGTGAAATAATGCAATCCTGGGATTTTCTTCATTGGGAGTTGTTTGATTACTGATTCAAGCTCCTTACTCATTATTGGTCTGTTCAGATTTTCCATTTCTTCTTGATTGAGGCTTGGTGAATTTTATGTTTGTAGAAACTTATCCATTTCTGCTTGCTTGTCCAATTTATTGGCATATAATTGTTCACAGTAGTCTGGTATGCCCCTTTGTATTTGTGTAGTATTGGTGGAAATGTGTCCCTTTTCGTTGATAATTTTATTTATTTGAGTCCCCTCTTTTTCTTGGCTAGTCTAGGTAAAGGTTTGTCAATTTTGTTTATCTTTTTCAAACACCAGCTCTTAGTTTCCATTGATCTTTCCTATTGTTTTCCTATTCTTTAATTCTTTTAATAAATTATTATTTTTCTGCCTGCTGCTTACTTTAGGCTTAGCTTATTCTTCTTTTTCTATTCTTTAATGTGTAATATTAGACTGTTTACCTGAGACCTTTCTTTTTAGTACAGACATTTATAGTTATCAACTTCCCTCTTAGACCTGCTTTTGTTTCATCCCATAAGTTTTGGTGTGTTGTGTTTCCATTTAATTTGTGTCAAGATTTTATTTTTCCTTGTGATTTCTTCTTTGGTCTATTAGTTGTTCAGGAATGTGCTGTTTAATTTCCATGTATTTTTTAAACTTTCTAATTTTCTTCCTTATTTTTCATTTAATTTTGGTTTCATATCATTTTATTAAAAGTATTTTTTATTTTGAGAGAGAGCGAGTTCTCATGCACGAGCAGGGGAGGGACAGAGAGAGAGTTGGAGAGAGAGAGAGAATCCTAAGTAGGCTCCATGCTGTCAGCACAGAGCCCAATGTGGGGCTGGATCTCATTAACCTCAAGATCATGACCTGAGCTGAAATCAAGAGTTGGACACTTAACCAACTAAGCCACCAAGGTGCCCAAGTTTCGTATCATTGTGATTGGAAAAGATACTTGATATAATTTGTACTTGAATTTGTTGAGACTTGTTTTGTGGCCTAACATATTATCTGTCCTGGAGGAATGTTCCATGCTCATGAGAAGAATGTGTATTCTATAGCCAGACCTCTTAGCATGGATCAAGACCCCTATTTCTTTCATTTTTTTCAATTTCATTTCCTATTACTCTGACACTTAATACTATATTCAGCTCTCTGGAGCTAGCTTAAATCTCCATGGATGAGCTTTCTTTCCATAAAGTTTATATTTCAGTGTAGATTTAGATTTGCAAGAAAGGCGTAAAGATAATATAGAATTCCACTGATGAAATTTCGTATCTCACTCTTGTTTCCTTTTCTGAAGTTATTACCTGCCCGTGTTTGGCAAATTTCTACTCTTCTTCTAGATTCAATCTTGATTTCTATTCCTGGATTGTGCTGAATTACCCCAAAAGTAGAAAAGACACATGCTCAGTGTTCCATCAAAGCAGGGTGTCAATAGTTAATGAGCCAGGGAATTTAATAAATCCCTCCAAAGGGAGGAAAACCAGAACTTTGTCGTTCTTCCTTAAACTAATTTATGTTCTAGCTAATTTTTAATTACTTGGCTGAACTTTTCGTGCCCCTGGATTGTCAGGAACTCTCTCCTTTGCTTCCATTTTCTTATATACTGTTGTCTACAAATTGGACTGAACTCCCCCAAAATGGCAATGTCAGGAAAAACAACCAAAAATGCCTGTGGGCTATTGTAGATTTTAAAAGACTAGAGAGAACTGAATACAAGTATGAAACTTAATTGTATCCTGAATGAAAACAAGCCCAAGGTACTTAAAAAAAAAAAAAAATGGGGGGGGGGGGGGAGAATGGACAACTTTAAATATTAGATGATATTATTGAATAATTAATTTTCTTAGGTGCCTTAACGGTATTTTGGTGATATAGAGGATGTCCTTCTTAGGAAATGCGTGCTAAGATATTCTTGATGTCTGCAATTTACTTTCGAATGATTCAGTGAGAATAAAAGTGCCTGTGCACCTTGAAGGGGAGAGAGAGAGAGATGAAGGAAGAAAATGTGGCAACATGTTGACACTTATTGCATCAAGGTGATGGCCATTATTCTCACCAAAAAAGCGTGTGTGAACAGAGTCTGTCTTGCCCATTGGACTAACGTGGTTAGATTAGGTTAGGTTAGGGCCCATCTTATGTCAGGAGCGTTCTAGCAGCTCGACAACTTCAACTGCTCCAAAATAAAGCAAACAAACAAACAAACAAACAAACAAACAAATAATTGTAATTCTTTTTGTCACATCCCCTTCCTTCCTTTACTGCTCGCCTTCCTTGATTCCTCTGAGACCCAGACAACTGGGAGAGACTGCTGTCCCTCGGCGCTCTCCGTAGATAAGCGAACCCTCATTGGCTGGGCGCGCCCACGTCTTAGTGCTGTGCCGCCGCGTTCTTCGAGGTGTACGGGTTCAGGGTCCGTTTTCGGTGGTCGCCCCGACTCAGGCTGTTGGCACAAATGGCTCAGAAACCGCTGCGCCTGTGAGTGACCACAGATCAGATCAGAACCGTGCGCGCGCACCTCTGTGTGTGTGTGTGTGTGTGTGTGTGTGTGTGCGCGTGTGCGCGCGCGCGTCTGCTCCCTGGGTCTTTCTCGTGACTGGAAGGGAGGAGGAAAAGGAGGGGGTGGGAGGGTGGTGGCGGCTGGTGAGCTCCGATCGCGTCTTTGCCTGGCTGGGGCCGGTCTCCTCGCTTCCGAGAGGAGGCTGTCCTGGCGACCCAGGCTAGGAGAGGCGGAAACTGCCAGGGTTAGGTCTCCTCCATCTTAGGCCGCCCTGGCCTCTGACACATTTACACTTCACTTCTCCCCACGGCCCATTTATTAACGAAAACTCCTAGGCGTGGGGCCGATCGGTGGGTCCTGGTCAGTTACGAACAGACTAGATAGATAGGGCTCCTGCCCTGGCGCACTTTTTTGCGAGGAGGCGCTGGGGTGGAGTACGTCGATCCATCCATCCATCCATCCACTCAACAAATATTTATTGAACAATTACATTATGCCAGGCACTGTGCTAGACGTTGCACAGTTGGAGTTCCTGCCTTAATGGAGCCTAGAGTTTTGAGCTAATATTAATTAGAGAATCCAGATTAATGTATAATTACGGTCTATAAATGTCAGGAAGAGAAACTTCACGGTTATGGGAGGGAGTATAATAGGGGTATTTGGCCTATTGTGAGGAATCAGGGGAGAGAGGATTGAAGTTGGTTAATATTTTTGTCTTTATCCTAAAGTCATTGAAATGTTTAAGAACTCCTTGGCGGGATCATATTTTTGTTTTGGAAAGCGATTCTGGCTGCAGTGTAAGAACAAATCAGAGCCAAAAGAAGAAGAAGACAGAGAGGATTAGCTAGAGTGATAGCAGAAGAAAAGTGCAGGGATTCAAGGCTTATCAAGGAGATGAGATTAACAGGGTTTGGAGAAGGTTTGGCTGTGAGAAAGAGTCGGCACTGTGAGGTCCTAAATTTCTGCCCTTCAGCATGATAGAAAACACTGGAAAAGGGCCCTGGTAGTGGGGTTCTCTTAATGTTTTTGAGGAAAGAACATTAAACTGTTGACTTTATATAGGTTGGTTAGGAAGAAGAGATGGCATTAGAGGAAATGTAAGCATGCTACCTACTTTGTATCCAGTACCAGATTCATTAGATCTCTCTCTGATTCTGCCTCTTTTCTATCACAGGACTCTTGGTTGCTCTGCCTTGGAGTGTCCTGCATTCCTCTTCCTCCCTCGTTTCCCACCCTACTTCACCATTCAAATTGTGTTCAGGGGCTCAGAATTCTAAATTTTTCATCTGTTTCTGTCCTTTTCGTCTTCATTGAGTATTGCCCTTTTTGGTGATATTTTTGCTTGTAATCACTTGTTCCTCCAGACCATCCTTCACTCTGTTACTAAAATGAACTTCCTGAAACGTGTCATTACCCAGCTTGAAAATGTTCAGTGATGGGGTGCCTGGATGCCTCAGTCAGTTAAGCGTCCGACTCTTAGTTTCAGCTCAGGTAGTGATCTCACAGTTCGTGGGCTTCAGCCCTGCATCAGGCTTTGTGCTGACATCATGGAGCCTGCTTGGAATTCTCTCTCTCTGTCTCTGCCCCTCCCCTGCTTGCTCTCCAGCTCTCAAAATAAATATAAATAAACTAAAAAAAAAAAAAAAATGTTAAGTGATATGGACATACCAGAAAGACGTACTGACAAAACAATAAGAACTATATTTCAGGATGAGTTCAAAGGCATTAAAAAATGGTATGAGAAATAGAAAAACTTAAGTCAGAATTACAAAAACTCAGAAATGAGATGATAGAACAAGTTACGTCACAATTTAAGGCCAGTTCTTCTTTATAAACTTCAGCTCTTGCCACTTTCTACCTCTCTGCCCCTTAACACTTTATGCATGCCTCCTGTTGTAGCCTTTTTCATACAGATTTGTATCAGAGTATCTCCCTTTCCCTGATTGTCAACTTTGAGGTTTGAACTGAGTCTTTCTCCTCTTCGTACTCCTAACATGATCTTAGCACAGTTCTGGGCATATTGCACTTAGCATATTGTAGGTGTTCAGTATATGGTTGTTGAATGGATGATTGATAGTAACAGTGGAAAGGAAGAGCTGGAATGAATGTGAAAGATGTTTGGAAAGGGGAATTGATGAGACTTGATGACTGGATGGGGGATTTGTGACTCTTGGTGACCCAGTTGGTGATACAGCCATCCACAAAGCTTGGGAAGTGAGGAGAAGAAGCTGGTTCAGTTTTGGAGGAGGTGAAGCTAACTTTTAGATGTGATGGGTTGAAAGTTTTGGTGACCTTTAGGTGGAACTGCCCACTGGTCAGTAATAGTTCACATGCACTGAACCTCTCTGGTAACCTCTGGTAACCCAGAGACTGAACCTCTGGTAACCCAGAGACTGGGTCACATATCTGCCTGATCCAGAAAGACTAACATGTTACAAACCCAGCTGGCCCATTCGAGTTTCCTCAATTGCTGTAACATTTATCTCATTTGCAGCTTGGCTTGTGGAGATGTTGAAGGAAAGTTTGATGTTTTATTCAATAGAGTTCGAGCAATTCAGAAGAAAAGTGGAAACTTTGACGTAAGACATTTCCTTTTACTGAATCTAATTTTACTGTTATAGTCAAACATAGTAAAATAAAGTGTGGACTTCTTTTTTCATTTCTCGATTGAACACATGCTCTCCCTTTTTGGTTAGATTGAGTTCCTTTTGTAAGCATAGGAACTTAGTAGCTACAGAATGATAGGGAAAGGGAGACCTCTTTACCTTTTTATACTTTTTGAATTTTTTAATACTCCCCCCCCTTTAATACTTTTTATACTTTTATACTTGTTACTTTCTTACTATCCACAAAACTGAAAACAGACGAGCAAAACGTCCCTAGGTGATTCTAATCACTGGGTTTGGGAATCGCAGATATATTTCCTGAGAGTATGGTGTGGATTAAGTCAGATAACATGTGCAGATGCTTCACAGACCGAAGAGCCTTATCTAAATGTTACATGGGGTTGCCAACTAGACTGCAGACCCCTAGCATACAGAAGAGTATTCTGGGTATGGCGATAATCTATTCATGGGGTTAAAGATTGAGTAAAGATAACAGGCAAGAAATGTGTTTTTTGTACCTTGTATCTTCCCAGGGTATCTAATACTTAAAAATTTGTATTTGGAGAGAGGCTCGTGGAAGTAGATTTCTCCATCTTTCCCTGACCCCCTCTTCCCCATCCCTAATTTGAATTTGATAGCCAGTGAGCCAAAATTTATTAATTTATAGATTCAAATTAACTTCTGCAATTGCTGCTAAAGAATTATGTGTTGAGATTCTGCAGACTGATTAAGGAAAAAAAACCTAGCGTGAGGCCATTAAGTAGGATAATTAGCTGAATTATGTTAACTATCAATTATGTACTATTTGATAAAAAAAAATCTCATATATCTGTTTAAAAAACTCATTTTAGCTGCTGTTGTGTGTAGGAAATTTCTTTGGCTCCACTCCAGATGCTGAATGGGAGGAGTATAAAACTGGCATCAAGAAAGGTATAGAAATTATTTTTATTTAACAGATGAGTTCTAACAAAGCTTCAAAGTTACACAGTTCTTGATGGGTTGTTTTTCACATGTAGTAGTTATTTAAGAATTTCCCTCTGAGCTCCACGTTGAGCTGGGAAAGATGCCTGTGCATCTAAATGTTCACATTTTGGGGGCGCCTGGGTGGCTCAGTCATTTGAGTGTCCAACTCTTAATTTTGACTCAGGT
This sequence comes from Panthera uncia, assembly GCF_023721935.1. Taxonomy (NCBI): domain Eukaryota; kingdom Metazoa; phylum Chordata; class Mammalia; order Carnivora; family Felidae; genus Panthera; species Panthera uncia. The sequence continues at coordinate 56,867,023 of NC_064818.1, read as the reverse complement.
CATGATCCCGGGGTTGTGGGATTGAGCCCCGTGTCAAACTACGCACTGAGCATGGAACCTGCTTAAGATTCTCTCTCGGGGTGCATGGGTGGCTCAGTTGGTTAAGTGACCCGCTCTTGATTTCAGCTCAGGTCATGCTCTCACAGTTCATGAGATCGAGCCCCCAAGTCAGGCTCTGGGCTTACAGTGCAGAGCCTACTTTGGATTCTCTCTCTCTCTCTTTCTGTCTCTCTCTTCTCCTGTCCTCTCCTCTCCTGTCCTCTCCTGTCCTCTCCTCTCCTCTCCTCTCCACTCCTCATGCAGGCATGCAGCATACTCTATCGAAATAAATATTTTTAAGAGAAAAGATTCTCTCTCTCTCTCTCTCCCTCTGCCCCTCTCTCCTGCTTGTGCATGCTTGCTCGCTCTCTCTCGCTCTCTGTCTCTCAAATAAAAATAAAGTTTTTTAAAATGTTCACATTTTGAGTTTGGTTGGATTTGGTTTAAAGAAATAATTCTCTTCTAAGGCAGGAAATGAAGAAATGGACCATATGTGTCCTTTCCTTTTTCTAGTTGGAGTGTTTTCTTTCTTTCTTTCTTTCTTTCTTTCTTTCTTTCTTTCTTTCTTTTATGAAGCTCTTTAGGGATTTGTGTTTTCCTTATTCTACATTAACCATTCTCTTTAAGATGTCAATTATCAACCTAGTGACACTAATAGTCAGGCCACAGGTTGGGTAGGATATGTTCCACAGATAGGATTGCAGACTCCTTACTTTTGCTGTGATTATTTTTCCTGTGCGGAAATACTTCTCAAATTCCAAATCAGATCTGGTAACTATATGGTGTCATGTCTGTTTCTCTCACTAGCTCCTATTCAGACATATGTGCTGGGTGCTAATAACCAGGAAACAGTAAAATATTTCCAAGATGCTGATGGGTGTGAATTAGCTGAAAACATTACTTATCTGGGTAAGTTCATATTTTTTGTGTTTGTAATGAATATAATAAAGTGTCCCCAGGAATTAGTCTCCTGGGAAATTTGTGGTTGAATTCTTCTGCCATTACTGCTTTCCCCAAATGAGAAAATGGGGTTCTTTCCCCAAATCTGTGTCTATACCGTTAAGACTCTGACATTTTTTTCTTTGTAGTCTCTCCCACCTCCTCCCAATCTCCTTGTACTCCCACAACCCCATATATACTCGTGTGGCCAACTAGAGGAATAAACTACTTGACTGTGGTATAGGGACTACTTAGGGTATAAATTATGTTGAAAAAAATTCCATGTATGTTGTCTCACCATGTAACATTGCTAGATATATACAACTTGTTTATTAGGATCCTCACTAGCTATAGGTCTGTGTCTCATTAAACTTTTGGTGCTGATTTTAAGTTTTCGGTGCTGATCCTCACATTTTTCACTCCTTTTGTCCTTTCTCTGGTTCTTGGTCCACTTTTTAATTTTGGGTTACAGTTGTTCCCTTTTGACCCTCCTGAATCTCTTTTAGTGATTCTTTTAATGCCTGGCCATTTAAAAAAGCACTGTCAGATTTTGTTTTTGCTTTCCCCTCACCTGCTGTCAGTCTGTGACTTCTTGGATCATTCAACTTATTTTTTCCTAAAATGACTCCACTGCTCTTCACAGTTCTTTTTTCTTGGTCTCTTACTTCTCTGGAAAGCTTCTACATGTCCTTTGCTGTAAGTGTCCTCCCCATCCTTCCCCACCATAGTCCATCTTGACCTTTATTCTCTACGTCTGGCTGTGGCCCTCATGTAAACAATCTTATCTCATCTTGCTTCAATCATATGGGGCTCCTTTAGGCAAAAACTTGAGGGACGGATTTTTTGTTGTTGTTGTTTTTAACCACTGTTGCAAGGTACACATTTTGAAATCCTTTTGCTGTAGGTGTTAGCATAGGCCTGAACTTGTGGCAGCTCTCACAGTAGTTATTAGATTTGGATTAAGACCCCTGCTGTAGGTATTTATGGCAGCCATTTAACACATGAATTTAGTGCCAGGAGTGGAAAGAGCATGGAGGTACTGGGTTATTTCTGTGAAAGAGATTTTTTGAGGTCCAGTAGGAGGAGCAAACAATGAACTTGATAGTGAACATGTGATAGTGAGCTTGAAGTGTTGGCAGTACATCCAACATGTCATTGGAAGTGACCTTTCTAGAGTATATCAACAAGGTCAGTGTGGAAAAATAGGTTTTGGGGAGTTGGTCCCTTAAAGATGGAAAACAAAGCTGAGAAGGATCAAATTGTTTCAGGGGAAATAAAATGAGAAGGAAAGCACCACGCTGTGGTGGGCGTATATATCTTCATCTAGGCAGCAGGCAGGATCGCTGAAAGCGATTAGAGCAGTGTTTGGGGAGGTAAAGATATTGTCAAGTTCATAGACTCTAAGTGAAGAGAGACTGATTTGGGAGGAGAGACCATTGACAGTTACAGGGTGATTCATGACCTTTCCGAGAATGGTGGGAGATGGAAACCAGAGTACAGTGGGTTCAGGAACTAAGAGGTAAAGCACTTAGAGAGCATGGTCTGCTCTTTTGAGAAATTGGAAACAGAAGAGAAAGGAGTTTTCAGTTAGTGTGTGAGTTCTTTTATTAGTTTTTTATTAGTATGTGTGTTCCTTTATCAGTTAGTATGTGTGTTAATTGGCATGTTCCTTTAGTAATTAGTATGTCTATTAGTATGTTTAATACTTTATTCTTTTCTGAGTGGAAAGAGCCAGCTGAGAAGAGGAGACTGAGTAGGTGAAAGGAAGGTGAAAATTGACAGAGCAAGGTCTTGAAGGCAGCAGGAAGAAACAGGATCAAGGGCCCAAGCCAGGAATAAATTTAAAAAAGGGTAGAGTCTCAAGTTTTTCCCAGTTGTTCTTTCCAGATGTTTTCCACCCATTGGAAGCTGCTGCCTGCATGAAGAGTATGTGTATTCTAGACTGAACTTTCCTCAGAACTGCAGTTCCTTTTTCTTATTACGTCTCTCTGGGTCCAAGTGTCTGGGTTTCTTTCTTTTTCTTTTTTTATTTTAAAGTTTATTTATTTATTTTGAGAGAGAGACAGTTTGAGTGGGGGAGGAGCAGAGAGAGAGAATCCCAAATAGGCTCTGCACTGTTGGTGCAGAGCCCCATGCAGGGTTCGAACTCATGAACTATGAGATCATGATCTGAGCTGAAATCAAGAGTCCGGTACTTAACTGACTGAGCCATCCGGGTGCCCCTCTTTTTTTTTTTTTTTTTTTTGTTTAATGTTTATTTATTTTGAGAGAGATAGTGAGAATGAGGGGTGGGGCAGAGAGAGAGGGAGAGAGAGAATCCCGAGAAGGCTCTGCACTGTCAGTGCAGAGCCCGATGCGAGGCTCGATCCCATGAACTGTGAGATAATGACCTGAGCCGAAATCAGGAGTCGGACGCTTAACTGACTGAGCCACTCAGGCACCCCTGGGTTTCTTTTAATCCATGTAGAATCTCTTCCAGAAGACAGGAAGGCTTTTTCTTAATCACTGCTTCCCAACTTTTTCATTTGTAAGGCATCTGGGGTAAACAGACTGGCCCATGGGCTCCAGTGGCCTCCACATAAGGGCTGCTGTCCCTGAACAGGAACACAGTTGTAGCCATCCACCACTGAGACCCTGCAGCCAGAAGAGGGACTCTAGAAGAGTCTGTGCTTATTTAGACATGCAGAATGGCAGGGAGGTAGGCAAGTCATGGCGGGGAGAGAGATTCATCACCATAATAACATTTCTGCAGTTTTGACTAAAACTTGTCCATTTTTCTTTGAACCCAGGTCGTAAAGGTATCTTCACTGGAAGCTCGGGGCTGCAGATTGTGTACCTCAGTGGGACAGAGTCCGTAGATGAGCCAGTCCCAGGTTACAGTTTTAGTCCCAAGGATGTGTCTTCCCTGAGGACAATGCTGTGTTCAACATCCCAGTTTAAGGGTGTTGATATCTTGCTCACATCCCCATGGCCCAAGTATGTGGGGAACTTTGGGAATTCTTCTGTGAGTAGTGCTTGTTCAGTTGGAATTTCTGTAAGCAAATTGCACTGGCTTATTTTGGGCTCTTTTTGCTCTTTATATTGAATATTTCAGCTCTTAGGACCTTTCAGTAGAAATTTTTTGTAAATTGTTTCAGGATACTTAAAAGTATATCAATTAACCAAAGCAAAAACTTTAAAACAGATTGATCTTATGAAAGCACCATTCACAGATGAGATTGCTAAAATTCTAATTATAAGTGAGTTATTCTTTAAATTATATTCTCTGCATCAAGTGCCTTCTTTCAAGCTTCCTCTTAATGTGTTTTGAGGGATTACTAACTTTTAGTTAAAAGATTTACAGCTAATGGCAGCTCTTTAGTTGTATCCCCCCTCTCCTCCCCACATTCCATTGCACATTGTAGTATTTTGGCTTTTAAAATATTTTTTTTATTTCGTAGTTTAAATTTTTCCTAGTTTAAATGTTTTTAACTAGTTTAAATTTAACTAGTTTAAATTTAACTAGTTTAATTTAACTAGTTTTTTCCTAGTTTAAATTTATTTATTTTTGAGAGAGAGAGAGAGAGAGAGAGAGAGAGAGAAAGGGGTGGGGGGAGGGGCAGAGAGAGAAGGAGAGAGAGAGTCCCAAGTAGGTTCCATCCTTCACACCAAACCTAACACAGGGTTCAAAGCCACAACCGGGAGATCGTGACTTAAGCCAAAATCCAGAGTTGGACACTCAACTGACTTAGCCATTGAGGCACACTTCAAAATATTTTTTTTAATGGAATCATTATGAGATCAAAGATAGTGATCTAAAGATGGGAAAAGAAATGTTGAAAACTTGTTATTTCTCTAATGTGAAAGCTTTAATGTTGGGATGCATTGGAGCTCACCATTGCATTTGATCTTAATATTTTAATAAACAGTCTAAAAGAGGATGTGTATCAGATTGGGGAGTGACCACCATCACATTGGTGGAAATAAGCCTAAGGAAGATCTTGAAAGGTTGTATATGAGGGCAGAAAGCATCAGCTGAGTTTCAGTGAAGGGAAACCTAAGAATGCATTTAGAGACAAGTATCAATTAGTAGATGCAGAGTTATCAGTAATGATCCAGAAAAAGGTCTTGTAGACCACTCTCTGCCAACTTCACGATGTGTCTGGACCAAAATAGCCAACAAGATACCAGGCCTTGTCAGGGGTGGGGTGTTGAAAGGAAAAGGGACAGTGCTGTCTTCCCCTGCCATCAATCCATGGCTGTTTTCATCTAGAATTCAAGGGGCAGTGCTGGTTGCAGTGAGAAGGTGCGGCAAAGCTAGGGAAGATAGGAGGACTAAGTTGCCGGTGGAAGGGAGGAAGACACGTATAATACTCTGTGAGGAAGGATGAGAAAAATGAGGCCCCTTCATTTTGGGGGTGCTAACAAAAGGATTTGATTAAAGTTTATAAAAGACTACATATGATCTTTATAGGGGAGAAAACAATACAGTTTATCAGTCTCTGAGATACTACGACTAACCTCGAGGCTGATGCCCTGCACTTCAGCAGAAACTTGAAGGAAGTGAGCATAAGAAAAAGGAATTTCTTGCTTTACTTAGTAGAAAACTAATTTTGGTAATTTCTTTATTTGCAGCTAATACCTTCTCTTAAGTTCATAAGTAATATGAATGAGACATCACATAATTTGTTGTTAATGAAAGCTAGGGATGTTTGGGGAATAAAGTTGATATTTTTGATGAACTTTATGTTACAGACTTTGACCAGGGTGTGGTTGTGCCTTCCACAAACCACACCTTTCTTGACTGAAGCAAAATAAAGGATTGCATGCTTATGTCATGAGGTCATTGAATATTCCATTCCAGATGTTCTATGGATCCTAAGGACCCTGGAAGCTAGCTTTTAATTTTTTATTTTTTTGCATTGACTCTGAATGTCTGCATTGTCAGAACTATGGATGTGTAACAACGCAGATTATAGAAGCATAGTCTGTGGGCTCCAGAGCGAGAGCTTGCTTTCCAAGAAGATTAGAATAAACCCTGTTTTGGGTATTAGTATGGAGGGCTCACCTTATCTTTTAACCCCTGCTTCCTGCAGTTGTCCTCTCTGCACTTAACAATAGCCTGCTTCCTCTTCTGTGTTTGAGGTTTCTCTGATTGCCACAAGTTGTGGATATTACTCTCCAAATCCTACTGCCTACATTTGTATCGACATAAAAATTTCAAAGACATTTAAATTGTCCTATTTCTTTGCATTTCTTGATAACTCCTAGGTCTGTTATGATGACTGAGTTTCTTTTTCCTAGGGAGAGGTGGATACCAAAAAATGTGGCTCTGCTTTGATCTCCGGTCTTGCCACAGACTTGAAACCAAGATACCATTTTGCTGCTTTGGAAAAGACCTATTATGAGAGACTTCCCTATCGGTGAGTAGCATTTCATTATTTTGGCTTCTTGAAGAATTTGCCTTGGATTCTATGGGAACTTCTCTTGTTCATTTTAGCCATGTAACATCTTTGTTCCTTTTGGTTACTCAGGCACCGAAGTGAGTGGCTCTCAAATTACTCAACTTTTCTGAGTTTGTTTCCTAATTAGAAATACAAGGGATTGGACTGTATACAGCCCCTTAACAGTTTGAACGTCTGAAGTAATAATACTGTTATCACAGTATTAATCATCACTGCTTTATGTAGCATAGCACATTAGGTCAAACCGGTACTCCTTGTACAGTCTTGAAAACTCATTTCTCAGCATAAGCATGTCAGCAGTATTTCAGTGTAAGAATCAAGAACTTGTATCGATTTGTTTTTTGCTTTTTCATAGTTTGAGTTTGGAGGTGGGGTTTTTTTTTTTAATGTTTATTTATTTTGAGAGAGAGAAGAGTGTGTGTGAGAGAGGGGGAGGGGCAGAGAGAGAGGGAGAAAGAATCCCAAGCAGGCTTCGTATTGTCAGTGCAGAGCCCAATGCAAGACTCAGTTTCACCAACTGTGAAATCATGATCTGAGCTGAAGCCAGAAGTCTGATGCTTAACCCAACTGAGCCACCCAGGCGCCCCTGGAAGTGGAGTTTTTAAAGCATGTCTTACAGAAACCATAAACCAGTGTTTTCTAACGGATAGAATTAAGTTAGCTCTGGATTATCTTCACTGGTAAAGAGCATGGATAATTTCTAAAATAATTTATAAAAACTTTTTTCCTGGGACGACTGGGTGGCTCAGTTGGTTAGGCGTCTGACTCTTGATTTCGGCTCCGGTCATGATCTTGAGGTTTGTGGGATCAAGCCCCACATTGGGCTCCTCACTGACAGCTCAGAGCCTGCTTGGGATTCTCTCCCTCTCTCTCTGCCTCTCCCTCCCACACACACATGTGCACATTCTCTCTCTGTCATAAAGAAAAAAATAACCTATCCTTTCCCTATAATCTCAAAGCCTAAGATATAATCATAAATAATACAGCCTTTTCTGTTATATCGCCATATAGAAAAGCCTATTGTTTTCTGAAATCATGCACTAAAAACAGAGGTTATCAAGCCTCTCAAAACGTATCCAACGGTTTTTTTTAACCTATCCAACTTTTAAGGATCTGAATACACATTTCCCTGAAAAACATACCAGTGGCCAATAGGCACATGAAAGATGCTCATGTCATTATCGATTAGGGTAATCCAAATCCAGACCACAGGGAGATACCACTTAACATCCCCTAAGATGGCTACAAGCAAAAAGGCAAGTAATAAGTGTTAGCGAGGATGTGGAAGCATCTGAACCCTGATGCGTTGCTGGTGTCATTGCTGGTGCAGGCGCTTTGCCAAACTGTTGGCAGTTCTTCAAAAGATTTAAATATAGAGATACTGTCTGACCCAGGAATTCCACTCTTGTTCCAAGTGAAATAAAAACACTAGCCCATGCAATAATTTGTATACAAATGATCATAACAGCTTTATTCATAATAGTCAGAAAGTGGAAACAACCCAAATATCCATCATGTGATGAATGGGTAAAGAAAAAGTGATACATCCATACTTTGGAATGTTATTCAAGAAAAAGGAATGGAATACTGATAGGCTACATGGGTGAACCTTGAAAACACTATGCTAAATCAAAGAAGCCACACACACAGAAGACCGCATATTATATGATTCCACTTATTATAAAATGTCCAGAGTAGGCAAATACATAGAGATAGAAAGTAGAGTAGTGTTTGCCAGGGGCTGGTTGGAGGGAAATGGGAGTGACTGCTAATAGGTACAGGGTTTCTTTTACTGGTGATAAAAGTGTTCTAAAATTAGATTGTGGTGATGGTTGCACAGCTCTGTGAATATGCTAAAAACTATTGAATTATATACTTTAGATGGCCGAATTATATAGTATTTGAATTAGATCTTAATAAAGCTGTTAAAAAAAAAAAAAGACAAGCCTATACAAGTTTTCAACCAGAGCAATAACAAAACCCCATAACCAGCACGATACAAATACTAACATAGGTAAATTTCCACTAACATTTGCACCTGGTATTACAGTCAGTCCATGCTTTGCATTCCTGTGTTGTGGGTGTTATTGTGAGTGTTTTGCTTCCCTTGAGGAACAGTTTATCATCATTAAAAACACCACTCAGAGGTAGCAACCTTCATTAGTCATTATTATTTTAAAATAAATGAGGGAAGCATCTTCACAGCTTTTTATGGGTACTTGCAGTTTCCCTGTAGTATTAGTTTTCTATTGCTGTTGTAAAAGTTGCCACACACTTTGTAGCTTAAAACAATATAGTTTATCATCTTACAGTTCTGTAGGTCAGACGTTTGACCCAGGTTTCACTGGGCTAAACTCAAAGTGTTGGCCAGGTTATGTTCATTTCTGGAGGCTCTACAGGAGAATGGTTTTTTCCCTTCTTAAGCTTGTAGAGATCACCTGTGTTCCATAGCTCACGGCCCCCTTACTCCATCTTAAAGCCAGTAACTGTGGTTGAATGTTGTCACTCTTAACCTTCTGTAGTCACTTTCCCTCTGACTTTTCCTCTTCCCTCATCTACTTTTTAAAAAAAATCCTAGTGTAATTAACATACAGTGTTATGTTAGTTTCAGTGTACAATATGATTCAGCATTTCTATACATTATTCAGTGCTCATTGCAGTAAGTGTACTCTTAATCCCCTTCACCTGTTTTACCCATCTCCCCACCTACTTCTTTGTAACTATCAGTTCTCTGTATTTAAGAGTCTGGTTTTTTGTCCCTCTTTTTTTTTCTTTGTTCGTTTGTTTTGTTTCCTAAATTTCAGCATGGGTGAAATCATTTGGTATTGTCTTCTCTGACTTATTTCAATTAGCATAATACACTCTAGCTCCATCCATGTTGTTGCAAATGGCAAGATTTCATTTTTTTAATGGTTGAGTGATATTCCATTGTATATATATACCACATCTTCTTTATTCATTAATTAATCAATGGACACTGGGTTGCTTCCATATTTTGGCTATTGTCAATAATGCTACAATAAACGAAGAAGTGCATATATCTTTTTGAATTAGTATTTTTGTATTCTTTGGGTAAATATCCATTAGGGGAATTACTAGATCATGCAATAAATCGACTTCACATTTTTTGAGGAACTGTTATACTGTTTTCCACAGTGGCTGCACCAGCTTGCATTCCCACCAGCATTGCATGAGGGTTCCTTTTTCTCTACGTCCTTGCCAATGCTTTTTTCTTGTGTTTTTGATTTTAGCCATTCTGACAGGTATAAGGTACTCGTATAAAGGTACAGGTATAAAGAACTCGTTGTGGTTTTGATTTGCCTTTCCCTGATGATGAGTGATGTTGAGCATCTTTACATGTGTCTGTTGGCCATCTGTACGTCTTCTTTGGAGAAATGTCTGTTCATACGGAGAAATGTCTGTTTTAAATTGGATTGTGTTTTTGGTGTTGAGTTGTGTAAGCTTTTTATATATTTTATCAGATAAGGCATTTGCAAATATCTTCTCCCATTTAGTAGGTTGTCTTTTTGTTTTGTTGATTGTTTCCTTTGCTGTGCAGAAGCTTTGTATTTTGATGTAGTCCCAATAGTTTGTTTGCTTTTGTTTCCTTTGCCTTAGGAGACATACCTAGAAAAATGTTGCTATAGCCAGTGTCGGAGAAATGACTGCCTATGTTCTCTTCTATGATTTGTATCGTTTCAGGTCTCATGTTTATGTCTGTAATCCATTGTGAGTTTATTTTTGTGTATGGTGTAAGAACATGGTCCAGCTTCATTCTTTTTGCATATGGCTGTCCACTTTTCCCAATACCGTTTGTCAAAAATTAATTGATTGAACTTATAATCGTGGGTTTGTTTCTGGGTTCCCTATTCTGTTCTGTTGATCTGTGTGTCTGTTTTTGTGCCAGTACCATCCTGTTTTGATTAATACAGTTTTGTAGTATATTTTGAAATCTGGGATTGTGATACCTCCATTTTTCTTCTTTTTCAAGAATGCTTTGGCTGTTCGGGGTCAGTTGTGGTTCCATACCAATTTTAGGATTTTTATTCTAGTTCTGTGAAAAATGCTGTTGGTATTTGATAGGGATTACATTAAATCTGTAGATTGCTTTTGGTAGTAGGGACATTTTAATAGTATTTGTCCTCCAAATCCATGAGCATGGAATATCTTTCCATTTGTTTGTGTTGTCTTCAATTTCTTTGATCAGTGTTTTATAGTTTTCAGAGTACCGGTCTTTCACCTCCTTGGTTAACTTTATTCTTAGGTATTTTATAATTGGTGCAGTTATAAATGGGATTTTTTTCTTAATTTTTCTTTCTTAATTTCTACTTCATTATTAGTGTATAGAAATGCAACAGATTTCTGTATATTGATGTAATATCCTGTGACTTTACTGAATTCATTTATCAGTTCTAGTAGTTTTTTCGTGGAGTCTTTAGAGTTTTCTATATATAGTATCATGTCATCTGCAATAGTGAAAGTTTTACTTCTTCCTTTCCTATTTGGATGCCTTTTATTTCTTTTTTGTAGTCTGATTGCTGTGGCTAGCACTTCCAGTTCTATGTTGAATAAAGTGGCGAGAGTGGACATCCCTCTCATGTTCCTGACCTTAGGGTAAAAGCTGTCAGTTTTCCCCATTGAGTATGATGTTTGCTGTGGGTTTTGATATATGACTTTTATTATGTTGAGGTATGTTTCCTCTAACGCTACTTTATTGAGGGTTTTTTTTTTTTTATCATGAATGGATGTTGTACTTTGTCAAATGCTTTTTCTGCATCCATTGAAGTGATCCAGTGGTTTTTGTCTTTTCTCTTGTTGATATGATGTATCACACTGATTGATTTGCAAATTTTGAACCATCCTTGCATGGGAGGAATAAATCCCACTTGATAATGGTGAATTATTTTTTAATGTGTTGTTGGATTCGATTTGCTGATAATTCTGTTGAGAAATTTTGCATCTGTGTTCATCAGAGTTATTGGCCTGTAGTTTTCTTTTTTTGTAGTGTCTATATCTGGTTTTGGTATCAGGGTAATTAATGCTGGCCTCATAGAATGAATTTGGAAGCTTTTTTTTTAAATAGTTTGACAAGAATAGGTATTAACTCTTTAAATGTTTGATAGAATTCATCTGTGAAGCCATCTGGTCCTGGATGTTTCATTTGTTGGGAGTTTTTTGATTATTGATTCAATTTCATTGCTGGTAATCAATCTATTCAAATTTTCTATTTCTTCTTGATTCAGTTTTGGGAGGCTATATGTTTCTAGGAATTTATGCATTTTTTTGGTTATCCAGTTTGTTGGTATATAATTTTTCATAATATTCTCTTATAATCCTTTGTATTTCTGTGGTGTTGGTTATTTTTCTTCTTTGATTTTTGATTTTGTTTATTTGAGTCCTTTTTTTTTTTTTTGATGAGTCTGGCTAAAGGTTTATCAATTTTTTTTATCTTTTCAAAGAACCAGCTCCTGGTTTCATTGATCTGTTTCACTGGTTTTTTAGTTTCTATTTTGTTTATTTCTTCTCTAATTTTTGTTATTCCCTTTCTTCTACTGGTTTGGGGTTTTGTTTGTTCTTCTTTTTCTAGCTCCTTTAGTTGTAAGGTTAGGTTGTGTATTTGAGATTTTTCTTGCTTCTTGAGGTAGGCCTGTGTTTTCCTCTTCCACTTTTTTTTTTTAATTTTTTAATGTTTATTTATTATTGAGAGAGAGAGACAGAGCATGAGCAGGGGAGGGGCAGAGAGAGGGAGACACAGAATCTGAAGCAGGCTCCAGGCTCTGAGCTGTCAGCACAAAGCCCAACACAGGGCTCAAACCCACAAATGCAAGATCATGACCTGAGCCACAGTCGGAAGCTCAACCAACTGAGGCACTCAGGCGCCCCTCCTCTTCCACTTTTTTTTTTTTTTTAATTTATTGTCAAATTGGTTTCCATACAACACCCAGTGCTCATCCCAACAGGTACCCTCCTCAATACCCATCACCCACCCTCCCCTCCTTTGCACCCCCCATCAGCCCTCAGTTTGTTCTCAGTTTTTAAGAGTCTCTTATGCTTTGGCTCTCTCCCACTCTAACCTCTTTTTTTTTTTTTTTTTTTTCCCTTCCCCTCCCCCATGGGAGTTTCTCCTGTTAAGTTTCTCAGGATCCACATAGCTCCTCTTCCACTTTTAAGGAGCCTTGTGATTATGTAGGGTTTGCCCAGGTAGTTCAGAATCATCTCCCTATCTTAAGGTTAGTTGATTAGCAACTGATTGATTCCATCTATCACCTTAGTTCTTTGCCATGTAAGCTACCACTCACAGGTTATAGGGATTAGGACGTGGACATCTTTGGGTGGCTGTCGTTTTGCCTACCACACCTGAATAGTCTAACAGTGGGAAGTACTAGCAGTTCTTAAGGCCACTGCCCTAGTCATTGCTTGCTCTAAAGAAAGACACTTGTGTAGGACATTCAGCTGTTTTTCCTTAATGTCTTGATGTATTATTAAAGCTTCTATTTAATTGTGGCTAAACTTGTTTCAGTCATTTTAAAAGTTGGAAAAAGTTGCGTATGAAGCAGCATGACTTTCACCTTATGCCAATTATGAATGTACTTCCTTTCTTTAAAGAAACAGGTTATAGCAGACAAACTGTGTTTTGGCTTATTTCCTTTCCAGTGATGTGAATATAAAACATATATTTGTGTATTTGCTTATAAAAAATGGTACTATGCTAGATTTTTAAAATAAAATTATATTTTGTGATGATTCAGGAAATTTCGGTAGCATAAGGAAAGAGCTCTAAGGGTTGCTATCTGTATTAATGGTCAACTTGCTAAAAATAAAAAATGTATATAACCCATAACATTTTTCTTTTAATTTTAAAAGTTGCTTAATGTAGGATACTTGTAAAATATAGAAAAGCTCGAAGAAGTGTTTTGGTGTATTCAGTTACTTTTTTTTCCTGTAAAGTATAGACACTCCTGTATTTTTGTATTTTTCCTAGAAAAATGAAATCATACTATAAATTACTATTGAAGCATATTTTTCTTCTTAAAACTCATTTCATCCTGTTTTTATTATTATAGATTTTTATTACACTAAAAAAATAGTATAATGAACCCTCCTATACCCATTACCCAATTTAAGCAATTATCAACATTTTGCCAATCTTACAACTCTTTTAAAACCAAATAGTGGAGTTTTTGTGCTTTTCAGATATATGATCTCATTTTTTTCTAACAATAGCCCTGTGAAGTAGGGATGAGTATCTTACAAGATTTTTTTTTTTTTTTAATTTTTTTTTTCAACGTTTTTTATTTATTTTTGGGACAGAGAGAGACAGAGCATGAACGGGGGAGGGGCAGAGAGAGAGGGAGACACAGAATCGGAAACAGGCTCCAGGCTCCGAGCCGTCAGCCCAGAGCCTGACGCGGGGCTCGAACTCACGGACCGCGAGATCGTGACCTGGCTGAAGTCGGACGCTCAACCGACTGCGCCACCCAGGCGCCCCCTCTTACTAGATTTATAGGTAACCTCTGAGATTATGTTATTGGTGGTGATAGACTTACAGTCTGTGCTCTCTTGTGGTCCTATGGAGTGTACATATTTCATAACTGTAAGTCAGAAGTAAAGTTTGTTGCTAATCTGTTATCTGTCAAATACATTATAGAAACCACATCGTTCTGCAGGAAACCACACAGCATGCCACCAGGTTCATAGCTTTGGCAAGTGTTGGAAATCCCGAAAAGAAAAAGGTAAAGATTTGAGTATTTGATGGTAGGTTAATATTCATTGTCTGCGCGATAAATGTTTTTCTTGCCAGTTTAGCATTCAGATCTTTCTTCTCCCCAATTGCAAGGTTTCGGCACTTTAGTGACTCCTTTCTAAAGATGTGATAATAAAAAGTCAGGTTTCCTTGGGTCCTTTGTAGGAGATTTTAGAGAAGGGTTTGTGAAAATAGGCCCGGTGGAACAAAGGCAAAATTTCAAATGAATGAAGTTCCTTTCTTCCCATATCCATGTAGTTGTCTTTGTAAGTATTCATGAGTTTGCCCTCAGATGGTACTCTTGCTTTGTTTCTTTCAGCAACTTCATTTAGCAGAAATAATAAAAGCCTTTATAGGATTTACCTAACCCCTCCTTGGCTTTGGAAAATCTTAGTGATAGGAATCTATCTTTTGTACTGGAAAACAGTGCAGGTGAATGAAAGAGAATATACCAGAAAAGTATGTTATTTGTCTCACTTCCCTGTGAGCATTTCTGATTCTCTAGGGTCAAAAGCAGGATATTGTGGATTGAGACAGCTAAAATCAGAACAATCAAGCAAGGGAAGAATAGCCAGATAAATAATGTGAAGATTATTCTGTAACGTGTCATAAACCACATGCACAGAAAAGATAAGCAAGTACATATTTCTTTTCCCGTAGTTTCTTAAACTTTTAAGCCCAACGTGTTCTTAGTAAGTTTAGATTTGTGATTTTTTTTTTTATTGTAGCACTCACAGTATTTTCACTATTTTTATGATAGCGATATTTTACTATTGCTTTATTCTCAGGGCCACGTTAGCCTCGGCCCTAAGCAATTCAAAGTCTTTTGACTATAGTCAAAAAGTAGGGACATTTTTAAATTTGGCAAGCATTATTAAATTCATCTCCAGTTCCAGTTTATACCCTCACCAACAGTATACTCACGGAGTAGTGTCAAATTTTTATTAACACTTTTACCAATGTGATGGGTGAAAGATGGTGTGTCATTGTTAATTAGTTGCATTTCCATGGGCAGTACTGAGGTTAAATATCTATTCCTGTCTCATCTAAAGATTTCAGTATCTGTGCCATTAGCGTGAGTGTCTAGATACCTGTATGAATATTTACTTCTTTGCTATTAGTCCCTAAGAAAACCCATCAGCATATGCAGCAGAAATTGTATAATATCAGAGGGAAACATCAAGGTGTCTAATTTAATTTTCATTAGGAAAAAAGAATGGCAGTGCCACAATTCTGTTAACAAAAAGTACACAAAGATAAAGGAATCAGAGACAGAAGCAGGGTGTCTGCAAGGGTTATGGAACAAGTCCCACCTGAGCCTTGTAGTTTTGTATAAAAGCTGATTTTTGTAAGGACTAGGGCTTTGATTTGTATCTTGACTTCATCAGCCCTTGGTTAGCTTCTACGGAGATCACTAAATTGACATTTGATTTATTGTGTATTCTCTGAGCCATAAACAGGCCAGTTGCTGTTCTTTTACTTTTACTCAGTTTCTGAAGCTTCTGTGAATAAATTAGGTTGGTTACATTTGGATAAATGGTATTTTTCCTAATCTTATGTTTGTTTGTTTTTTCCTCCACAGTATCTTTATGCATTCAGTATTGTTCCCATGAAACTAATGGATGCAGCAGAACTGGTAAAACAGCCTCCCGATGTTACTGAAAACCCTTACAGAAAATCTGGGAAGGAAGCATCCGTGGGAAAGCCAATTCCTGCCCCAGAGGTATGTTCTGATTGGGAGGTGGTATTTTCCGGGCAGGACTGCCTATTGCATACGTGCTTTTCCTGGTTACAGTTTAGCTCATAAGACCAGTTTAATCCCTAGAATCTAAATCTTTTTTTCTCCTTGGGAAATTATGATGGTGTTTAGAAAGGCTTAGTAGATTTCACGTAAGTGCAGTGTTTTTTATTGTAGCTTGGGGTTAACAGTTTCATATTTTACGTCCTTGTCTAAACTTGGCTCGGGTGTTAGCATTGCAAATGTTGAGTCTTTCTTTGTCAAAGTTGAGACTTTAACTTTTCAGGCAAGGATCCAACAGCTTGGAAGCAATGTAATTTGTGATTTTATAACAAGTGCTAGCGGGTAAATAGGACTCACTCTGAAGAAATTTCCTAATAGCAGACTTTTCTGAAATTAATTTTTCCCGCATTAAAGCAAGGAGTGTCAAGTTCCCTGACTAGTATGCATTGTCCACTTTCTTAGACCTTTTTCTTTTCTTTTTTTTTTTTAAACATTTATTTACTTCTGAGAGACAGAGCGTGTAAGCAGGGGAGGGGCAGAGAGAGAGAAGGAGACACAGAATCCCAAGCAGACTCCAGGCTCTGAGCTGTCAGCAGACATGGGGCTCGAACCCATGAAATGTGAGATCATGACCTGACCTGAAGCCAGATGCTCAACCGACTGAGCCACCCAGGCATCCCAGACCTTTTTCTTTTTGAACAACCTCCTCATCTTCTTTTTTTAAATTTTTATTTAATTTGTTTTTTTAAATTTACATCCAAGTTAGTTAGCATATAGTGCAACAATAATTCAGATTCCTTAATGCCCCTTACCCATTTAGCCCATCCCCCCTCCCACAACCCCTCCAGTAACCCTCTGTTTGTTCTCCGTATTTATGAGTCTCTTCTGTTTTTGTCCCCCTCCCTGTTTTTATATTATTTTAGCTTCCCTTCCCTTATGTTCATCTGTTTTGTATCTGAAAGTCCTCATATGAGTGAAATCATATGATATTTGTCTTTCTCTGACTGACTAATTTCACTTAGCATAATACCCTCTAGTTCCTTCCACGTAGTTGCAAATGGCAAGATTTCATTCTTTTTGATTGCCGAGTAATATTCCATTGTGTATATATACCACATCTTCTTTATCTATTTATCCATTGATGGACATTTTGGCTCTTTCCATACTTTGGCTGTTGTTGATAGTGCTGCTGTAAACATTGGGGTGCATTTGCCCCTTCAAAACAGCACACCTGTATCCCTTGGATAAATACCTAGTAGGGTAATTGCTGGGTCGTAGGGTAGTTCTATTTTTAATTTCTTTTGAGGAACCTCCATTTGTTTTCCAGAGTGACTGCACCAGTTTGCACTCTCACCAGCAGTGCAAAAGAGATCTCTTTCTCTGCATCCTCACCAACATCTCTTGTTGCCTGAGTTGTTAATGTTAGCCATTCTGACAGGTGTAAGGGGGTATCTCATGGTGGTTTTGATTTGTGTTTCCCTGATGATGAGTGATGTTGAGCATTTTTTCATGTGTCAGTTGGCTACCTGGATGTCTTCTTTGGAGAAGTGTCTATTCATGTCTTTTGCCCATTTCTTCACTAGATTATCTGTTTTTTGTGTGTTGAGTTTGATAAGTTTTATAGATTTTGGATACTGACTCTTTATCTGATATGTTGTTTGCAAATATCTTCTCCCATTCCGTTGGTTGCCTTTTAGTTTTGCAGATTGTTTCCTTTGCTGTGCAGAAGCTTTTTATTTTGATGAGGTCCCAATAGCTCATATTTGCTTTTGTTTCCCTTGCCTCCAGAGACGTGTTGAGTAAGAAGTTGCTGCGGCCAAGGTCAAAGAGGTTTTTGCCTGCTTTCTCCTCGAGGATTTTGGTGGCTTCCTGTCTTACATTTAGGTCTTTCATCCATTTTGAGTTTATTTTTGTGTATAGTGTAAGAAAGGGGTCAAGGTTCATTTTTCTGCATGTTGCTGTCCAGTTTTCCCAGCACCACTTGTTGAAGAGACAGTCTTTATTCCATTGGATATTCTTTCCTAATTGTTAAAATTAGTTGGCTATACGTTTGTGCGTCCATTTCTGGATTCTCTATTCTGTTCCGTTGATCTGAGTATCTGTTCTTTTGCCAGTATCATACTGTCTTGATGATTACAGCTTTGTAATACAGCTTGAAGTCCGGGATTGCGATGCCTCCTGGTTTGGTTTTCTTTTTCAAGATTGCTTTGGCTATTCGGGATCTTTTCCAGTTCCATACAAATTTTAGTGTTGTTTGTTCTGGCTCTGTGAAGAATGCTGGTGTTATTTTGATAGGGATTGCTTTGAATATGTAGATTGCTTTGGGTAGTATTGACCTTTGAACAGTATTTGTTCTTCCTATCCAGGAGCATGGAATCTTTTTCCACTTTTTTGTGTCTTCAACTTCTTTCATAAGCTTTCTATAGTTTTCAGTGTGTAGATTTTTCACCTCTTTGACAACCTCCTCATCTTTTTAATTAAAGCTCAGTTTGACTTGATTGACCTGTGAGATTGTAGGACTACACCAACGCGCTACTAAGAGAGAGGAAAAGGCATTTGGAGGGCTTTGTATTGCTCTGTTTTAGGCAAGAATTGCTCTATAACTTGCATTTTAACTTGCTTTTACAAAAAGATGGATTTGGTGCTATTTTGGGTATGTGTTGAGAAGTATGACTGAGAGTCCAGGCATCAGGATTAGGAAGATATTTTTCTTATCTAGAGTAGGTAGAAAGGGCCAGGAGGCAAGATAGATATGACATGGCAAGAATGTTCCCTTGTATGTGAATGGTTGACTCCTTGTCTAAAGATTAGTTTAATAACATTTACTCTTCTGCCTTTGGCCATTTCAGGAAGAATCAGCCTGTCAGTTTTTCTTTGATTTAAATGAAAAGCAGGGAAGGAAGCGTTCATCTACAGGCAGAGATAGCAAGTCTTCTCCTCACCCAAAGCAGCCTCGCAAACCTCGTAAGTATCTTGGTTCCTGAAGTCTCCTGTGTGAGCAGTGACTTATTTCAGATCTTGTGTGCGACATGGCATTGCTAAGAGAGCTTCTTCTGGCAGAGGAAAACTGTACAATGGGTCATTAAGACCAAAAATAAAATACTACTAAGATGGCCTGATTTTGAGAATGTCTGTGCTGTTCTTGAAAGAACTCTGGGGAAAGTTCCTTCCCTTCCCTGGATGTCTATAAAACATATGAGGTAAAGAGCCTACAAAACCCACGAGGTTCATAAAATAATAGAATAATCAAACTGGCAAAAAAAAAAGGAATTTAAGGTTATTGCATTGATACCCTCTTTCTCCACCCCTTGTTTCAAAGTTGAAGAAGCTGACCTTGTTGGAGTAAACTTATTACCCAGAGTCATGTGGTGAGCTAGTGGCATAGTTGAGGCTAGAATTGGGACTCCTGACATCCAGTTCAGTGGTCTGTCATTGCAGCCTGTTGCCAGTTAAATGCTACTTTGGTCAGTATGTGGTCATCCACTTGAGGTTATCCACCTGTGAAGTGATTGCAAATTCAGAGCTTTTCTAATACAGGTTAGTTTCATTGATAAAAGTGCTGGGATCGCGGGGGTCACAGTAGAAGCACAGCAGGACCAGCTCTTTACGGCAGTGCTGTATATGAATCTTTGCAAGGTATAAAGATCAGACAAGGCTGAGTTCTACAGGGTGATTAAATGTTGGAGTGCTTGCACCATAGTAACATGTGCTTTCTTCCATATGAAGCTCAGCCTCCAGGACCTTGCTGGTTTTGCCTTGCCAGCCCTGAAGTGGAAAAGCACTTGGTGGTCAACATTGGCACACATGTGAGTTACTTCCTCGGACCTTTTACAGAGAAGGACATCCTTATTTGTTTGTTTTTTATTAACTTAATAAAGTTAAAATTTATATATCATAAAATTTACCCACTTTAATAATTCACCAATTTTTAGTAAGCTTACCAAGTTGTGCAACCATCATATAACACAGTTTTAGAATATGTCCTTCACTCATGCCCATTTACAGTTAATCCCCATTCCCATCCTCAGCCCCAGGCAACCACTAATCTACTTTCTGTCTCCATAGGTTTGCCTTTTCTGGACACTTCATATAAATGGAATCATACAATATGCGATCTTTGTGTCTGGCTCTTTATGTTCAGCAGATATTCTTGAGGCTTATCCATGTTGTAGCATGTATCAGTACTTCATTCCTTTTTATTGTCAAATAGTATTCCATTCTATATATTTATCAG
The DNA here is from genome assembly GCF_023721935.1 of Panthera uncia. Taxonomy (NCBI): domain Eukaryota; kingdom Metazoa; phylum Chordata; class Mammalia; order Carnivora; family Felidae; genus Panthera; species Panthera uncia. The sequence goes on along the minus strand of NC_064818.1, from coordinate 56,846,882 downwards.
TTGATGGGCTTGGGGTTGTTTCCACTTTATACCTATTAGGAATAATGCTGCTATGAACATTCGCATGCGTATCTTTGGACGTATATTTTCATTTCTTTTGGATAGATAACTAGGAATGGAATTGCTGGTAAATTTATGTTTAATTTTTTATGAAACTGCTGAACTATTTTTCAAAATGGCTGTAACATCTTATATCCCGACCAGCGGTGTATGTGTATTTATGTACGAGGGTTCCTGTTTTTCCACATTTCCAATATTAGTTACTGTATGTGTTTTTGATGATAGTAATTCTCCTGTGGTTTTGTAGTGCCAGTTTCACAAGATTGCCCCCTCCCTACCTCCCTTTCTGACAAATAGGTGTATCTCCTAGGGCGATGGTTTCAGATACTTCTTGACCTTCTTACTGATTCATACTAAATAATTACATAAAAGACTAGTGATAAATTCTCAGTTATGCCTTGTAATAGAGGATATAGCTTCCTAAGAGAAGAATACCCATACCCACATTCTTAGTGTGGGTAACTGGGAACCCAAGATGATAATTACAGGGTTGCTTGGTAAGCAGTGAATCAAATAACTGGATGATCTTGAGGATGATTTTATTCAGGCTATGGAAACTCGGATGAATTATGTGTGTCTCACTGTAAAGTGGTCCTATTTGAGACTTCCCCAGATACTTGTCCTTGGGCAGGACTTGTTTAGATGTTGAATAATACTGGTCTTTGACCCATTTTCCTGGGATCTGTGTAGACCCTTATCGTTCTTGTTCATTCACTTAGAATGAAGAAAGCTTAGTTCTTAGGGTTACAGTTACACCCTAGTCACCCGAAACAGGAATTGGCTGTTTCTTGTGGCCTTTGATGGCAATATTTACAGACCATTTCTTAGTGTGTAGTGCTTCTGCAAAATAGAGACTTTCATCTCTTTTTCATTGATTTATTCTAATTTTGGTTTCTGAGGGTGACCATTTCCTCAACTTATCCTATCTGAGGTCCCTTTATCGTGGCCTCCTACAGACTGACCAGAGTCTCCATTTCATCATTCTTTACTTCTTTAGTCACATCTCTGTCTGCCTTTATAGTTTCAGACTGAAGAGTCCCAGTCTTCTACGTTTAAATTTTTGTCTTGATTATCGGCACACTCCCCTATCTCTAGGGGGAGCCCTAATGGGGTCAAGGCCTGTGACCTAATTGGGTCATGGAGTCTGTGGATGAACTCTTCAGTGGGAAGAAAAGCAAACTTGAAAAGTTTTTGGTTTTACAGGAACGCCCTTTATGGATTATCTCTCTTGGCCCTTGTTTTCCTCTTTGGATTAGTTCATGCCATTCTTCTCGCCCATACAACTTGTAAGGTAGGCAGGCTTTGGACTGCCTTCTGTTTGGGAAGCTTCAATAGTTCAAAATGGCACACAGGGGAAGAGAGATTTGGAATAGGTGACTTAGCTCAGGGCTGCTGTAGGCCTCAGGGAAAATTGATCTTTCCTTTCCATTCACCTTTTAATTGCCCAGGGTTATCTAGCCTAGGGTATGTGCATAGGGGATGATCAAGGAAACCTTTTTCCTTTTCATCTAAGCCTGAAGCTGGAGAGGCAAAAAATATCTCAGGTCTTATTTGTGGCCCAGCCCAGCACCGCAAGTAGGAGGCCATATGAAAATTTTAGCCTAGAGTCTGCCCAGTATTCAAGTTTGCACTTCATTGCTCTTACATTGCTCTTTGTCTAGTAGAAACTTCTTGGGAACCTCTGGGACCTTTGGGTATCTGGCATAGGATTTAGAATCTCCTCCCTGCAACCATTCCTCTTGATCTCCTCTCACTACATTTTTGTCTTGGCTTTCTCTGTCTTTGCTATGCCTTCCTCAAGGGATATACATGGAACTGTGCTAATGGCCCATGACCACAAACTAGTAAAATGAGGGAAGCGCTGCTAAGAGTCCAAAATAATTGATGTATTTTACTTATGGGAGAAACATTTATTCAGGTCTTATTTACACATTTTTGGAGATAATTCAAGTACAGAACAAAAGGAGAGAAATTGAGAGGTGGAGGAGATTGGGCAAATATGAAATTGTTCACAAGAACTGGGAGGTACCGCATTGGGGCGAGGGGTGCTTTCTAGTCTGGACTAGAAACCTGGTTGTTACAATATGAAAACTGATGTTTATGGTAGTGACCCTTTGACATAAAGAAAAGGCTTGAAGACTCAGGCTTCAAGAGTAACCTTCTAAAGCATACAATCAAAAATAGTTGTAAAAATGAAGAAAATGAGCACTTAATGAAGTTTCAATGAACCTTAGTCATCTGGAAGATTAAGTTTGTAGATGTGCTTGGTCCTCTATGCCAAGTAAATCAAGGATGATCATGCTTTAGTTTCTGATACCTCTTCTGCTCTTCTATTAGATTTTCTCTGTTAATAATAAATTACTCCTTCCTTCAGTCTTAACTTTGAACTCACAGCACTAAAAGGAAATGTCAGATTGCTTTTTCTAAAGCTCTAGTACATTCACCTGCATTGATATTCACTGGTCATTTCTCTACTCATAATGTTTTCCTTTCAGAGAGTGTCTAAGTGTGGAGAAGTCTTGCATGTTTGGTTTTGACAGAGATAGTTTTAGTTGCTGTTTAGCTGCTGACATCCACTGTTGGGAACCATGGTTTTCTACCTCTTTGGATATGTCCGAGTTTGAGGTTTCTGCTTCTTCCTTCCACCCCATTAGGTTATATGTTTGCTTTAATTTTGTAGAGGTTAGGCAGCAGCTTAAGGCTGTAGGGACACTGGATGCTAATCATGACATCTTAGCCTTTTTTGTGAGCCCAGAGGGTGTATTTAGGAGTGGGGTGTGGGATTCGATGTTAGCATAGGGAAAGTGGTCATTTTGAAATCAAGTGGTGTCTTTCTGTGGTTGAAGGCCATAATAACTGAAAAATTGTTTTCCAGGTTGGAGCCTGGGAGGCCGACTATTTGTTGTTCTGGTCTCCTTAAGTTTTGGGGGTTTGGAAGCCAAAAGCCCATTTGTGTGCCATTCATTTGCTCCCAGTTCATTTGATAGCTGAATAGAGATTTGTTACATCTAATCTTCTTCGTCACCAGGTTCCTGTTATAACTTCTAAAAGCAGGTTTTTAACGTCAGAGAGTTTCTGTTAATAGCCTCTCAACACTTTTCCTACACCCTCATGCTCACTCTTTGTATAGGCTTTTCTCCCTGAAGAATCATACCTGTGGCATTGGTATCTTGATTCTGTGTGCTTTCTCTTTAGTGCTACCTTGCCCTGGCCAAAGGAGGCTTATCTGATGACCACGTCCTCATCCTACCCATTGGGCACTACCAGTCAGTGGTGGAGCTTTCAGCTGAGGTGGTGGAAGAGGTGGAGAAGTACAAGGTGACACTGAGGCGGTTCTTCAAGAGTCGAGGGAAACGGTGTGTTCTGTTTGAGAGAAATTATAAGAGCCATCACCTCCAGCTACAGGTAGGTGGTCTCCACCCAGGAACTTGGAAGGACCCTATGAGGACATGGATGTTGGCAAATATTTAAATGACATCTATTATTTATTATTGAATATTTAAATACAGGATTCCAATCTGAAATGAAATACTTAAAATTTTAATATTTAAATGTTTAATATTGAAAAATACCTACTACAAATTTTCATATTAATATTTGAATAGTGTTCATTTAAAAGGTTAAAGAGCCTCTGGTAATAAATCCAGAGATTCCACAGGGAAGTGCATGGTCCGTATGAGTGGGCCAACACAGTTAGTAAGTGCTTTGTTTAGAAAAGGAAGGGATATTGAGGAAGACTTCAGGAAACATTTGGGCCTTGTTAGGTAGAGTTGGAACAGAGTAGGTATTTGTGTGAGGCCCAGCATAAGTGAAGTCTTAAAGGTGAGAAATAGTCCCAGAGCTTTGATGGGGCTATCAGCTCAGAAATTTGGAGACTGTTTATGGATAATTCGTTTGTGGTTGTGGTGGTTTTCTTTCTGGCACATTTGTTAAATTTTCAAATGGGCCTGACGCTGCCACATATATTATATAGGAGCTGGCAAGGGCTTGATGACAGAGAGATCTCTCTCTAGCCTTTCCTGCATCAGGGATTGGCTCCCACATGTGGCAAGCTATCTCATAAGTTTAAGTCCTTACAGACAGGCTGACACAAGCCTGGCTGGCTTGAGGAAAATCTCTGCTGAGGGGTATTTGTCCACCCCTGTGATGGATTTGCTACTTCTCGGGGACTGTACAGGAGGCACTTCTTCTCTGGGACCTGTACAAAGAGTTTCTCCTATCTACCCGCCTCACCCCCCCACCTCAGGTCATTCCTGTGCCACTCAGCCGCTGCACTACTGATGACATTAAAGATGCCTTCGTTACCCAGGCAGAGCAACAACAGATAGAACTGTTGGAAATCCCAGAACACTCTGACATCAAGCAGGTAAAACAGGAGGGGAAGGACGTTCCGGGAGTAGTAAAAATGCGGTTTCTGATATGTCGAGCCTGAGGTACTATCAAGGCATTCCAAAAATGTTCAATAGGCAGGTAGACAGTTTGGACCTAGGGCATGGGATGCTGATTAGACTGGTGATGAGGATGGCACTAAAGCAATGCCTTAGTCATTCCTGGGAAGAGCAAAAAATTAGATCTTTCCTAAGGCAGGAACTTCGAAGTTCCACTGGGAGGATCTTTGTAATATCTTTGCAAAACTCTGTTCCACTAAGTACCTTGGGGTCTGTACTGTTCACATCCTTTTTTTTTTCTTGGACTTCTGGACTGAATTTGTTGCCAAATTAAAGCTTAAAAGAGATGAGCTAGGTTTCACATTTTTAAAGTACTATGATATGTACTCATACAACTCTGTTCACTCTAGATTGCACAGCCAGGAGCAGCATATTTTTATGTTGAACTTGACACAGGAGAGAAGCTTTTCCATAGAATTAAAAAGAATTTTCCTTTGCAGTTTGGAAGGTTTGTATACTTTTCCTTATTTTAAATGTATTTTCCCGAGATCTGTTATGAACAGATTAGTGGGCTGCATAGACAGTTGAATAAAAAGCCAAATAGGAAACAATCCTTGCCCCAAGGAACCTTGTCTTAGGGCAAGTCACATATTTGCTTACGTGGCAGTAATGTAGTGCAGAATGTGAAAAGTACCGTAACAAAGTTCTGAGGAACAGTGGACTTTAGAAATTCAGAAAAGGGAGAGTTATTTCTATTTTGTGAAAAGCTTTAAGAAAAGGTTGACACTGAGCCTGAGAGATTTAGAGGGCAAATGTCGGGGTGTGGGCCTTCTAGCCCAAAGGACTGAAGTGCTACCATTAATTGAGCATATGTACTGTGCCAAGAGCTTTACACGCATTGCCTCATTTAATCTTCCCAATTCTGTAAGGTAGGTACTGTCATCCCACTTTACCAAAATGGAAAATGAGGCTGTAGAGCTGTATCCGTAGAACTTGCCGTGATGGAAATGCTTTATATCTGCACTGTCCTATACAGTAATCACTAGCCACATGTGGCTACTGAGGAACTAAATTTTTAACTTGATTTTAATTAGGATTAAAATTTAAATTGCTATACCTGGCTAGTGATTCCTGTAAGTGGACAATATGGCTCTAGAGGGATTAGGTAGCTTGCCCCTGAGCACATGTGGTAGGTTCGAACCCAGGTACGTTGATCTCCTAAACATGAGATTTTAACCTCCTTATTCTGTAGTGTCCTAAGGCCTAGATGAGGCTTCATTTATGTTCCTCATATCAGACAGAACATGACTGTGAAACCATGTAGGGAGTGGCATCAACTAGGCTGACAGAAGACAGAAAGTTGCTGGCTAGAAAGAATAGAGTATGGAGAGCAAAAAATGTGAAGATAGAGTATGGAGAAGCAAAAAGATGTGCAGAACAGGTTATGTGATGCTATTGTCTGATGTGTAGTTGTTTCCTTCCCTAGTCCAAACTGAGCTTTAGGGTGCCTGCGTGGCTCAGTTGGTTAAATGTCTGACCGTTGATTTGGGCCTAAGACATGATCTCATGGTCATGAGATCGAGCCCTGTGTAGGGTTCTTTGCTGGGTGTGGAACCTGCTTGAGGCTCTCTCCCTGTGCTCCTCCACCACTCTCTCTCTCTTAAAAAAAAAAAAAAAAAAAAAAGAATTGAGCTTTGAGTCAACTTTGAACCCTTCTTGGACTAACTTGGGAAGCCTCCAAGAGACTGCTACCATTGGGTAAGTCCAGGAAATACAGTTATCTACATTTTCAAAAAGATACTGATAAGTGAGAGTAGGTATGATTAGGGACTTCAAACATCTGACATTATCTTTTGTTGTTGCCTTAGCAACAGATGCAGATGTGGACACTGATGCCATAGGCACATAATTGCAGATACACACTGGCACCTAAGCCCGCAAGAGAGATTCTCTGAATGATTTTGTGCTCATGTTAGTTTGTTGTATTTTCAACATTGACTATTTTTCAAAATACCAGTGTACAGTTATATAGCATTTTGTAGTTAACAAAGTACTTGAAAAGACATTTTTCTCCCCGCTGTATAAGAGAGGTGATTCTGTCTTCATTTTATAGGTGAAAAGTAGGCTCAAGCTTGCCCAGGGACCTAGAACTTGAGCACAGATCCTGTAACTTTTAGAAAACTCGTGATTTATTTTGGCTGTCCTGAGCCAAAGGTGGACACTTGACTAAGCCACTCAGATGCCCCTAAAGATTTTATTTGTTGGGCGGGGGGGGGGCACCTGGGTGACTCAGTTGATTAAGCATCCGATTCTTGATTTCAGCGCAGGTCATGATCTCATGGTTCATGAGTTCGAGCCCTCTGTCAGGCTCTCTGCTATCGGCACAGAGGCCGCTTCGGATCCTGTCTCCCTCTCTCTCTGCCTCTTCCCCACTCACACTCTCTCTCCCTCTCAAAAATAAATAAACAATTTAAAAAATCATATCTACTGAATTACGTTTTAAAAAAAAAAGATTTTATTATTTTAAGTAATCTCTACATCCAGTGTGGGCTCAAACTCACAACCCTGAGACCAAGTATTATACACTCTACCGACTGAACTAGACTAGCCAGGTGCCCCAAATAGAGTTATTTCTAATATATCAAAATGAGTAAAAATAAATAAAAATGTAGAGCAGTGACAATTAGAAGGTAGCCTGTATGTGAGTGTATGTGTTAGTATGTAGTTATTCCTTAGCCTTGAGAGCCAAGATAAGTTGTTGTTGACATTGAGCCTGTGCTGTTGTGCCTATATATGCCTGAGTCCTCTAGGAGAGGCAGAAAGTCAGTGAGATAGGATACTAGGCCTGATCTGCACCATGCCCTCAGCAAACTCATGTTCTAATTGGGATGACAAAACTAGAGTTTAAGACAAGATATATTCATAACTTGTTTGGTGCCTGGATTGTGTTATCTCCATACCTCACAAAACTTTATTGTGCATTTCATAGGTGAGGAAATCGAGACTCAGCAATGAAGTAATCCGTTCAAGTCAGAGACAGCAAGTGGTTGAGCTAGGAATGGAATTAAGCCTCTGATGTTCCTGACACCAGGGCCTGTCTTCTTTGTACTGTGTCAGTATTGCTACTCTAAGTACGAATAATGTAGTTCCAAATTGTTGAAGAGAAAGAGAAATAAATAGGGTTTGAAGGTTTAGGAAGGAGGTAGGACCTGAGCTGGTCACTTAAAATGAGTATTATTTTGATAGAATAGCAGGGATGGCGCTCAGGGCAAGAGAAATGGTCTGAACAAAGAAGAATTTGCATACCTTCTTTGGGTAATGCTGAGGAGAGCTCTCTAGCTGGAGAGAATTAGAGAGAGGAGGGCTTCTGGCTAATACTGTCCATTTTTACTTATTTCTGCAGGGAGGTACTGGCCAGCGAAGCCATCCTTAATATTCCTGACAAGTCTGACTGGAGGCAATGTCAGGTCAGCAAGGAAGAGGAGGAGATGCTGGCTCGCCGCTTCCGGAAAGACTTTGAGCCTTTTGACTTTACTCTGGATGACTAAGCAAAGGGAAAAGGCACTTTATGAACTTGACAGGAAGTAGTAGTAGCCTGTTTTTAAAAGAACTTACAGTCTCCCATGGGGACTGTTTCTCTGCCTCTTTTTTGTGCATTCCCATGGAACCTACCTGCAGCAAGAGGCCTAAGATTGAATATTTTTTTGAAAATATTTCTAGGATGAAAATCCTGTGTTAAAATAAGCACGTCTGTCTTCCTGCTCCAAGTACAGCTTGTGTTAATCAGCATTTTCAAAACCATTTAAACTATCAAATAAAATCCAAATGCTTTTCCACGATGGGAATCATCTTATGTTCATATTACCTATACCACTGAGATGAAGGGGTGTGTGTGTGTGTGTGTATAATATGGTCTGGGGCTTTAGGCCAGCTGTTATCCCGGGATCTAACAGGTGGCTTCTCCCTGAACAGTCAAGGGTGAAGAAGGACCCAAAGCCTTTGCCATTTTTGTCTTAAAACATTCATCTTGTTGATATAAAAGAGCTCTTTCAGCCCTTTAGCAAATACTGAACTCCTATGTGCCAGGCATTTTTCTAGGTTCCAGGAGTATGGTCATGTCCCAACATGGTCCCTGTTATCCCAGAGTTTACAGTCTAATTGGGAAGAGAAGGGACAGATTTTAAGAAAAGAAGTTCTGCTTCTTTGGATGTGTTGAGTCATAGTATGTTGTCAGGCAGTTCTAAATGCATGGAGACCTGGGTTGGTGATAGTGCTTGGGGATCATCAGGGCATAGGCCGTAGCTGAAATGATGACAATGATGAAAATAAGGGTGAGTACAGTCCTAAGATGAAGACGACTCCTAAAACATATCCATGTTTAGGGGGTCCTTGGAAATAGAGTGATCCACAAGTACATGGAGAAGAGAGAGGGAAAGATCACAGGGGAATGCTAGCTCTTGGAAGCCAAAAGAAAGATAATTGTTCCTTTATATTGGGACATTTATGGCCCAGACAGTGTTAATCCTCAGGAAATGTCTCTAAGGTAAGTATTGTTACCTCCATTTTACACATGAAAAAACAGACTCTCAGAGTTGGAAGATCATGAAGCCTGATGCTAACCATCCCAGGATTTAAAAACAAACTATGCAGCATCCCTGAGAATGGGGATGTTCAAAGAGTGAACTATGAGAAACAACCTGGTTCCTGAAAATATGGCTACTTTAGGGTCAGCCGCTCATCAGTATCCTCAGGTCCTCAGCATCCCTCCCTAGCTTTTCCAAGCGAGTGTTCCAAGAATTTGGCCCCACCAGTGGAGATCAGACACACTCCCATGCCAGCTTGCAGTACACCTAGCAGACAAAGGGCTTTACACTGTTAGGGGCAATTGGTACTACAATTATCTGTGCAGTCTGCCCAACTCCATGTTTGGGAGGTACCATTTGCCATCACTTCCACATCTGATACTCCAGCTCCATGGCAGCTAAGTACATGTGGGCCCCCAGAATCTGCCACCACACGTAAACAGCATGACATGGTTTGTGCCATGCAGTGCTTGACATTCGGGTTGCACTATTCAGGGATTCTGAATCAGTAGACGCATGTACTCTGCCAGAAGCCAATTCAATGCTTTCAGAGCAGCCAGCAACACTGGTGTGGTGTACATGCTGTATCCACCTTTATGCATCTCAGGATATGACTGACCTCTGTTGTGACACAATTGTGGGTCACAAAATGTTAATTGGAGTTTAAGTACTGAGATCACCACACGTGGGGCTGTGCAAACCATGGTCCAAGCGCACATGATCTCAAAGGGGTTCAAATGACCACCTAACGCAACTGATAACAGTTCTCTTCAGAGAACTGGACTCCACCCTGATTGTTATACTTGGAGTGACCGACTAGATCCCCAAGTTCTGTGAGGCTGAGGCATATGACCGACTCAGTGAAGATGGAAAGCTGGTTCTTCTATGCTACAGCTATCCACCACTGGGAAGCACTTCTTGTTCCACCAGCAGCATTCCTGAGGCTTGCCTCTGAAGCCCTGCATCACACATCAAAAACAATCCCGCAATGAGCAACTACCGCGCTGGCAAACCCATAAATGGAAGACTGCTTGACTGCAAGTGCTGTGAGGAATTTAGGGGAAAGCTCCGGAAATCAGGAGTTACATTCTTTACTCAACAACAGCGTCACATCCTTGTCTTTAGTGATTTCCTGGAACAGGTGTACAAAGAGCTGAGCCTGACTTGTCTATGGCAGATGATCAGTCATTAAAACATAAAAGGACTATAAAACTTAATGCATCAGTGGGCCTACTAGTGCAGGATTCTTTCTAGTTTTTCGGATTCCGCAACATTTGAATCATTGGTGGTTTTTGCCAACGCCAGTTCAGCGGGTGGTGGTTGGAGGATAGATGGCAGAGGTTTGAAGAAAGGTAAAATGTACACGGGGTGGAGACGATGTGAAATTTAGAAAATGACTTGAAAGGATTGGACAGCTTATGGTTTTGAAGACTCGAATAACAAGTGGGTTCTCTCAGCCAGGAAAATGCCCAGAGGGCTTAACGGATTGAAGCCGACCTCCCACACTCCCTCTCTGGTCGCTAGCTGGCCCGCCTCCGGGAGAAGCCGGGGTAGAGCTTTTCCTGTGGCCGTTACCGGAAGTGACGCATACTTCTCGCGAGAAGAGAGACGCGCGAGCCTCGGCGGCCCGGAACCGGCCTCGGAACAGCGGCGGAACCTGAGGTCGCTTGCCCTCCCGCCCCATGGAGCGGCCCCCAGGGCTGCGGCCGGGTGCGGGCGGGCCCTGGGAGATGCGCGAGCGGCTGGGCACCGGCGGCTTCGGGAATGTCTGCCTGTACCAGCATCGGGTGAGGTGGGGCGCGAGAGGGAGCGGCGGTGGGTGTTTGTCAGAGCGTCTTTGGGACACAGTGACACTCAGTACGTGAGGGATTGTCGGTGAGCCTTTGGACAGCACTGTGGTCCGGTGAGCCTGTGTGAGTGAGTGTGTGATACTGTGCTTGCGAGTCTGGTGACTGAGTCCGAGGTTGTATCCGAGGTCCTGGGTCAGTGTGTGTGAGATAGAGCTCTGAGGGGGAACTTTTGGTACGGATGTCAAGATGTGAGAAATTGTTTACCGGGTGTGACGGTGCGTATGTGTGTCTCTGAATGTAGAGTGCCGGGGTGTGCGAGGCAGATGCACATAAGGCTTTGTATTGTGAGCACGAATGGGTGAGGAAGGGGGCTGTCTGTTGGAATGTGCGTGTTCATGCGTGTGCTTGGAGGCTACTTGATATCTGTAGGGGTTTGGAGTAGACAAGGAAGGTTTCATGGTGGGTCCCCAGTTAAGCTTTTGGAAGCATCGGGTAGGCTTCAGACTTGGGGATGCCTTCTGGGTAGGGAACAGTGTGAGGATCAGCTGGTGAAATGATCGTGGCTTCCTAAGGGAAGGAAGTAGATTGGGTGTGAGGTGCTCTAGTGGGTGGAAGACAGGTAACATCAGACTCAAGAATTTTGCTTTGATTTAGTTGTAAATGTTTAACCATTGTAGCAGGAGTTAATAATCATGTTTGAGCTATGCATCTTTCGACATACCTATAAAAGCTATGAACCCTTTCCCCAGAAAAATGAGCAATTGCACATCCCCACCACCTAACGCATTGCCCTTTGAGGAGGGTCATGCTCTTCTGAATAACGTATAAACCTTTTAGAGATATAGACCCTTGACTAATAATCCTTGCAGGATAGCCTTTGTTTTGTCATCTGTAAAATGGTTATAATAATTATGTACATCATGGGTCTGAGAGTTAAATAAGATACTGTTTGTAAAACTAAGTACAGAACCTGGCCTAAGATAAGCCCTCAAATGTTAGCTCCTGCTGCTGCTGTGTTGTTACTATTATCATCATCTTAGCCATTATTAATGGACCTTAAAAAAGGAAATGTCCAGATAAAAGTGGTGTTCCTGGAAGTGTTTGTTTGTAAAAGGTAAATCTGAGTGAAAAACATGGGACAGGATGAGCAATGAAAATATTATTAAAATGTTTGCAATCGGCCTGTGAATAGAGACTTGAATTCAAGATTTGCTGTCTTAAGGAGTAGGGGGGGGCGGAGATGGGAGTATCTGGGAGGAATAGACATGCTTGTGGGGCACAGTGGCAAATGTCACTGATAGAACTGAGGAAGTTTTGTGAAGCAGCTTTCTAGATTGAGCATAGGAGGTAATCTTGGAGAGAGGGAGAATGGGAGGTGGAGGACTAAGGCATTAAGCACTTTGACAGCAAGATAAGCAGTAAATTTAATAATTTTCACCGTCAGAGAAGACATGAGGCACTCCAAGAGAGAAGGGGGAGCCAAGTACTTCCAGTGGAATGTTGCCTGTGGCCTTGTTATCTAAGCCTGGTCATAAGAAAAGAAAAAATATATGCTTATTAGCATGCTTTTGTGACTGCTTTTCTTGGTCCCTGACTGGGGATAGATCAACACAGCACTTTTTTAACAAAGTTGTGGTAAAGTATATAATGTAAAATTTACCGTTTTTAGCTATTTTTCAGTGTACAGTTCAGTGGCATTAAGTACATTCACGTTGGTGTGCAACCATCGCCACCATCCATTTCCAGAACTTTTTCATCTTACCAAACTGAAACTCTGTACCCATTAAACAATACCTCCCCATTTCCTCCTTCCCCTGCCAGCTAGCAATCACCTTTCTACTTTCTGTCTCTATGGAATTCACTACTTTTTTTTTAAGTTTATTTATTTATTTTGAGAGAGAGAGAGAGAGAGAGCGCGCGCGCCAGCACAAGAGCAAGCAGGGGAGGGGCAGAGAGAAAGGGAGATAGAGAGGATCCCAAGCAGTCTCTGCGCTCCCAGCACAGAGCCCGACGTGCGGCTTGAACTCACGAACCGTGAGATCATGACCTGAGCTGAAACCAAGAGTCGGACGCTTAACCAACTGAGCCACCCAGGTGCCCTAGAATTCATTACTTTCTAAATGGAAGAGATTTGGGTTCTTCTAGAATCTTAGAAATCTCTCAGGAACTTTCCACGTGTCTAGACTGGCTCTTCCCCCAAACTGGGACATTTGATGCCTGGGCCTATAGTGAAAAGAGAAGAAATACTCTGTGCTAACAGCATCATTACTTTTCCAAGCCAGACTTAGAATTGGCCCATAACAAATTTCAAGATCCTTGGGTTTTAGTAGAAGCCACATCTCAGTATTTTATCTACATCACTTAAATCACAATGAGGGAGAGAAAAGGATATGAGATGGTTTATTTATCTGATTATTATGCTGGGTGCTGATGGTACCCAGGTCAACAAAAGTAGTATTTGCTGCCCTTAAGTAGATTTCAAGTGTAGTGAGAGGGGCAAATACAGAAACACTCAAGTACAATGTGGTAACCTATATAACAAAGGTATTTATAAAGTTATATGGAAACATGACAAAAATAACCAAAGAATTCTTCCTAGGGAACAGAGTAGCACTTCTCAAAGTATATTTGGAAAAACTAATCCTGTGAAATGCTTTGAAAAAAGGATACTGTGGTCAAATACATTGGGTAAATGCTGCATGTACTATTGTTTCATTTGGAGAATCATAATCCACATTAGCATCTTAAAAGCTCTGAGAAATACTTTACAAACTAATTTAACTTTGTATTTTCCAATTTTTTATTGTGGTAAAATAGAAATAACGTTTACCATTTTTGCCATTTTTAAATGTACAGTTCTGTGGCATTACGTACATTCACATTGTTATGCAACAGTCGCCGCTGTCTCTGGAATATTCCCATTTTTAAGGGCTTAATGTTGTTCATGGTTGTACCGCATTGTCTCCATGGTGGTAAAAGCTTACATGGGACCCAGCTAGAGCCAGGTGCCTGCTCAAAACAAAAGAAAGATTGAAGGGAGTGAGGACTGTAGTTAGGCTAGATTGTAGTGTGTCCCAATTCCTTTCTTCTTTCTCTGTACATGGACTGTTTTATCTCTAGCTTGTTCCCCTCACCATCCCTCTGCTCCCATTTAGAATATTCCATACAACCTATATCTTGCTTCCTCATCCATATACTATATTTTTTTTCCTCCTGTTTGGTCCTGACGGCTATTCCTGGGCTGCATTTTTACTGTTGCCAGAATGTGATGAGGTCTGGCTGTTCCCTGTAATGTGCATCAGGTTGGACTTAATTTCAGTCAGAATTGGCTAAATGACTAGGCCAAGGCAAGAGCTATTAGGTTCATTTTATAGTTATAGAAACAGAAGTATAACCATTGTTAGCATTTTTTAAATATCATTTGAAATGTAAAGATTAGGAACAAATTTTGGAGTTGTTGTTGTTGTTAGGTTTGGTCATATTAAAACTATTTCTTGCTGGTAAGGCCAGGTGGCCCTGAATTATCCATTTCATTCCAGTTATGCTGAAGGCTGGGGCCCTTGTTAGCTATTTTGACTAAGCCCAAAAAGGAGTTTGTTGGGGAGACAAGTCTTTGTAATTTTCTAGCTGTATATAGGAGACAGTGTTCTAAAGAGAGAGACCTGTAATGGGATCAGCCTCAGTCACTTCGCTTGTGTGCTTTGATGTGTTTGAAATTTGATTGATTTTTTTCTTCTCAAGCCAACTTAAGACCTCAGAGTCTCACTTTTCATAACTTGTAACTTTTCTGAGTATTTCTAAACAAAAATTGTTAGTTCCCTAAGTACCTTGGTGACAGGTGTGACTTTTTCTTAAATCGCTGAAAAAAGTGAAAGAGGTTTGAGTTCACTCTATAAAGAAGTGTTCATTTAATTCTTATTAAAATCTTCAACTCTAAATATGTTAATACAAGAGGACTTTTCTTTTTTTTCCTCTGAGAGAAAAAATGTATATGTCTGTCTGATATTCTTGGGCATTTGACCTGTTAGGATTTTCTCTCCTGTATTTAAAAAAAATTTTTTTATTATGTTTTTAATTTTAATTTCAGTATAGTTAACATACAGTGTTATGTTAGTTTCAGGTGTACATTATAGTGATTCAACAATTCTGTACATTATTCAGTGCTTATTATGATGTGTACTCTTTAATCCCCATCATCTGTTCCACCCATCCCTCCACCCACCTCCCCTTCTAGTAACCATGAATTTGTTCTCTATAGTTGAGAGTATGTTTCTTGGTTTGTCTTTCTTTGCTTGTTTTGTTTCTTAAATTCCATATAGGAGTGAAATCATATGGTATGTGCCTTTCTCTGACTGACATTTCATTTAGCATTATATTCTCTAGCTCCATCCATGTTGTTGAAAATGGCCAGATTTCATTCCTTTTTTTATGACTAATATTCCATTGTATACCACATCTTCCTTATCCATTTACCTATTGATGGACATTTGAGCTGCTTCCATAATTTGGCTATTGTAAATAATGCTGTAGTAAACATAGGGGTGCCTGTATCCCTTTGAATTAGTGTTTTTGTATTTTTGGGGTAAATACCCAGTAGTGGAATTACTTCTTCGTAGCGTAGTTCTGTTGACTTTTTGAGGTACCTCTATACTATTTTCCACAGTGGTTGCACGAGTTTGCATTCCCACCAACAGTGCACGGGGTTTTTCTTCATCTCCTTGCCAATACTTGTTGTTTCTTGTGTTTTTTATTTTAGCCATCCTGACAGGTGTGAGATGATATCTCATTGTAGTTTTGATTTGCATTTCCCTGATGATGAGTGATGTTGAGCACCTTTTCACATATCTATTGGCCATCTGTGTATCTTCTTTGGGGAACTGTCTAATCATGTCTTCTGCTTATTTTTTTTGGGGGGGGGACTCCTCCTCTGCTTATTTTTTAATTGGATTATTTGTCTTTTGTGTGTTCAAGTATATCAGTTTTTACATGTTTTGGATACTAACCATTTATCAGATATGTCACTTACAAATATCTTCTCCCATTCAATAGGTTACCTTTTAGTTTTGTTGTTTCCTTTGCTGTGCAGAAGCTTTTAATTTTGATACAGTCCTAATAGTTTTTTCTTTGATTTCCCTTTCCTCGGGAGACATCAAGAAAAATGTTTCTGTGGCTGATGTCAGAGAAAGTACTGCCTGTGTTCTCTTTCAGGATTTTTATGGTTTCATGTCTCACATTTATGTCTAATCCATTTTGAATTTATTTTTGTTTATGGTGTAAGAAAGTGGTCCAGTTTCATTCTTTTGTAACTGTCCAGTTTTCCTAACACCATTTGTTGAAGAGACTATCTTTTTCCCAATGCATATTCTTGCCTCCTTTGTCGTAGATTAATTGAGCATATAATCGTGGGTTTATTTCTGGGATCTTGTTCCATTGATCTATGTATGTATCTATGTATCTATTTTTGTGCCAATACCATTCTGTTTTGGTTACTGCAGCTTTGAATATAACTTGAAATCTGAAATCATGATACTTCCAATTTTATTTTCATTTTTCAAGATTGCTTTGACTATTCAAAGTCTTTTGTGGTTCCATACAAGTTTTAGGATTATTTGTTCTAGTTCTATGAAAATGCTGTTGGTATTTTGATAGGGATTGCATTAAGTCTGTAGATTTCTTTGTGTAGTATAGACAATTTAACAATATTTGTTCTTCCAGTGCATGGGCATGGAATGTCTTTTGATTTCTTTGTGTTGTCTTTAATTTCTTTCATCAATGTTTTATAGTTTTCAGAGTACAGGTCTTTCACCTCTTTGGTTAAGTTTATTCCTAGGTATTATTTTTGGTGCATTTGTAAACGGGATTGTTTTCTTTCTAAAAAAATTTTTTTAAATGTTTTTATTTTTGAGAGAGAGGTAGAGCACGAGTGGGGGAGGGACAGAGAGAGAGGGAGACACAGAATCTGAAGCAGGCTCTAGGCTCTGAGCTGTCAGCACAGAGCCCAATTTGGGGCTCAAACCCATGAACCATGAGATCATGACCTGAGCTGAAGTCGGACGCTTAACCGTCTGAGCTACCCAGGTGCCCCTAAACGTGATTGTTTTCTTAATTTCTCTTTCTGCTGCTTCATTATTAGTGTATGGAGATGCAACAGATTTCTGAATATTGATTTTATATCCTGTGACTTTACTGAATTCATTTATTAGTTATGGTAGGTTTTTTTTGTGGCATCTTTAGGGTTTCCTGTGTATAGTGTCATGTCGTCTGCAAATAGTAAAAGTTATACTTCTTCCTTGCTAATTTGGATGCCTTTTATTTCTTTTTGTGGTCTGATTACTATGGCTAGGACTGTGTTGAATAAAAGTGGTGGGAATGGACATCCTTGTCTTGTTCCTGACCTTAGAGGAAAAGCTCTCAGTTTTTTCCTATTGAGTATGATGTTTGCTGTGGATTTTCATATTATGGAGGCTGAGGTGAAGGTCAGTTTTAAAGCATTGGTTTAATCGACTCAGTGTTTACCTAGCAAAAGCATGGCTCAAGAGCGCCTTGGATAAATCTGTTTAATTAGTAAAGCTAAAGAGTTTTGTTTCCCCAGATTGGCATGTCTTTGATGACAAGCAAATCTGCACAAGAACCTAATTAATATATTTTTCTATGTTGATTTTCTATTTTGGCAGGAACTTGATGTCAAAATAGCAATTAAGTCATGTCGTGTAGAACTAAGTACCAAAAACAGAGAACGGTGGTGCCATGAAATCCAGATCATGAAGAAGTAAGTGTATTTGATGACTTATATTTCCCTAGTTCTGCAGCCTAGCCTGATGTCATCATAGGGAAGGAGGGTAGAAATACATTCTTCTCAGGATCTTTTTGGGAACATATTTTTTTTCTTTCTTATCAAATATATATGTTCTATTTAAAATAATAACATCACATTATGATTAAGTAGGTTTAGTTTTAAAAGTCAGCTAGATATTATCAGACTCCATTCTCTGAGAGCAGAATCTTTTTCTTTTGAATATTGGGCAGTGTTCATCTATTATACTTTCTAGTTAAATATAATCACTACTCTCTTTACTTTTGTTGAATAGTGTATCTATTGCTTTGTACACAATTACCCCAAAACTTAGTGGCTTAAAATGACAAACATTGGGGTGCCTGGGTAGTTCAGTTAGTCATGATCTCGTGGTTCATGAGTTTGAGCCCCACATCAGGCTCTGTGCTGACAGCTCAGAGCCTGGAGCGTACTTCAGATTCTGTGTCTCCGTCTCTTTCTGCCACTCCCCTGCTTGCACTCTGTCTCTCTCTCTGTATCCCTCTTTCAAAAATAAGCATTAAAAAAATTTTTTTTAATATAAATTGAGGCACATTAAAAGTAAAAAAAAAAATGACAGACATTTAGGGGTGCCTGACTGGCTCCGTTGGAAGAGCCTGTGACTCGTGATATTGGGGTCATGAGTTCAAGCCCCACATTGGGTGTAGAGATTACTTAAAAAAAAAAAAAAAAAAAAAAGACAAACATTTAGTGTTTCACAGTTTCTGTAGTTTAGGAATTTGTGAGTGACTTAGCTTAGTGGTTCTGACTCAGAACATCCCTTCTGAAAAATCCCAAAATGTTGACTGGAGCTGCAGTCATCCAAAGGCTTGAGTGGGGCTGGAGTATCCACTTCCAAGCTAATTTATACGGCTGTTGACTAGAGGTGTCAGTTGCTCGTCATATGGGCTCTGTGTAGTGAAGCTTGGATATTTTCATGACATGGCAGCTAGTTTTCCCCAAAGTGAGTGATCTGAGAGAGAGAGCAAGGTGAAAGCAGACATCTTTTATGATCTTTCCTCAGAAGTAATATCTTTTCTACAACATTCTGTTTGTTAGAAATGAGTCACCAAGTACATACAGCCTACACTCAAGGGAAGGAGAAGAATTAAGCTCTTAAAGGAAGAAGTGGGCATGTTTTAAAACCTGCACAAGTAGTGTGTTAAGCGCTTTACAGATAATCCTTCCATTTGTCACAGATACCCTGTGTGTTTAGGTATTATCCTGATTTTATAGATGAGAAGGTTGAAGCTCATAGAGTCATACAACTGGTAGCTAATGAAGTCTAGATTTGAAATAAGTACTTTCTGACTCCAGTGTCTTTTCTCAGTTCACTGAAATGGCACTCAAACTTGGCTATCTGGCAGAATGACCAGGAAACTTTGCTAACAATATAAATTCTCAGGCTCTACACATGGAGAGTCTGTTTCCCTAGGTCCCTAGGAGCTGGTGATGTATTCCAGTTTTGAGATCCATTGCATGATGATGATGCTGATGATGCTGATAATACCTGGGATGATATATTGTTAAGTTAAAAAAAAGGTGTTAGAAAACAGTATATAGTGAGATTTAACATTTATTTTAAAATGTGTTTAAAAAATAAAATAAAATAAAATAAAATGTGTTTATGTACAGATTGAAACTAGAAGGAAACATGCCATAATTTTAATATACCACCCCAGCGTGACATTGTAAGTGATTATGAGAGAACCAGTATGATACAGGCTTTGGAGCCATACTACCAGATTCGAATCCTTACTTGACCACCTCCTTTCTGTGTGATCCTATATTACTTAGCCAGTTTGTGCTTCAGTTTTCTCCTGTGTGATGAGACTATTAATAAATCTACCTATAGTAGGATTATTTTGATAAGTAAATGAGTTAATATATGTAAAGTGGGTAATGGCATTATTTATTATAAATAATGCCAGCCTTTCTTCCCCTCACTGCCCCCCAATTAACTACCATTTCAAATCCAATCCCTTTTCATTGGAAAAATTTTTTTAATTATAATATTTTCTCCTTCTTGTTAGGTTGAACCATGCCAACGTTGTAAAGGCCTGTGATGTACCTGAGGAGTTGAATTTTTTAATTAATGATGTTCCTCTTCTAGCAATGGAATACTGTTCTGGCGGAGATCTCCGGAAGGTAGTGTGGATGTTTTAAGATGATGAGTTAGTAAATCATGAACCTTAGCAATGTTTGAATCATATTTAATATGATAATCTAGAATAAGGTCAGTAAACTGTGGCCTGTTACCTGTACTATGGCTGCTTTCTTACTATACCGTCAGAGTTGAGCAGTTGTGACAGAGACCGTGTGGCCTTTAAAGCCTAAAGTATTTACTGTATGGCCCTTTACTGGGAACATTTGTGTCTTTTTGTAGGTGGTGGTGTTTGCAGGATGGGACTGGATTGATGGTGTTAGACCAAAATATCAATGTCTAAGGTGTTTATAAAGAAGTTGTTTTCAAAAACAAACAAGTTGTTTTTTCTATTGCAAATCTTTCTCATCTCATTTTAAATATGCCCTATGGCTACTTTTATATATGTGAGGTTTT
This sequence comes from Panthera uncia, assembly GCF_023721935.1. Taxonomy (NCBI): domain Eukaryota; kingdom Metazoa; phylum Chordata; class Mammalia; order Carnivora; family Felidae; genus Panthera; species Panthera uncia. Next base: position 56,826,690 of record NC_064818.1, on the reverse strand, counting down.
GTCCAGCCTTTTTCAGTTTCAGAGACTTTCCTCCTTTATCTTTATTTATTTATGTAAGTCTTAACATAAAGTCCTCAGTATGGGTTTCGTAATTTTCCCCCTCTTATATTTTCTTAATTATAACTTCTTATTTGAATATTCTATTAAAGTATAGTGATTAATGTATTGCTACTACAGACAAGCTATATTGACATTATATACTTTTAGACTTCTTTTTTTTTTTTCTTCAGCTACTCAACAAACCAGAAAATTGCTGTGGGCTTAAAGAAAGCCAGATACTTTCTTTACTGAGTGATATAGGTATGTAATCAGTTTGAAAATACCATCATAATTTAATTTGGTTTATAAAAGTTTCTACATATTGAGAATTAAGGAGAATCTTTTATGTACTGCACAAAGCCTACATTTTTACCATCTATAAGAAAGAAAAATTTAACTGTTGCTGCTGATACTAAAACTAGGATATTGAATTTTTGTTTTATGCTAGGGGTCCATTTTTGACAAATAGATGTTCCAATTACAGATAAAAAAAAATAGTGTGAAATGACCTTATTCAATTTTACTCTCCCTTCCTGTGTGCTTAACATAGTAATTTTATTTACCAGTGGCATTGCATCTCATGGTCATAGGTTTTCAAGTCAACTCTTAGGATGAAATCTCTTTTTAATCAGAATTACTCCTGAAAAATCTCTAAAATTATCTTCACTTAGGCCCATGGAAGAAGTTCAGAGGCCAAGGATATGTTTCCCTGTATATTTTGATTTTGCCTCTTTTCCTAGGTCATGAAGACCAAGTCTAGTTGAAGAGGGTGATTTAGGTGGGAAGGAAAACAAGAGGGATTTTCTCAATTGATCAATAAGGATTTTCTCAATTCCTTGTTCCATTTTTTAATGTTCATTTTCATAAAGTAACATATATATAATTCTGCAGTATTGTTTAATGTTCTTGGATTTTCTGCGGAGAGAATCTTAACTGCTATAATATCATTAATCATATAGTTATGATGGTCTGTGTAAATTTGAGCATCAGATGGGTGCCTGGCTGGCTCAGTCAGAGGAACATATGACTCTTGATCTCAGAGTCATGAATTTGAGCCCTATGTTGGATGTAGAGATTACTTAAATAAAAAGAAAAAAAAAAAAAAACTTCAAAAAGTTTGATTGTCAGAGCAGATCTGTACAAAATGTGAGTTTATTTATTTATTTATTTATTTATTGAGAGAGAGAGAGAGAGAGAGAGAGCTCGTGAGTAGGGAAGAGGCAGACGGAGAGGGAGGGGGAGAGAGAATCTTAAGCAGGCTCCACACCCAACATGGAGCCCAAGGCGGGGCTCCATCTCATGACTGTGAGATCATGACCTGACTGAAATCAAGAGTTGGACACTTAACCGACTGAGCCACCCAGGCTTCCTGAGATGAATTTATTTTTAATTCAGTGTTTCTGTTAACCTCAAAATACATTTTAAATTTTATTTAGGGTCTGGGATCCGATATTTGCATGAAAACAAAATCATACATCGTGATCTAAAACCTGAAAACATAGTTCTTCAGGATGTTGGTGGAAAGGTAGGTGAAACCTGAAGAAATATTACATGCCATTTGAATACAGTCTCCTTGGTGTAATTAGTGTTTGAAGTTTGTGCCCTTCCACAGCATTTTATACTTTTTCTATCCCAGGCCTTACAACACTGAACTGTGGTTTTATGTTTAGTTGTTTGTCTCCTCTGCTAACACAGGGGCTTCATTAGAGACAGAACACCTATCTTGCTCACTTCTGTTTTCTAACAGAGTATCTAGTAGAGATAATAGATAGTGAGTAAAAATAATTTGTTAATCCCTTACATAGAACATCCAGCACCCACACATACATCCTAGATTTACTTTAAGGGGGAAAAAATATGTTTACTTAACTGCATTTCTTACTTAAGAAAGAATAAATTCATTCTCCTCCCCCAAAAGTCCTAAGTTCTATATTTAAGTAAAATTCAAAATCTTGATTTTTTCAGATTCTTAAATGGGTCATCATGAGAAGACCCAGAAATTGTGAATTGACTTCTGGAATACTTGTATTTATCAGAATAATTTGAATAGTTTTTTTTGCAGCTAGCACCCAGGTTCCATACTAATAAAGATGTAAAGCCAAGAGTCTGAACCTTGAATTGGATTGTGTGGTCTTTAGTGAATGATACGTGGTGGTCAGTTGGAGGTGATGAAATCTTACTGGTGGTGCTTCTTTTAGGAGCCTTTCGTGTATGCTTGGCAACCAACCATTTCTGCTTTCTTTGTATCTAAAGACTTCAGGATATTCTGGAAGTTAGATAGGTCTTTACTCATTCAGTGGTATGATGCTTTTTCAAGTTTGGAAGTCATCCTTACCTTTGCCTTGTGGGTTAATGGATCAAGTTTATTTTGAATATACCAAAATAAAAATTAATAGCCAGTCTATACTTAATTTTTACCATGTATCAGGCACTGTGTTAAATTCTTTTTTTTATTATTTCATTGAATCCTAATAACAATTCTGGTGAAGTAAGGATTGTTAGTAATACCATTATTTGGGAAACTAAATACAATGAGAGAAGTTAAGTAACTTGATCAAGATCACATAAGTGGTGGAGCTCAGGCTTGAAATATGTTTGTCATATTCCAGAGCCCAAGCTCTTTCTCACCACCCACTCCAGAGCCTTATAAGGACACGGTTGCCTTTCCCTTTCCAATTTCTCAGTCATTTAATTCTTATTATATTGCAGATTATGCATAAAATAATTGATCTGGGATATGCCAAAGATGTTGATCAAGGAAGTCTGTGTACGTCTTTTGTGGGAACACTGCAATATCTGGTGAGACATGTATTGTTTCTTTGAATTTAAGTGTACAGGATTCATGTTCTTATTTCTGAAGGTCATGAATATAGTAGGTCAAAAATAAAGTAGCTTTTCTCTTATAGTATTGACACTTAAAGCTTTTTTTTTTTTTCCTTTTTAAGGCCCCAGAGCTCTTTGAGAACAAGCCTTATACAGCTACTGTTGATTACTGGAGCTTTGGGACCATGGTGTTTGAATGTATTGCTGGATATAGGCCCTTTTTGCATCATCTGCAGCCATTTACCTGGTAAGAAATGGGAGAGAACTTTGGTGTGCTTAATGGGAATGGAAATTTTAAGTTACATGCTTTTTTTTCTTCCATCCCTCTTTATATGGTGTAATTACCTTTTAAATACATAATTGAATAAAACTACATGGCAAAAAATCTTAGAATGTTTGTGAGAATCAGGTTGTCAATGAGGTAACTTGTATTATAGGCATGAGAAGATTAAGAAGAAGGATCCAAAGTGTATATTTGCATGTGAAGAGATGACAGGAGAAGTTCGGTTTAGTAGCCATTTACCTCAACCAAATAGCCTTTGTAGGTAAGTATATTGTAGTTGAGGAAGTTCACCTCTTGGTTCTTTGGGTTATAAAAGAACAGTTGAGTTGTTGTCTGTTTCAAGTAGTATTATGCAGTAGAACCTTCTGTGATGATGAAAGTTTTATATCCGTGATAGCCAAATGAGGCTATAGAGCACTTGAAAGGTTGTAGTGTGATAGAAGAACTTAATTTTAAATTTTATTTCATTTTAATTAACATAAGTATAAGTGCAAGTAGCCACTTGTGACTAGAGGCTACCATATTGGACGGCACAGGTCTAGTGGAAACAAGAACTCCTGCTTTAAGAAGACTTTTGGGATACTGAAGTAAATGGGTTCCTTGGAAAATTGAACTGGGCTCATCTAGTGAAGTTGCTAGTACTTACATATGTAGGGTTGTTTTTTATGGAAAAAAAAGTTTGTCATTTCATGAATTACTTGAAAGTAAGATACAAAATGGCACAGATGAGTCATGAGAAAGGACATGGGAAACCTATAAAATAACTTTTTTTAGAATACTAAAGGAAAATTGGAACATAAAGATTTTCACCCTATTTTTTGTATACTTTCTAGTTTAATAGTAGAGCCCATGGAAAACTGGCTTCAGTTGATGCTGAATTGGGATCCTCAGCAAAGAGGAGGACCTGTTGATCTCACTTTGAAGCAGCCAAGATGTTTTCTATTAATGGATCACATTCTGAATTTGAAGGTTAGTTTGAATGTGGTCTACTTCATAAGACTTGCATTGAAGTTAACAAATTTATCTGGAAATAAGCATAAATATATTTTGGTAATCTTTTCCTGATGCTTATTTGAAAAGAAAATGATATCCTTAGAGCTGATCTGCTTTTATTTCTTTAGTAAGCCTTCTCAGTTTTACTTCTTTTTTTATTTTTATTTTTTTTTTATTTTTTAAAAAAAAATTTTTTTTTTTTTTCAACGTTTATTTTATTTTTGGGACAGAGAGAGACAGAGCATGAACGGGGGAGGGACAGAGAGAGAGGGAGACACAGAATCGGAAACAGGCTCCAGGCTCCGAGCCATCAGCCCAGAGCCCGACGTGGGGCTCGAACTCACGGACCGTGAGATCGTGACCTGGCTGAAGTCGGACGCTTAACCGACTGCGCCACCCAGGTGCCCCTTTACTTCTTTTTTTAAAAAAAATGTTTATTTATTTTAGAGAGAGAAAGAGCAAGAGAACATGAGCGGGGGAGGGACAGAGAGAGAGGGAAAGAGAGAATCCTAAGCAGGCTGCATGTTGCCAGTGCAGAGCCAACATGGAGGTCAAACTCAGGAACTGTGAGATCATGACCTGAGCTGAAATCAAGAGTCGGACGCTTAACCGACGGAGCCACCCAGGTGCCCCTTCTCAGTTTTACTTCTTTTTTTTTTTTTTTTTAATGTTTATTTATTTTTGACAGAGACTTAGAGACAGAGCACAAGTGGGGGAGGGGCAGAGAGCGATGGAGACACAGAATCTGAAACAGGCTCCAGGCTTTGAGCTGTCAGCACAGCTGACGCGGGGCTTGAACTCCCAAACCGTGAGATCATGACCTGAGCCAAAGTCAGACGCTTAACTGACTGAGCCACCCAGGCACCCCTTAGTTTTACTTCTAAGTGGTCTTTGTTGATTACTCTTAAAAAACATCTTTTGGATTTTCCCCTTCCTCGTATTGGTGCCATTGGATCGCGTTCATTTAGGTATAATGTTATGGGATTTGGTTTGGTGAGGAAATGTCCTGTCTGGCTTTCATGCCTCTATACCTCCTCCCCATCCTACAATTCATGCAGCATGAATTCTTCCCATCTCATCTTCTGAAAATGCTTTTTTATTCTCCTGTCTAAGAATCCAACATATTTCTTCTTCTTGCCTGCCAAGTCAAGTCTAAACTGATCTCCCTGGCTTTTGGAGCTTTGCTCATGCAATTCCATCCAACCAAGTGCTTGCCCCAGACCTGCTTCTCTTACCCTTTACTTCACTTGTCACTGCTCCTTATGCCATGAAGCACATTATCCATTTTTGTGCTCTGATAGATGCTGTCCTCTGCCCAGAATGATCTCTGTCTCTGTATCTCCTCAGCTACACTGGCACATACTCGACTCTCCTTTTCTCTGATTGATCTCTGTCACATAGTTTGTCATATAATCATATTTACTATATTTTCTAATTGTTTCCCATCTTCCACTCATGTCTCTCCATATAGGTTATCTTCTTCTTTAATGCTGGGATGGTTCTTACTACTTTTATTAACACTTGCTCACCCTACTACCACTCTACCCCAGTGTTCTGTACAAAGCAGGGCATGTACCAGATTCTCAGTAAATATTCATTGATAGGAATGAGAGGCTCTATTATGCTGTATACCCAGAAACGATTCTCATATGCAGTCTTTCCATAACTATTTGATTGAGTAGTAGTAGATAGTGTTTCTAAAATTGGAAACATGAAGGGGCAGAATCTGTGGTGAGGGCTTGGCTGTGAGCGATCAAGGCCGTCCTGCAGGTGGAAGGAGGCCAGTTGGGCATGGGGCTAAATTTTATTTTTTGAAAAATTGAAATGAGAAATTATAATGTGTAAGGTTTTACTGTAATCTTGGCATACTTTATTAAATAGGAACTTGGGGCTCTGTCGATGTCATTCTTGGCTAACACTGAAAAGTTACCTGCCTTCTTGATTTGGCTTTGTTTTATTGTGCCAAGGAGTGAATGATTCCTCAGTGTGTTAGCCCAGCAGGATTTGATAACACCTTTTAGTTCTTTGTTGCCCCTGAAAATTTTTATCTTTTATCCCAGATTTTTTCAGATTTGTCATGGTAATCATAGCATCATTTCCACTCTGTGGAGTCTGTGCGCGAGCATCTGCTTATTATAGAGCATAGGGAAAGAGTCCTCTTTGTATGTCTTCTGGTCTGTAGACTTCAGTTTGTAGAACCACTATTTACCTATCTGTGAATCTGGGCAAATATTTATTTATTGTATTTTATTTATAGCCCAGGTACAGTAATATCTTATTCAAAGGCTCACTATTGTGAGGTTGTACAGGATAAGGTATGTGTAGGATACTATTAATTAAATCAGAGATACTTCCTAGACATGATAATAGGACTGAATTTTGAAAGATAAGTAAGGGTTAATTGGGGTGCCTGGATGGCTCAGTCAGTTGAACACCTGGCTCTTGATTTCAGCTTAGGTCATGATCCTGGGGTCGTGGGATCAAGCCCCACATTGGGCTCCATGCTGGGCATGGAGCCTGCTTGAGATTCTCTCTCTCACCCTCTGCCCCTTACCCACCTTGTGCATTCTCTCTCAAAAGAAAAAAAAAAAAGATAAAAGGAGAATTAACAGGGGGAAAGATAGGCAGGGGAATACCATGAACACAGAAGCATGTACTGCAAAAATAGTTTGCTATTGTAGAACATTTTCTAAGGTGTTACATTGTTCAAAGAAGGAATGATGTGTGTTTGGTTTTCACTTAAAAAAAGAAAAGAAATCAAAACAGTTACTGGAATACTTCTTTCTTTTAAAAAATTCAGAGAGTCTGATTGCATGGTTTTCTAACTGTATATTATGAAATATTCTAAATATATAGGAAAGTTGAAAAAAATATACTGAACTTGCCACTGAAGGTAATGGTAAAACAGAAGTATTTAATTATTCCTTCTTTGCCTCCTCTTTTATGCCCCTGAGTGTGACTATACCCTAACTGTCTCTCTCTCCTAATTTTTTTCTTTTTCCATATTACTTTTTCTTCCTTTTCTTTAGTAATTTCTTTAGTTGTATAACTTTAACTATAAACTGAATATGGATCACTTCCAAATTTATTTCCTCAGTTGTGACTTTTCTGTAGTGTTTAATCACTGCTCTATAACTATCCTTGGTGGTCCCACGGGCACTCAAGACTTAATTTATTAAAAACTGAACAGATTTGCTCCATTAAATCTCCTATAGCTTTTCCTATGCCTCTTGTACTATCACCTTTTTAGTTACCTAGGTGGGGTGGCTTGTCTGACTGTTTCTTCTCTTCCAATTACATATCCAATTATTTTGTCAGATTTATCCTTTGGATGTTTTAACAATTCTGAGCTTGTCAGATTCTCAACTTAGAAAGCCTTCCATAGTTCCTCTTTGCTTATTGAATAAAGTCCAAACCCTTACATTGATGTTCAGAATCTGCCTTGGTCTCCTTGTAGCCTTATCTCCTATTATAAGGGGCATCATTTTAGGTACGTTTGAACTGGGTTGTTTATATTCTTTGGTTATGGTCATCTCTTTCTACCCCTCTGCCTACCTTGTTTTCTACCTAGAAGAACCTTTCTTTCGATCTTTTCTTGTTCTAATTTTCTATCCTTTCCAAAGTATAGCTCATAATTGCCTCCTTTAGAAAGCATCCCTTTCCTCACACCAAGCAAACTCCTTTGGAATCTGTACAATACTTTACATTATTTTGGTACATATAGCATTTGACTTGTATTTTAGTTCTCTTAGTGTTTCTTAATATCTTCTATTTGGCCATTATCCTGTGGAGTCAATGTAAGGCACTGGAGAAACATAGGTATTAACTTTGTATGGCTTATCTAAGGATAGTAGAAGGAAGAGAATTTAAAATCATGTTGTCTTCAAAAGACTTCTCAGGGCTCTGGTTTCTCTCTTTGCCTAAATGGAAATTAGAAGATCTAATCAACAGGATGTCATGTGAAAACACCTAACTCTGTGGTCGGCATCTATTAGGGACTTCATAAATGGGAGTATTTCCTTCCAGATCTATAATAGGTTTCTGAGAATAAATAAATACTGCCTTTCTAAATTAGGGCTTTTATTTCTAGATTCTGTACATGCCTGTAGTTTCTAAGCTTTATTCTTTGGAACTAACATCTGTTACAGAAAAGTAAACTCTACTCTTCATTTTTCAGAATGTTATTTTGTAATTATTGAAGGAGATCTCACTTTGGAAAATGATTAAGCCTTGTTTAGTGCAAAGATAATACCTTTTGCTCATATTCCCTTTAGTATCTAGCACTGAATCTTTTATGTAGTAAATGATCAATAATCATTGTTTTTCTTATTTATACAGATAGTACACATCCTAAATATGACTTCTGCAAAGATAATTTCTTTTCTGTTACCACCTGATGAAAGTCTTCACTCACTGCAGTCTCGTATTGAGCGCGAAACTGGAATAAGTACTGGTTCTCAAGAGCTTCTTTCGGAGACGGGAATTTCTCTGGATCCTCGGAAACCAGCCTCTCAGTGTGTTCTAGATGGAGTTGTAAGAGAATTCTAATATACCTAGAAGTGTAAGAAGTCTGTTAGCATAGAGGGATTGAATGCCCTGCATTTTTCTGATGCATACTTGGAATCCCCCTGGGGGAGGTGATGGTACACACCTTATGATTCTTACTTTAGTTTTATCCTGCTCATTACTCTTATTGCTTTGCAAGGTGAACAAGATATGTTTTGAACTTTGTATGACTTTCTCTTTGGTGCCAGTTCTCTCCCCCCCTCTTTTTTCCCTCTTTTGTACTTGAAGCCTAGAACCTTGAAATTAGACCAGCAGTCTCATAGATCCTGCCAGAGGATAGATGGATGGTAAAATATTGTGCTCGTGACTCTTTTATTGTTTTTTGTCGTTTTACTTTATTGAGGCAAATTCTGTATTTCATGTAATTTACCCATTTCATGTGTACATTTTTTTTTTTAGTAAATGTACGTAATTGTGCAGCCATTACTATAAATCAGCTTCAAAACATTTACGTCCCAATGATATTTTTCATGTCCACTAACTCTTAATCTCCATTCTGTTCACATCAGGCAACTGCTAATTTACTTTCTATCTCTGTAATTTGCCTTTTCTGAACATTTCACATAAATGAAATCATACAGTCTGTAGTCTCTTGTGTCTGACTTCTTTCACTTAGCATCATGTTTTGGACGTTCATCCATGTACTAGCATGTATCAGAACTTCATTCCTTTTGATTACTGACTAGTATTCATTGTGTGGATATATGTTGTTAGACTTTACTTTTGTACTTTTGGGTCTGGTGATTCTTTTTCATCTTATCCCATACTACAGTCATTTTTCTTAAATAGTAGTCTAGATCTTAAATTTGTAAAAGGTATGCTAGTAAGCATTGACCTTAATCATTTGCATTTCACATTAGGAAATGTGATGTTTAAGTACTTAGAGAACCTAGGATTTTCAAGGATTTTTTTTTTTAATTGTTTCTTTTTCAGAGAGGCTGTGATAGCTATATGGTATATTTGTTTGATAAAAGTAAGACTGTATATGAAGGACCATTTGCTTCCAGAAGTTTATCTGACTGTGTAAATTACATTGGTAAGTATGTATAGCCCATTTACTGAGTGAGGTTTAAACATGAAATAATATTATTTTGACTCAATATGGTTAGTAGAAATGGTCTTTCGGTGTTTCTGTTCTGTACTTCATACTTCAGGTTTTTAAGTGTGGTTAAAAATGAATTTCTATAGTTTGGAAGGTGAAATGGTAGATGTCAAATCACTCTAAAACCCTCATTTGGAAGAAGACTTACTTTCTGTGGGTTAGGGCTGTCACAGAAGAATGAATCTCCACTATTAATTAAGCCTACTTTCTAGTTGCTTCTTCATTATTTAAACATATTCAAATATTTCATTTTATTGTATGAATACTGCTTAATGTTCAAATGTTTTCATTTATCCTGTAAGAATTACTCTTTTCTTTGGAAGAAGTGATCAATTTCTGTATACCCAAAACTAAAATCAAGCACAGTATTGTAAAATCAAGAACACAACTGGCATGGGGCTAAAATTCTGTAATCTTTCATCTGTGTTACCTTTTTGTAGCTTTTTGTAAAAACTATTTACTATTTATAGATAGTAAATCTAAATTTACATTACAGATAGTGAATCTGTAAATTTAGATTTACAGATAGTACAGAGTTCTTATGTTATTCACCTTCCCAACACATATAGTTTCCTCATTTGTTAACATCTTATATTGTATGGTACATTTGTTACAAGTAAAGAACCAACCAATTATTAATTAAGGCCATACTTTATTCCTATTTCCTTAGTTTTGATGTGGTGTCCTTTTTCTGTTCCAGGATCTGATCCAGGGTACCATATTACATTTAGTTGGCTCCTCTGGGCTGTGACAGTTTCTCAGACTTTTCCTTGTTTTATTTATTTATTTACTTAGTTAGTTAGTTATTTGCACTTCCTTTCTGGCAGCAAGAGATGTTCCAGGTCCATCTTGTATATTTCTTGCCCCAGTCCTAGGATCAGCCATTTCTCTAAGGACCCCTGGTTCCTTTAATCGGAGAGGAGTATTAGAAACCAAGATTTGGGCACTAGGTGTGCTTCTTGCTACTGGAGTGTCAATTTTTAGACTTTATTTTTTTCATATAGTTTTTAAAGTTTATTTATTCAGAGAGAGAGAGAACCCAAGCAGGGGAGGGGGAGAGAGAGAATCCCAAGCAGATAGCGCAAAGCCCAACACAGGGCTTGAACTCACAAACTGAGATCATAAACTGAGCCGAAACCAAGAGTCAGATGCTTAACTGACTGAGCCACCCAGGCACCCCTAGACTTTATTTTTTAAAGTATGTATATGATTTTTTTGTGTGTGAAAAGGCTCCCCTCCCCTAGACTTTTTCTTTAAAGTGTTTGGGTTATATATTTTTTTTTATTTGGTTTGGGGTTTTTGTCTGTTGTAGGAATCTCAGGAGTAATTATGGGCATATGGAATAGAAGAAAGGTTAATTCAGACTATCAATTATTAGGGGAGACAGAGATTTTCCCAGGTACATAGCTTTATTATTATTTTTTAAGTCTGCTTCAGATAATACGGTTTTTCAATATAAACCATAGTGTAGTGTCCTTTCTCTGAATGTTTTCATTGGAAAAGAATAACAATGTAATTGCCACCTTAAAGTATAGGATGAATCTCTTTCAATCTTGGAGAATTTCATAATGTTAAAATGGAATTTCATTGAACTTAGCACATATCTGCCATGGTGTTAGAAACTAGCATTTCCTTTACCAAGGGCAAGAGATAACCCTCAATAAATAATTTTGTAAATCTGGCAGTGAAGAGAACATATCTTATTAAACTGCTGTTTACTGTATCTGTTTTCCTGAAGCTGGGTTGGTAGTCCAGGAGATGAAATTTATTATTTAGAGGCAGCAAAGACCATAGCAGATTATAGAGGACTTGGGACTTGATTTAGAACTTGAAAGAAATAAAGAATTTGGATTAATGAAGAAAAAAAGTATTTCCGACTGGAGAGAAGCAAGAAAAAAGACAGATAAAAGAATAATTGCAAATTTTATGATTATGTCTTACTCATTTTTATTTCCCCTCATACCTGGAATAGGGCTGTGTATTGCAGATGCTTATAAATGTATATTGAACTGAATGAAACACTAACAATTGGTTCTTTCTAGCATCCATTTCTAGAATCTTTGGGAATGATATTTGCATGGACAGGAAATCACAAAGAATGATAAGCATCTTCTTTTTCCCATCTTCTTACGTATAGTACGGGACAGCAAAATACAACTTCCAATTATACAGCTACGTAAAGTATGGGCTGAAGCAGTGCATTATGTGTCTGGACTAAAAGAAGACTACAGCAGGCTCTTTCAGGGACAAAGAGCAGCAATGTAAGAGGATTCTGTTGTTTATCAGTACAGTGTCATGTGCATTAATGCTCAAGAATTAATCTTGCTTTTTTCACTAATCAGTATTCACACAATACTAAAATATTGGGCTAATCTGGAGTGTAATATTCTCAACAAACTTAAAGAATTCTTTCTAATGGTATGAAATCATCCATTCGCAATGGCTTGAGAGTAGTTCCTGAACAGTCCTAGTGTAAGAAGATTGTTTTATCTTAGAATATCACAGGTAGGGAGTCTTTAGAGAGCTGATTCTAGAAATTAACTATTTTTCATAGACTGATAATAGAAAGTTAGACTTTGGGTTTATGGCAATTTAAGCTATTAAGTTTTTGTCCAGTGTTTCTGAAATACCAATTTTTTTTTTTTTTTTTTTTTTTTTTTGGCTACGGTTTAGGTTAAGTCTTCTTAGATATAATGCAAATCTGACAAAAATGAAGAACACTTTGATCTCAGCATCTCAGCAACTGAAAGCCAAATTGGAGTTTTTCCACAAAAGCATTCAACTTGACTTGGAAAGATACAGTGAGCAGATGACTTACGGGATATGTGAGTGTTTGGGTAACGTGTTTGAAAGAAGTGTCAGGTCTCTCGAAGCCATCTCCCATTTTGCCTTCTTGCCTCATAGCCCATTGTTTGACTTCTATTCATGTTAGAAGAAGAGACAGGATGCCTCAAGTCATCATAAACTGTGTTTGTACTGAATAGTAGCTCTTTCTTTTAACCTTTAGTTTAGCAACTTTACTCCGCCCCCCACCTCCCCAGTTGGACTGTAATTGTACTAAAATCGTTTAGCTCCAGAAAAATTCAAAGGCAATTTAAGAACTTTTGATTTTCAAGCCTCAGTTTTAAAATAGATCCAAAGTCTGTATCGGGATGACTTCTTAGCCAGGGAAATCTTAAACTACTTACCTTTCTATAAATAATAACACAAATAATTCCAGGGTTGTTTTCCTTTCAAACCACCTACTGTGGAGTCCCATTTCTAAAAAATACACAGCCTCCAGTTTTTCAATATTTAACTCCAGGCTCTCTCTCTTCAGTTATATTAAGGAAATGTAAAAAAGCAGATCTAAAATTCAAATAATAAGCTGAAGGGGTCACCACCATTATTTGTTTTCTATCATAAATCCTCTTTGTAAACTTGTCTTAAGCAAGGTATGTGTGTCTTAGAATAAATGATCAACAGTGTCCAATTGGGTAAATAAGTTTATCTACTAGAGTTGGTTCTATGATTAGTGTTTTATTTCTATTTGTGTATAATAGGCATTCTGGTGAATGGCAAAACACTATAATTATTTCATCAAATTATTTTTTTGTTTTTTGAGAGAGCAAGGGCGAGTGGAAGAGAGGCTAAGGGAGAGGGAGAGAGAATCCCAAGAAGGCCCCATACCCAGTACAGAACCCAATGTGGGCTCGATCTCACATCCATGAGATCATGACCTGAGCCGAAATCAAGAGTCGGATGCTTAACTGACTGAGCCACCCAGGCACCCCACATCAAATTATCTTTGACTTGTCAGTGGCATACCTTGTACAGCTGTTAAAAAAGAATGGCATAGACATGTGTACTGATATTAAAAGATCACTTGGGTCTTTAACGGCAGTGATGTTTTAAGTTGGGGAAAAAAAAAAAAGAAAAGTATATATAGATGGTCTCTCTTATAAGGGTAAAGTGTAGGTGTCTGTGTAACAAGTGATTAATAGTAAGATCCCTTACGGTGGAGGGGAGGAGGAGAGAGTGTTTTCTTTTTGTCTTCTGTTTTATAGTATTTGATTTTTTAAAATCATGTTCATGTATTATTTTTTTTCATTTTTTTAAGAGAAAACCATTTGAATTAGAAATTCTAAAAACCACAGAAATTTTTGCCATGTCACAGTTCCAAAGGCTGAAAATCCAAAATCAAGATGTTGGCAGGGCCATGATCCCTCTGCAAGTTGTAGGGAAAAATCCTTGCTTGCTTCTTTCTAGCTTCTCACGCCAATAGTCCTTGGTGTCCCTTGGCTTGTAGCTGTAGCACTTTAATCTCTCCCTCTGTCGTCAAAATAGAGCTCTCCCTTCATATGTCTGGGCCTCTGTGTCTCTTCTCTTATAAGGATACTAGTCATACTGGATTAATCCACCCTACTCCAGGATGAACTCATCTTAATTTAGTTAATTGCATCTGCAGTGACCCTATTTCCAAATGAGGTCACATTCCGAGGTACTGAATTAGGACTTCAGCATATCTTTTTGAGGGACAGTTCAACCTATAACTATATATTTTTGATGTTGATATGGCAAGGAGGTGGGTAGGTCAGTAATTAAAGCTGTGGCTATTTCTGAGATAACCGATTAAGACTTTTTTTTTTAGCCTCAGAAAAAATGTTAAAAGCATGGAAGGAAATGGAAGAAAAGGCTATCCACTATGCTGAGGTAAAATCACTAGCTCATTCTGTAATTCTTAGAAATTGTCTTTGGTTTCGATATGTAGGGTATTTTTCATGTTATTCCTGCATATCAGACAAAAATCTAGTAGATGCTCTGTGTGTATAGAGGGAAGTACCATAGTTGATAAAACAGGGGCTTTGGGCAAATGAGATTAAACTGAAAGCTCACTAAACTTCAGTTTCCAATTAATGTGCTTACCTTTTTAGTAGGGTTTTAGTAGGGTTATGCAGATTACATGGTAGTAAATAATAAATGGTAGTTATCACTGTTATTTTTATGATTAGTTAGATAGGGTAGCTGTACATCCTGGTTTATACCTTCTAGTTTATACCTGCCTTGCCATAATTAGCAATAGTACTCCCTTTCACTCTCAAAATTATGCTTGTTTGAACAATAAATTATATATATGGTCATGCTAGTTATAGGTCATTCTCTAGGTGGCATATTCCTTCCTTACTGGTTACATCTGTCCATGGTCCCACTAAATTGTTACTCTCCTGGATGCCAGTACTTACCCCAAGGACATGGGTAAGGCAGTAGATATCCTTGGGTAGGAAATCCAGTGTCTTTATATTTCTGCATTCTTTTTCAAGGCACTCAGGAACAAGAGGCAATGAAAAATCATAGAACTGAGATGCAGTGGTTTTGATGGCCATTTTCCCTCTGTCTTGTTAGTGACACATCTATCTTTTTGCTTCTCGGGGGAGAAAGCAAATACTAGCAGTTTACTGTTGTCGGGAGAGAAAAGAGAGACCTAGGTATTAAGTCTGTCCTTGCATGAAAGATTAAGCACCAGAATCCGAAAGATAAAAACACTTGAACAAAATCGGTGTTTTGTATTAAATCATTTAATTCTACTGTTGCAGCAAGTCATTCTCTGAGTTCTTTTCCAGTTTGTGTGGTGGTGAGCCTGTCGTTTCTTTTGTGTTTCATCACATTTTAGGTGGGTGTCATTGGTTACCTGGAGGATCAGATCATGTCCCTGCATACTGAAATCATGGAGCTACAGAAGAGCCCTTATGGAAGACGTCAGGGAGACTTGATGGAATCTCTGTAAGAAAGTCTTGTGTTATTGGTATGAGTGTCTATAATTTTTTTGTAGCAGACGATTCTTTCTGTGTACATCTGGCGGATTAAGCCTGTATTTGTTCTTTTCTATGGTTTTTCTTTCTCCAAATATATTGCCATCATATTTTAAAAGGAAGTTTTTTCTTAGTCACAGGAAATTTTGGAAATAATTTCAGGGTTGACCTTTGCTTTTTTAATCAAAACATCTTTTCATGTGAGTGTTAAGAATTTTTCAAGTATTCTAAGTTACAAACTCTTTCCCTACTTAACATACTTCTGGGCCAAGTTATTGTCCATTAAATGTCCTAAATGAGGTTAACTTCCTAAGTGTCTGGATAGAAATTTCAAATTTTTTTCCTAATCACAGGCCATCATTTTTTCCCATTTAATTGTTTTTGGTGCAAGGATGTTGTATATGTGATGGTAGATCAAAGCAGATGTGAAATAAATACAATTTCCATTTTTATTTATTTATTTTTTGAGAGCACATGCACGAGTGGGGTAGGGACAGAGGGAGAGAGAGAATCCCAAGCAGGCTCCACGCCCAGCACAGAGCCTGAGGCGGGACTCCATCTCACGACTGAGACTGTGACCTGAGCTGAAATCAAGAGTTGGACACTTAACTGACTAAGCCATCAGGAGCCTCTAATTTTGCATTTTTAGATCTTGCTTATGACTCAGTGAAATACTTTCTGTAAAATGTTCACTGGCAATATATACTTGCTTTACAAAAATTTTTTTTAATGTTTGTTTATTTTTGAGAGAGAGAGAGGGCAAAGTGCGAGAGGGGGTGTTGCAGAGAGAGAGGGAGACGTAGAATCTAAAGCAGGCTTCAGGCTCCAAGCTGTCAGCACAGAGCCCAACGCAGGGCTTGAACTCACGGACTGTGAGATCATGACCTGAGCTGAAGTCAGACGCTTAACCAACTGAGCCACCCAGGTGCCCCAATATATACTTGCTTTAAAATGGGATCATACTCTATTCAAATAATATTTTTCATTTCAAGTTATGGATTATTAATCATTGAATTTTTTTCACATACGGAGGTATGGTTTCTGTTTCCTTTTTTTTTTTTTTTTTTTTATGAAATTTATTGTCAAATTGGTTTCCATACAACACCCAGTGCTCATCCCAACAGGTGCCCTCCTCAATGCCCCTCACCTACTTTCCCCTCCCCCCCCGACCCCCATCAACCCTCAGTTTGTTCTCAGTATTTAAGAGTCTCTTATGGTTTGCCTCCCTCCTTCTCTGTAATGTTTTTGGTTTTTTTCCCCCTTCCCCTCCTCTCCGGTCTTCTGTTGAGTTTCTCAGAATCCACATATGAGTGAAAACATACGGTATCTGTCTTTCTCTTCCTGACTTATTTCACTTAGCATAACTCTCCAGTTCCATTCACGTTGCTACAAATGGCCAGATTTCATTCTTTCTCATTGCAAAGTAGGTATTCCATTGTATATGTAAACCACATCTTCTTTATCCATTCATCAGTTGATGGACATTTAGGCTCTTTCCACAATTTGGCTATTGTTGAAAGTGCTGCTATAAACATTGGGATACAAGTGCCCCTATGCATCAGCACTCCTGTATCCCTTGGGTAAATTGCTAGCGTGCTACTGCTGGCTCATAGGGTAGATCTATTTTTAATTTTTTGAGGAACCTCCACACTGTTTTCCAGAGCAGCTGCACCAGTTTGCATTCCCACCAACAGTGCAAGAAGGTTCCCGTTTCTCCACATCCTTGCCAGCATCTATAGTCTCCTGATTTATTCATTTTAGCCACTCTGACCGGTGTGAGGTGGTATTTCATTGTGGTTTTGATTTGTATTTCCCTGATGAGGAGTGACGTTGAGCATCTTTTCATGTGTCTGTTGGCCATCTGGATGTCTTCTTTAGAAAACTGTCTATTCATGTCTTCTGCCCATTTCTTCACTGGCTTATATGTTTTTCAGGTGTGGAGTTTGGTGAGTTCTTTATAGATTTTGGATACTAGCCCTTTGTCTGGTATGCCATTTGCAAATATCTTTTCCCATTCCATCAGTTGCCTTTTAGTTTTGTTGATTGATTCCTTTGCAGTGCAGAAGCTTTTTATCTTCATGAGGTCCCTATAGTTCATTTTTGCTTTTAATTCCCTTGCCGCTGGAGATGTGTCAAGTAAGAAATTGCTGCAGCTGAGGTCAGAGAGGTTTTTTCCTGCTTTATCATGCTTTTTGATGGTTTCCTGTCTCACATTCAGGTCCTTCATCCATTTTGAGTTTATCTTTGTGAATGGTGTAAGGAAGTGGTCTAGTTTCATTCTTCTGCATGTTGCTGTCCAATTCTCCCAGCACCATTTGTTAAAGAGACTGTCTTTTTTCCATTGTCTTTCCTGCTTTGTCAAAGATTAGTTGGCCATACATTTGTGGGTCCAATTCTGGAGGCTGTATTCTATTCCATTGGTCTATGTGTCTGTTTTTGTGCCAATACCATGCTGTCTTGATGATTACAGCTTTGTAGTAGAGGCTAAAGTCTGGGATTGTGATGCCTCCTGCTTTGGTTTTCTTCTTCAATATTACTTTGGCTATTCAGGGTCTTTTGTGGTTCCATACAAATTTTAGGATTACTTGTTCTAGCTTTGAGAAGAATGCTGGTGCAATTTTGACTGGGATTGCATTGAATGTGTAGATTGCTTTGGGTAGTATTGACATTTTAACAATATTTATTCTTCTAATCCATGAGCACGGAATGTTTTTCCATTTTTTTGTATCTTCTTCAGTTTCCTTCAAAAGCTTTCTATGCTTTTCAGCATACAGATCTTTTACATCTTCGGTTAGGTTTATTCCTAGGTATTTTATGATTCTTGGTGCAATTGTGAATGGGATCAGTTTCTTTATTTGTCTTTCTGTTGTTTCATTATTAGTGTATAAGAATTCAACTGATTTCTGTACATTAATTTTGTATCCTGCGTCTTTGCTGAATTCATGTATCAGTTCTAGCAGACTTTTTGTGGAATCTATCGGGTTTTCCATGTATAGTATCATGTCATATGCAAAAAGTGAAAGCTTGACCTCATCTTTGCCGATTTTGACGCCTTTGATTTCATTTTGTTGTCTGATTGCTGATGCTAGAACTTCCAACACTATGTTAAACAACAGCGGTGAGAGTGGACATTCCTGTCATGTTCCTGATCTCAGGGGGAAAGCTCTCAGTTTTTCCCCGTTGAGGATGATATTAGCTGTGGGCTTTTCATAAATGGCTTTTATGATGTTTAAGTATGTTCCTTCTATCCCGACTTTCTCGAGGGTTTTTATTAAGAAAGGATGCTGAATTTTGTCAAATGCTTTTTCTGCATCGATTGACAGGATCATATGGTTCTTATCTTTTCTTTTATTAATGTGATGTATCACATTGAGT
Organism: Panthera uncia; assembly: GCF_023721935.1. NCBI lineage: Eukaryota > Metazoa > Chordata > Mammalia > Carnivora > Felidae > Panthera > Panthera uncia. The sequence continues at coordinate 56,807,720 of NC_064818.1, read as the reverse complement.
GATTTGTGAATATTGAACCAGCTCTGCAGCCCAGGAATGAATCCCACTTGATCATGGTGGATAATTTTTTTTTATATGCTGTTGAATTCAATTTGCTAGTATCTTGTTGACAATTTTTGCATCCATATTCATCAGAGATATTGGCCTGTAATTCTCTTTTTTTGCTGGGTCTCTGTCTGGTTTGGGAATCAAAGTAAGCTGGCTTCATAGAATAAGTCTGGAAGTTTTCCTTCCCTTTCTATTTTTTGGAACAGCTTGAGAAGGATAGCTATTATCTCTGCTTTAAATGTCTGGCAGAATTCCCCAGGGAAGCCATCTGGTCCTGGACTCTTATTTGTTGGGAGACTTTTGATAACTGATTCAATTTCTTCACTGGTTATAGGCCTGTTCAAATTTTCTATTTCTTCCTGTTTGGGTTTTGGAAGTGTGTGGGTGCTTAGGAATTTGTCCATTTCTTCCAGGTTGTCCAGTTTGTTGGCATATAATTTTTCATAGTATTCCCTGATAATTGCTTGTATTTCTGAGGAATTGGTTGTAATAATTCCATTTTCATTCATGATTTTTATCTATTTGGGTCCTCTCCCTTTACTTTTTGAGAAGCCTGGCTAGAGGTTTATCAATTTTATTTTTTTAAAAAACCAACTCTTGGTTTCATTGATCTGCTTTACTGTTTTTTTAGATTTTATATTGTTTATTTCTGCTCCGATCTTTATTATTTCTCTTCTTCTGCTGGATTTAGGCTGTCTTTGCTGTTCTGCTTCTATTTCCTTTAGGTGTGCTGTTAGATTTTGTATTTGGGATTTTTCTTGTTTCTTGAGATAGGCCTGGATTGCAATGTATTTTCCTCTCAGGACTGCCTTCGCTGCATCCCAAAGCATTTGGATTGTTGTATTTTCATTTTCATTTGTTTCCATATATTTTTTAATTTCTTCTCTAATTGCCTGGTTGACCCATTCATTCTTTAGTAGGATGTTCTTTAACCTGCATGCTTTTGGAGGTTTTCCAGACTTTTTCCTATGGTTGATTTCAAGTTTCATAGCATTGTGGTCTGAAAATGTGCATGGTATGATCTCAATTCTTTTATACTTATGAAGGGCTGTTTTGTGACCCAGTATGTGATCTATCTTGCAGAATGTTCCATGTGCCTTGAGAAGAAAGTATATTCTGTCGCTTTGGGATGCAGAGTTCTAAATATATCTATCAACTCCATCTGATCCAATATATCATTCAGGGCCCTTGTTTCTTTATTTATTCTCTGTCTAGATGGTCTGTCCATTGTTGTAAATGGAGTATTTAAGTCTCCTGCAGTTACCACATTCTTATCAATAAGGTTGCTTATTGGTTTCTCTTTCCTAGGGAACAGCGTGCCATTGATCTGTATAAGCAGTTAAAGCACAGACCTTCAGGTAAGACACTTTTATCACTGTACACAGGCATTTTAGGAAACCAGTATAAACTTAACAAATCCAGGGGATTGGATTTTAAACAAGCTGCAGGATAAATTCTAGTTTTGGTATTGCTATAGATATGTTTATGGTATAGCATATGGGATTTAAGGGATTAGGAAGGCAAAGCAACAAGGAAAACAGAAAAATTTTTAAAGGGAAGTGCAAGGAAGGAATGAAAGAAAAAAAGGGACTCAAAGAAGGGTAAAAGGAAGCAAGAAAATGTGTGGAAAGATGGAAAAAATAAGTGCCACTTAAGATTAGAGAGGTTGGAAAGAATTTGATATGGTGGGTTCAGGTGTGGAATGATCAGCAGAAGGCCCATGTGCTAGGCCAAAGTAGGTATACCTTGAAAATGATGCCTTTGTCTGCACCTCACTACTGCTTATTACACTGGCAAAACAATTCGTGTTGAACAGCTGCTGAATACAGAGCATGATCTATTGGCAAGAGCATTGGAGTGATAACTGGAAGGCTTGAATTCCAGATTGGGCACTTTATTGACGACATACCTAATTTTCTTGTATCTCATATTCCTCTTCTACAAAATGGGGCTGAAACCTAGCTTTCCTAACTCAGTGAATGTGTATAGTGATATATTTGAGAGACTGTTTGTGATAATGCCTTGGAAAGTATAAAGTATGTATCTACAAGAACTGAAAAGGTGAATCCTGTGCCCTAATTCACTACATATACCTAAATTACAAATACATAAGTAAAATAAAAGATATGTTTTATACTTTAAAATTTATAAACATATGCAAATTAATATACATATGAAATTCTATTTTAATAAATAACATGATGTCCTTTACATTGGTTTTTGGTGGTGTGGAATTTGTTCAGTTTATTTCTACAGACATTTTTGAGGTATATATATAAGATACATACCTAACCCTGCCTGGGGGTCAGGGGTAGTTAGAGGTGGTTTCCTGTAGGAGATGACATCTGAGATGAGCCTTAAAGGATAAGTAGCAATAGCTAAGTGAAAGGAGATGGACTCTTGTATATACAAATATAATCAATAAAGACATGTACGTGTAATACTTAGCATGTTTGAAGAAATGCAGTGGTTGGATTGTAGAGTTTCAGGAGAGAAAGGCTGAATCAGATGTGGCTAGATCATAAAGGATCTGGTATGTTATGGTAATGAGTTTGGATTTCATCATGATGGCAAAGAGAAACCTTAAAAAGTTCTATAGTAGAATGGCATGATCAGAAGCATTTTGGAAATACTGCTCTGGTAGTATTTCACATAATGGATTAAAATGTGTCTACACTGGAGACCAGCATTGGTTATGAGGCTATTGAAATAATCATAACTCAGTATAGAGTGGGCCATGAGCTAAGGTAGAGAGCCTGAGCTGTAGATGCTGGGTGAGAGGAGGGTAAGGGCAAGAGAGACATTTAGGAGGTAGAACTGATAGTGTTGGGTGATGGATTGAATATGGGTGGCTGGGGCTGGAGTAGGGAGTCATGATGCCTCTCAAGATTCTATGGCAGCTAGGTGTACATGGTCAGCAGGACCACTTGCTATAATGGGAAGTGTAGAATGGATGATGGTCTTGATGGGAAAAGAAGATGAATTCATTTTTGTACATGTTGATGTTAGGGTGTCAGTTGGATATTCAAGTAGAGATGTCTAATAAACAGTATTAAATATATATATATGTAGGTATGTATATATAAATACACACACATACACACACACCCATATATATGTATATGGATTTAGTAAACAAGTTGGGGATAGATATGTAGCCATTTAAGAGTGATCAGCCATAGGAGTAGAGTAATTATCCTGAAAAAGTAGGTTGAGTATCCTCAAGGATGGAATCCCAGGGAATACCAACATTCAAGAAATGGCTAAAAGGAGAAGAGCCTCCAAAGGTGACTGAGAAATGACCAGAATATGTAGAAGGAATGATACGATAGGAACAGGACAGAGAGAGTTTCAAAAAGAAAGTGTTCAGTAGGGTGAAATACTACAGAGGGTGTGGGTAATAAAAATGATGATGAATATATTCGTTCAGCTTACCAGTTTGGACATCATTGTTGATCTTGACAAAATATGGCCTTTTGGGAACAGAAATCTGATTATAGAAGGGTGAGGAAGGAATGAGACAGTAAGAAATAGAGAAGCCAGTCAGTCTAGACCAGCAGTTCTCAATGTCTGGTTCATGAACCCCTGAGGACTCCTGAAACCTTTTCAGGGAGTCAATGAGGTCAAAACTAGTTTCATAACACTAAGACATTATTTGCCTTTTTCACTATGTTGACATTTTCACTGATGCTACAAAAGCATTGGTGGGTAAATGGTTTACTCCTTACTTAGCATTAATCAAGGCACTAGTACCATCTATGCAGGTAGTCATACTTTTCACCACTATGCATTCATAGTTAAAAAAAAAAAAAGTTTCATTTAAGTGTGTCCTTGATAAAATACTAAGAATTTTATTTAAATCTCAACCCTTGGGTATATGTCTTTTAAATATTCTGTGTGATGAAACAGGAAGTACTCCTAAAGTGCTTCTGCTACATACTAAAGTCTGATATTTTTCTTAAAGCCACTGTGGCAGGCATTTTCTCAAAAATTAATGAAGCATGACCACCACTTTAAGGGAAAAAGCCAACAATGTTAGTTGTCTGTGATAAAATTCCATATTTCATGCAAAAAATTCAAATTTAGGAAAACTGGTACCCATCAACTGAAATTTGTCAGCTTCTCAATACTTTAACTTTTTTGATGAGATCAGTGGTGAGATTAAAAAAACTTGCAGAAAGGTAAAATAAGGCCAGTTTTCTCACTAAAAGTTTTTGGAAAATAGTTTTTAATAAAAATATGTTAATAGGTAACAAGTTTGTTGTTATTCTTAAGTAAGTAAATAAATACTTAAACTTCTTAGTTTAGGGGTGCCTGGGTGGCTCAGTTGGTTAAGCAGCTGACGCTTGATTTTGGCTCAGGTCATGATTTCACGGTTCTTGAGTTCAAGCCCTGGGTCGGGCTCTGTGCTCACTGCGCAGAGCCTGCTTCTGATCCTCTGTCTCCCTCTTTCTGGCTGTCTCCACTTGGGCGCACGCACGCTCTCTTTCTTCCCCCAAAATAAACAAATGTTAAATAAACAAACAAACTTCTTAGTAAAGGGCCCCTGAACAGGGGCTGGTCCCTGAACAAGCTTGAGAGGCTGACTCCAGAGAATAGTGGGAGCAATTAGGCTTGCTACCACTGAGGGTGAGTGTGTGGGTACCCACACTTTTGTGAGTGTAGGGGTTGGAAGGTTGAGAGTCTTACTGCCTTGTGGCCTGCCATCCTAAAGTAAGTGGGGTTAACTGTTAACAGAAGTGATGGGGTTAACAGAAGAGGTGATGAGGGCATAGATTTAAGGACTACGCTAATGATTTTTAAAAGCTGGTATGTGCAATGGAAGATGTTGCTGATCCATAACATTTATTAAGAATGCAGAGCAGAAAAAAAAAAGAATCCAGAGCAGAAGTGAAAACCTGTGAATCAATAGTGACCACAGAGGAGATGGTAGTATAATATTTTTGTTGCTGGTGTTTAGTGGTATGGCTGCAGGAACTGATAGAGCAGATGGTTAGACTGATCCAGGGTTAGGATTTTGCTCAGAAGAGGACAAAAAAGTTCAAGGTATTGACAGAAAGTGATTTAAGTGATGGAAGTTGTGGTTAGAATAAAGTATTGAAGTTTAAGATTTCCAATAGAATAAGTCTAATTCTTTTTTTCCCCCCTTGAATCAATATTCATTACTTGTAGTCTTCTGACCAATGAATTGGGTATTGCAGGTAAAGACATACAAAATTCCATCCATTGGCTCAAATTAACTTCCATAGTAAGTGATAACATTTGTTTGAATTATTTTTTTTAAAGATTTTATTTTTTTTAAGGGTGTTTTTATTTTGAGAGAGAGAGAGAGAGAGAGTACAAGTGAGCAGGGGAGGGGCAGAGAAAAAGAAAGAGAATCCCAAGCATGCTCCATACTTGGGACAGAGCCAGAGGTAGGGCTGGATCCCACAACTTTGAGATCATGACCTGAGCTGATATCAAGAGTGGACACTTAACCGACTGAGCTACTTAGGCACCCGCCCCTGGATTATTTTTATAAAAACTTTGCAGTAGTCCTGTCAGCATATTAACATATCATAGAGCCCAGAAATAAACTTGCTATCCAGGTTGCTTCTTTGAATTGATCATTACCTTGAGAACAAACTAGTTGTAACCAGTTTTATCTCTTATTGGTGTTTATATAATCATATTTGATACATGGTCTCTAGTGTCTTCTCTGCCTTAGAGTTGATTTGAGACTCTAGTTCAGCTGAAAATGGTAAAAAACAACTTTCTTCATTCTGTATGTTGGAGAAAGTTAATGTTCTGTGATCTCTGACCATCTAAGAGAGCTAGTACAATGGGGAAGCTGTCCTGGTCTACAGGATTTAGGAAGGAGTGCTGTTGGGAGAGAAGCCTGTTTGGAGCCCCTGTGTCTGGTTGTTGGTAAGGGAGAGACAAACAGGGACGTGTGTGTGGAATAAACTTGAGCTATGGGGGAGATCTTTGCAGTGATAACAAAGGACGTTGAACTTTTTAAAAAACCTTCTTTGGTACCCCTTTCATAGTAAAATGTGGGTAACAGTAGTAGCCATCTCCCAGGACTCCTGTGAGGGTTAAATGAGAAAACTGAGTTGGTAATAACAAATAATATTTTTGCATTTGAGATTAATTATTGTCCAAGGAAATACTAGCATGATCTATGAGCAGTCTTCCGGTTTTTCAAAACTTTAAATACCACTTCTGAAAGATAACAATTAATGCTTTTGTTGTTGTTGTTGTTGTTGTTGTTGTTGTTGTTGCTGTTGTTGTTGCTGTTTTAATTGGGGTACCATCTCCTATAAACTGTAGACCTCACTGTGTCCACACAGCCATTTTCTTTGAGAACATTTGTCAGCTGGCAGTTTAAGATGTCATACTACCCTCAAACTGAACTGTCAGGTGTCTATAGGTCCTTTTATTAGTGCATCATATTTGGCTTAAGTCAGTCCGCTTTTTTTCAAAGTTTTCATGGGCTCTAAACAGATAAACATGAAATCCCAAGCAACCTAGTTGGGTCAAGGGTCTCCTTTTCAACCAGTGGAAGTTTGATGTATTGTCCTGCTGTTTCTAGATAAGTGATGTTAATTATCCAAGAAAAATTGATCTCTTGGCCAGAAAATTGCATTTGTGTCTGGGGTTTGGGTTAATATGGGTTAAAGGGAACTAAACATATTCTTCTTTTTTTTTTTTCCAATATATGAAATGTATTGTCAAATTGGTTTCCATACAACACCCAGTGCTCATCCCAAAAGATGCCCTCTTCAATACCCATCACCCACCCTCCCCTCCCTCCCACTCCCTATCAACCCCTCAGTTTGTTCTCAGTAACATATTCTTCTCAAAACAGACAACTAAGGTTTGTTGAAGATAGAGTGATAAATTTATATATGCTTTTTTGTTTGTTTTATTTTTGAGAGAGAGTGTGTGAGTGGGGAGGAGCTGAGAGAGAGGGGGACAGAGGATCCCAAGCAGGCTCTGTGCTGACAGCAGTGAGCCAGCCCTGTGCGGGGCTCCAACTCACAAGCCACGAGATCGTGATTTTAACTGAAGTTGGATGCTCAACCGACTGAGCCACCCAGGAGCCCCTGTATATGCTTTATACAAACACAAATACACATACTTTGTGTTTAGATATATAATTATTTATATATTATAATCTTAAATTTTTAATCCAGTTTTAAATTTAAATAGAGATGCTTATTAATTAAAATTAGTTTCAGATTTTTAGGATTTTTTTGTTTGGAGACTGATATGTTCATGCAGAAGAGAGGTTATACCTACTGACTGAGATCTTTTATAGATCACTCCTACAGCGACAGCACAGAAATGGTGAAGATCATTGTACATACTGTTCAGAGTCAGGACCGGGTTCTCAAGGAGCTGTTTGGTCATCTGAGGTAGAGAAATTGTTTTATTTCCTACTGAAAAGCCAGGGTACTTGTATCATGTTCCTTTAAAGTGTAATATCCCTTTTTGGTAAATACACTAGACCCAGGAAGGTATCTGGCAATACCTTGAGTAACTGGACCATAGCTGTGTGCATTTAGGTGTCCTGTTTGTGTGTATTGCTTTGGAGATCAGTCACGAAATCTGATACGGACTGTGATTCATTTCCCCAGCTGGGTGTGGGAGTATGGTGTCTTGTGGGGGAAGGGGATGTATAATTGTCTGACAGTGATTTCATCTCTCCAGCAAGTTATTGGGCTGTAAGCAGAAGATTATTGATCTACTGCCCAAGGTGGAAATGGCCCTCAGTAACATCAAAGAAGCTGACAATACTGTCATGTTTATGCAGGGAAAGAGGCAGAAAGAAATATGGCATCTCCTTAAAATTGCCTGTGTAAGTAACTTTTAATGAATTATTTAACGTGACATTGATTTGCTGGTATTCCCTGCAAAAAGGATTTTTTACCAGCATGATCTGATCTGGGTCCTTTTAGATATGTGTGGATTTTGTGTTAGGTTGATGTTCATGTTCTTTGCTTGGTGTCTGACTGGCAATTCAGATGCGGGATTTCATGATCATCCTTCATTATTTCTCTCCTCTGCAGTCTCATATTTACTCCTTCTAGCCCTAGACCACTGGGGTATCCCAACCTAATTTGGGGGTAGACGTGCCTGACCAGTTAATAAAAGTAATCCTTTGTTCAACTGGTTTTTGTTTTTGTTTTTGTTTTCTCCAACTAAAAGTGGAATGAGAAGGGGTAGCTACATTTGGTTTTAGTCAGTGAAGAAAGGGGTCAATATATAAAGGTGGGGAATAGTTTTGTACAGAAATACTCTGGTTGTACATATAGTGGTAGAAGTGTAAATCTTAGGAATATTATAGGAAATTGTATGAATCAATGGAGGTGCTTGCCTATAATCTTTTTATTTACTTTTTTCCCCTTCAGACACAGAGTTCTGCCCGGTCCCTTGTAGGATCCAGTCTAGAAGGTGCAATAACCCCTCAGGCATCAGCATGGCTTCCCCCAACTTCAGCAGAACGTGAACATCCCCTGTCATGCGTGGTAACTCCTCAAGATGGGTGGGTTCACTTTGCAACAATAGATAGTTATCAAGTGCAGTGGTAGGAATGAGGCAGGAGAACATAGTGGTTAAAGCATATCTTTAGTGCCTTACAGACCAGGGTTGAATCTTGACTATCCCTTTGTAATAACCTTGTGCAATTAACTTGATTCTTTTTTTTTTTTTTTAATTTTTTTTAAATGTTTACTTTTGAGAGAGAGCCAGTGTATGAGCAGGTGAGGGGCAGAGAGAGAGGGAGACAGAATCTGAAGCAGGCTCCAGGCTCTGAGCTGTCAGCACAGAGCCTGACGCAGGGCTCGAACTTGTGAATCATGAGATCATGACCTTAGCCGAAGTCGGATGCTCAACTGACTGAGCCACCCGCGTGCCCCAATTAACTTTGTTCTTTTAATGTGCACACTTCCTCACCTATAAAATGGGAACTTCTGTGAAAATTCAATTAGATGATGTATGAAAGAGCTTGGGAAGTAAATATTCAGTAAATGTTATTTATTGAGCTCAATCCAAGTTCTAAGTTCTTTCTCTGTAACTGGCTTATGAATTCTTTTACCCAAACTGTTTCTTCCTTAACCATTTATCTCTGAGAAATTATGGTCTTTTGTATTTGTATTTATCATTTTCGGGTCCTTGATCACCACCCCTCTAATGAATTACTGAGTTTAATCTACTCTGTTTTATAACTTAGTATTTCTAAAATCAGACTTTTCAATGCCTTAAATCAGTTTTGCAAATAAGAACTCGTTTGAAATCCTGTATTTTCTTTTATTAATTCCTGCTCTTCTGCTAAAAGCTGAATGACTATCCATTTCTGTTATTTTTCTCAGCATAAGATGTGCCGTATCCAGAGCCAGTGGCTCTTTGCTAGCTTGTGTATTGTCGCTTTTCTCACAACTCATGGAGACCTCTACAGCAGCACCAGCATTACCTGGAAACTCTGCCCATAATTAGTTTTGCAGAAGTGCAGCCATGTTACATCACTGCTCAGGAGGTCATGCAGTTGCACATTCTGTACTCTACTTTTATGAGAGAAAAGCACATGGCAGGAAGGAAAGCTGATACCAGGTATTTTATGTTTTTAAAGAAAGCAAGTTGCAGGGTATATCTTGGGGGTCATTAGAGATTTGGCCCAATGCAATACATCCAGCTGCAGCATAGGCTATAATTTGATTGACTTTAGGAAATACTCCAGTAAACAGAGTTTAAGCAAATAAAATGTAATACATTCCTAACCTTTTTGCTTTCGTTAAAGGCATTTAGGTTTGTTAGGGGATGCTAATGGTTGCAAATTTCACCTCTATATAGGTAATTTCTAATTTGAGGTTGTGGTTGTTAGCAAAAGCATGTCAGACAGGAGTTTTAAATATATTTTCCAGTAGGAATACATTATAAAGTAAAATTGATTTCAGTTTTAATGTACACATAGTACTTAACCACCAAGGATTGGGATCTGTAGGCCTCCGTGTTTTCATCTGTTGAACACGAGCTAAATTAGAATTTACTTCTAAGCTTATAGTGGCTATCATCCTTGGCCTAGAACTGGTTCTAGTAAGGAGAGACTGAGAGTTGGTAAAAGGTGAGGATAGAGGCCATGCAGAAGAGGAAAGTGGGCAAGGTGGAAACCAGAATCAGGATTTCCTTCAAATATAAATTTCCAGAGATACTTGTCGGTTCTGGGCATTTCCCCTGTGACACTGTTCTGCTATCCTCAGGAATCAGCTTGCTTGTTTTCTTTTTCATTGCTGTCACCTGTAGTTTCCAACCACCGTTTTCACATTCCTTGATCTTTTGTATCTTCACCCCTACATTTGTGTTTCTGAAGTAGGCATACTGATGTTTTCACTGCTTGTAAGGAAAGGAAAAGGAAATTTCCAGAAACAAAAAGAGATTTTTCATCTGTCTGTGCTGCAGTTATCTCCCCACCGCCTAGTTACTGTTTTCGGGGCGGGGGGGGGGGGGGGGGAAGGTTGTATGTAATCACCACTTATATTTCAGAGGGAAGTCAGATTGGACGTACAGTAGACTTCTTATCATTAGAGCTGGGCAGAGGCAACAGCTTGGATTAACAAGTAGGACTGAAGACTGTAGGAAGCAGCTGCATTGGGGTGCTGGGTTGCAGGGTTGCAGGAAAGCCAGTGATCATCCTGACCCTGAAGACCAGAAGGTAGAGGAAGTTCATATGCTCCTTTGAATTTGAAAAGGCTTTGTTTTTTCATCATACAGGGAGACTGTAGCACAAATGATAGAAGAAAATTTGAACTGTCTTGGCCATTTAAGCACTATTATTCATGAAGCAAATGAGGAACAGGGCAGTAGTATGATGGTAAGTTTTATATGGATATGGGTGTGTGTTTTAGGTTTGTTGGATGCAGCGAGCTTTAAACTTTCCATGTGAGCCCTATCTGGCATTTGGGATTCACGTGGAGAATGGAAGAAAGAGAGCATTTGAGGAATATCCTTGACCTCAAATCCCTCTTCTCTTACTCATGGGTATACTAGCATTGTGTCAGCACTAATCTTCAACAGTAGCATATTTGGTCAAATTAAATGAAGGGTGAACATTTTTTTGCAATGTGACCACTGAAATTGAATGGTTTGTACCTTTTTGCTTCAGCACTCAATTTTCTCTAATAAGATGGAGCAGGATTTGTACTATAAATCAAATCTAGTAACCACTGTGTGCAAAATGAATGATGTTAATATAGCTGTAATTAATAGATTTATATAAAGATTTGGTTACTGTGAATTATTGATTTGTTAAAACTTGGAGAAACTATAATAAAAATGTTTACTGAATTAACTTTACTACATTTAGTCTCAAGGTCAACTCTTTGTATATCCTCTTATTAATTATTTACTTCCAATACTTATGAAAACTCTTTGAAATACTTTTTTAATTAGCAGGAAAGAAGGTAAACTAAACTCTCAACTTGTAATTTTACTTATACTTTTGATTTTTCAACTTTTTATTATAACAGGTCCAAACAGAAAACTTGCAAAAAGTAACACCCATAAACCTACCACTTATAGTCAACATCTAATTATAACTTTTTCATGCCTGGTTTTAGAATCTTGATTGGAGTTGGTTAACAGAATGACTTGCTACTTATTCACTGTCCCCAAACCTATGGAAGTTGTCGCAGCACGTGTTGGAAATTTGTTTTTCTCCCATGAAATCATTCTTCAGACACCAGCAAATTGAAGAAATGACTATGATCAGAAAATATGCATGATTTTACAAGGACAGTATTTTCACTTTGGGTAATTTTAATCTCTGAAGAGACAGAATCTTAAACGTTAGTGGACTTGTTTAAATACGATAGCTATTTAAGCACAGCAATCCATTTGTTTTCAAACTTGATAAAACGTTTAACTGACTAAAAACATCTTTTGTCATTTAACTTTTGGGCATAAGGCCAAAAGTGTGTGTGTGTGTGTGTGTGTGTGTGTGTGTGTGTGTGTGTGTATACACATAAATATATATGACTAACATGCATTCAAGGTAAAAGTTGTTTGCCTTTGTTTCTTGTGGAAGAGACTGCTCACAAGTAAAACTGTACTTCATGAAGATTAAACTCTACCTCCTTGTGTTGCATTCAAAAAATGCTCTTCCTGGCATCATAAGGAGTTAACTTAATAGTTTCATTTTTACTGCACATTTGACAGTATCCTTTTTTTCTTTTTTTTTAATGTTTATTTTTGAGAGAGACACAGAGCATGAGCAGGGGATGGGGCAGAGAGAGAGGGAAACACAGAATCTGAAGCAGGTTCCAGGCTCTGAGCTGTCAGCACAGAGCCCTTTGCAGGGCTTGAACTCACAAACCATGAGATCATGGCCTGAGCTGATGTCGGATGCCTAACTGACTGAGCCACCCAGGGACCCCAGCATCTGTGTCTTTAATACCAGTTGATTCAAATAAATCTTGTTAAATGTGCTATGTGTATATGTATTTAAGATGTACATTTAATAATATCAAGAAAATGCCGTTAATTTATAATATGTTTGAAAACTGTTGTTTTTTCATTTGTAAAAAGTGGGTCATTTGTTTAATGAATTTTTCATGTTCTACAAATGTATAAAGATCTACACTCTCTTATCTGTAATTCCAAATATAAAGCTTTGAAAACATTTTTCATAAGCTTGGTAACAAAACTCATTTGCTTGCAAATCTAACCTGAACTGATATTGAATCTGCTTATCCCATTTAGTGTGAATATTCATTTATTTTGCTGTGGAAATAGTAACATGTTTGATTATTGGGGGCGGGGGAGCGCTGCCACAGACCCTGCTGGGTGTTTATGGAGGATGGTGTATGCACTGAATTACTTTTCTAAAATCTGAAAATTTTTTAATTCTGAAACATTGGGCCCTAAGGGTTTCAGATAAAGGATTGTCCATCTATCATCTATTAAATAAATTAGAAGGTCTTTTGTGTTTTTTAAAAAATGTGAAATGCTTTTATATTCTAGACAGTTTTCCACTTTGTGTATTAAATGATTTTTAAATTACTTGTAGAATCTCTATTCATTATGATCAGATTACAACAGAATGTTTGAATATGGTTTGGGAATGTGATGGTTCAATGAAGTGGAACTGAAGCACAGAATAACATAACAGGCCCTCACTGTACTTTCCTTAGGAATTAAACAGGACTTATAGTAAAAACAGCATTGGGTAGCTTCTTTTAATATCGTATCGTCTTTTCTCCCGTCACCACTTTCCATGTCTAAAAACCATACTCACTCATATCTTGCTCTATAAACTGAGGTCTTAGTCACACCATCCTCATTTTCCTAGTAGTGTCATTTTCCATCATCTAAGTTTGAAATCTTGGGGCTGTCTTCTAACTTTTTAGTCATCTGGTACTACTGTTTCTCTAAATATGGAAATTGTGTCTGCTGTTTTAATAGGCAGCCTGTCCCTTGCTTCTCTAGTTCTAGGTATGTATGTATTTATTTATTTTGTTTTTATTTATTTTGAGAGAGAGAGAGCAGGGGAGGGGCAGAAAGAGAGGGAGAGAGAGAATCCCAAGCAGGCTCTGTGCTGTGAGTGCAGAGCCTGACATAGGACTTGAAATTCATGAGCCGTGAGATCATGACCTGGACCAAAATCACAAGTCAGATGCTTAATCAACTGAGCCAATTGCCCCTATTTTATTTATTTATTTGTTTATTTACTTACTTACTTATTTATTTTAAGTAGGCTTCATACCCAGCATGGAGCCCAGTGTAGGGCTTGAATTCCCAACCGTGAGATCAGGACCTGAGCTGAGATCAAGAGGCAGACTTAACCGACTAAGTCACCCAGATACCCCTCTAGTTCTAGAAGGTTTTAATCAATGAAACATTTATTGGATACCTGTTGCTTAGAATATTGAGCTAGATGGTAAGATCAGAAACCCTTAACAAAGGCATTACAAGAATGCTTATCTGGGAGTTTGAACACTGCAAGCCATCCAAGCATTGAAATGATTATTAGAGAAATTTATTGTTTAGATGACTGCATATTTTCTAAATGTCACTATAATAATTGATAAGAGATCTGTGTTTGGGTGTGGCCAGTTTATGGTGTGGCTGGGGTGACGTCAGGGTAGCCTGATCCATGTAATACAGGCAGGTGTTCTGACTCAGTACAGTAAATTATAGTGAGATCACCTCAGACTTGTTTCTGATGCATGAGTTGACTATTTTTTTACTGGGTCACACCTTTTCAGAGTGGAATGGCGATTGTAAATGGTATACATTTATTTCATTTTCTAATTCCAGCAATATTACGAAAAACTAAGAAAATCAATCCAGAAAACGGGCTGGAACAAGTTGTTTTAACTTCGTTTTGCTTTCTGGAAGTTAAAATAGCTAAGCTTTGCTAATATTATATGCCTAGAACAGACAAGGTCCCAGACATTTGTAGGTAATAAAAGTCCTATGAACGGTACAGATAAGTACATTTATTGAAGGGAGAGGGCAGAGTGGTCTTGTTTTAATGAAGGCTTGAAATCCTATTTACCACTTCCCATTTCCACTGTTACTACCTTCGTAACCTTAGGCCTGCAGTTTCCTAACTGCTTGGCTTCTCTGCCTCCATTCTAAGCCATTTTGCAGCTATTTTGGCCCTAAAGTACTGTTTTCCCACACTTCTCTGCCCAAGGCTACAGGGCCCCGGGACCCTCATCTCCCTTGTCCGGTTTTGGTCCCACTAGGCTTTGAGCTTACAGGATTACTGCCCAACCTACTTTAATACGCTACCTTTATTTCCCTTGTGTTCATCTCATTCCCATCTCTACTCTTTAACTTTGCCTTTTTTGTTTTGGGTAATATATGCACATGACCCATAACTTGAAAGAACAGAAGACTGCAGTACAAAGAAAGTCTTTCTGTTCTCTAGTCATTCAGCTCCCTCTCCTTGAAGAAAAACTGCATGCAAGCCTCTCAAAATCTGGGCCTGGCCAAACCTGTTATACCACTCCTTTCCATCACTCGGGCTTCAAGAAAGGTGCAATACTCTTTGAGCTACCTGGATGACCCCCTTCCCCCAAACAGACACACACTCACGTGCTTATTGTTTCTATTGGGATGGCCTTCATAAAGCCCTCACTGGATCAATATTCTGGCACGTTAATCGGTGCTCAGAAAAACACCTGAAGGATGAAAGATGTGGTCAGATTGAATATCTTCCTCTTCTGAACTTCTACAATACTTTTATTGCAACAGGTCTATTGCTCCTGAATTCGTGCAGGACCCGTGCCTGAAGCATGTGGTTGTCACAAGGTATAAATCACAAAAGGACAAACGGAGCAGCTACCACAGAGCACGGGAGTGGATTTCTGCACAAGAACAAACTGACCAATCCCTCGTCCCAGGCGCCCTCTCCTTCCCTCTATATCTCTGCTTCCTCCACACTGCGGACTTCCCTTCTCTTTTCATAGCAGGAAACCAGCCTTGCGCAGAGAGGAGCGCAAGTACCACCGCAGGCGGGCGGCCGGGAGAATTTTGTCCCGCCCGCTCCCCGTCTCCTAGTGGCGCGGGGAGAGTTACGTCGGCGTGCGTGGCTGCGCAGCCGCAGTGCCGGGCGAGTGGGCGGGGCCGGCTGTTGGCGGCGGTTGGCGCGGCCCGGGAGGCGGCTGCACGTGCAGGCGGGGGCGATGCGTCACTGATCGGTGAGGCGCGGCCTTAGGGTCGGCCTTCCCCTGGTGTCTGCGGCTGGCCCCTTCTCAGTTAGTGCCTTCCGCCAAGGTTGGGGGTGGGTGCAGCGGCCGTTGAGATTGGGGGTGTCAGGACGCTCACCGAGTAGGGGCGGCCCGCGGCCCTTTTCGGGCGGAGGGGTTGGCGAGGGAGAAGTAGGCTGTGTGAGGAGGGAAGTATGCGAGAAAAGGGGCACAGAACTCTCTGGCTCGCCCTGCGGAAGGAGGCCGGGTCTCCGGAGACAGGGTGGAAACTGGGGGGCGGGGGGGGGGTGGCGTCGGTACTCACGAGGCTGGGGATCCTTTCCTCCCCCATCTAGGAGGAACAAGGATGAATATGACTCAAGCCCGGGTTCTGGTGGCCGCAGTGGTGGGTCTGGTGGTTGTCCTTCTCTACGCCTCCATCCACAAGATCGAGGAAGGACACTTGGCTGTGTACTACAGGTGAGCAGCGTGTGCAGTCAGTTCAGATTCCGGAGTAGGTTGAAAGGGGACTCCCGTTAAGAGTGAGTCTACGAAGTTGTCCCCTCTTGCAGCATCGGGGAGCTCTCCAGTCCTAGGAAGTGATTTTCGTCCCAGCCCTAGGGGAGGATGAGGGTCAAGCACCCTCTAAGTATTGGACAGTTTTAGTGCTCTCTGCATTTTGTGCAGAGGTTCAGATTTTCTACATTTATTCCTAATAGACCGCAAACTCAATTATTTGTGGGAAAAACGAAGAAGGAAGAAAGAAAGGCAGTAGTCGCTCCACTGTGACTGAAGAGGTAGATAAGTCATTGCTATATTCCATACAGCTGTACGGGCTTTTAGTTTGTAGTCGCAGATGCCATTTAGAAACTCTGCTCTTGTTTGTGGTCGTTTCTTCGATTTTTTTCCTCTGATAGCCCGTAGTGACTGGTTTTGGCTTAGGAGGCCATGATGACCATGACAGTTGTTATATCCCTGGAACTTGAGAGACATAAATATAGCATTGATGGGCCATCCTCCTCCCACCTTACCCTTTCTTTTCAAATTGAGGAAGGGAGTAGCGTGGGATGTGTTGCTGTCTAATTGAGGTAGAATAGCTTTTCCTTCAATGTAGTTACAACCAGTTCCTTTTGATGTAGACCGAGGACAGTTTGGAGAAATTGCAATAATGTATTTGAAGGAACTTCAACTTTACTTTTAGATCCATCCTGAATCTTAGAAACGGTCTTTCCTGTGAAGTGCTAGTTTCAAATACAATTTTAGTGATAGGTCTTAGCAGATGGAGATCTAGGATAACAAATGACAGATTAATTCATATTTCCATCTGGTTCAGCGTTGTCTTCCTAATGGTAAAACCAAGGAAGGAACATTTCAAGGTATGGCTCTCAAAGAATTAGAGACAGACTTCAGTTCATTTTTTCTTAGTTATTTGTTATGAATTATTTGCAAACTTATTAATGTTTTCAAGATAAGAAGGCAGGTTCTATGGATTTACTATTCACTATGTAAACAGGACTTCTTTTTTATACCTGCCTGCCAAGTGCCTCCTTTTTAGAATTTCCAAGATGTACTTTCATATTTCTCACATTTCAGAATTTGGTGAATAAGCCCACACTTATATACTGTTTATAGTTTTATCTTTTCACCCTTCATCTTTTCCATGCCGAGTTTTTGTTGTTATTTTTAACACAGACTTTATGCCTCCAGTATTTTAATATAGGTAGGTAGAAAAAAAGAGTCTTGAACCTCAGAAATTTTCTCTTTATTTGAAAGTTTGTGTTCTTTTTTCAACCTGGTGATGAAATGTATTATGTTTTAATAGGGCTCATGTTATGTACAGTTAAAGTACAGCAACTGAGAGCCATTAGAATTTTTTTCACAATTATTTCTCAGAAGCTTAAAGATGAGGGAGGATCCTTTGTACCGAGAGCAGTGCTAGAGACCCAGAGGTATCCTTGTTTGAGCTTATGAAACAAAGTGTAACATTGGCAGTTTAATTTGATCTTTTTCACCTTTGGCAGATATTTTAGAGACCAGTAATTGTTCCTCATGAGCAACTCATATTAGTGAGGCTTTAGTAGGTCCATAGCATGAGTGAGAGTGAATATTTATTATAGCATTTTAGATTTGGAAAGAGGATTTCTGTCTTTATAATCTTGTCAAATTGAAACATCTTTTTGCAGGGGAGGAGCTTTACTAACTAGCCCCAGTGGACCAGGCTATCATATCATGTTGCCTTTCATTACTACGTTCAGATCTGTGCAGGTGAGTGATTCCTAGGGAAGCCCCCACGCTGGGTAGACAAGTGTGACAGGAATAGTTACCACACTCATGGGTGGAGGTGGATTTCCTTATTGCTTAAGCAAATGGTGGTATTTACTTAAAAGCAGGAGTTACAAAGTTCAGAGTACAACTGTCACAGCACAAGTTCTGGTTTTGAACCACCTCACTCTCTCGAAGTGTGTTAGAAGTATGAGCCAGGCAACTTGGAAGGACCCACCTCCCCCATCTATATAGTGGTATGCAGCATGGTTTTTGTTTCTCATGTCAAAGTAAAATAGGACTTTGAAACACAGAAGTACAAACCAGTGATTACTTGGTTTAGAAAGGTGTTTGGTTTCCATAGAGACCAGTTCCTGGGCCACTGTTAACCCGGAGGATCTGAATTTTTACACACAACTTTTCTACCTGGGACATTAAGCACAATTTTATATGGAACCTTTTTGAGTGTTTTATTTTGACAACATCCCAGAATATTTGAAATAAGCATCTGTCCGTTGAAAACAGTATCTTGGCTATGGGAGACACTTAGTAAATATCTTTTGTTATAACAAGATGAAAAAACAGGATTAGATTGTGCCTAGTTTTGCAAGCTCAGTGTGATCATACATCTTTGGATTCAGAAGTTTGTGTAGTATCTGCTGTTAATTTTTCCAGAACTCAGGAAAATTCAATGTTTTTAATCTTGTAATTTAAGTCTAGGCTTCCTTCTAGTGAGAGTTTCATTACGAATACTTAAATCCTCCAGATTTCCTTCCAGTTCCCTTTTAGATGGCTTTGGGCAAGAATTGTGTCCATTGAAGTGAAATGTAGTGTTCTTCTCCTAGTCAGACTTATTTCCATATTGTTTTCCCTTGTTTTTTCATTCTTACCTTGGTTCATGTTGTCGCCTCTTCTCTCACCAACTCTCCTTCATTACTGCTCTCCTATCTCAATCTTGCTAGCCTTTTAAAGTCTCACTGCAAATCCTTCTTCTAATCTATAGCTCCTAAAGTCTGTATGGTAAATGTTGGCTCTTAGTCATGTTTCCTTTAGTAATGTTGCTTGTACTCTCAAAGTTGCTTTGTGTATTTTCTTTCCAGAGAGTCTCCAAACTTCCTGAAGGCAGAGGTTGTAACACATTTGTATTTCTGACCTTTCTGCTTATGAAAGTTGTTAAATTGAGCTGATTTCTTAGGAAGCAGTATGGTGTAGTGAACATGGGGCCAGAAACCTGGAGACTTAGGTAATGGCTCTGGCTCTGGCACTAATTGGTTACATGACTTTGCAAAAATGACTTAACCATTGTTATTCCTCCATGAAAGAAGGGGTTTAAATTACATGACCTCAACAACAGCCCAGTCAGTAATGATGTTATCAATGGCATCATCAGACCCTTATAGATAAGGAGCTTTTTAAAAATCTTGTTCAAAGTCAGTCAAATCTGTTTCTGCTTTCTTGGAGCTTAGTATTTTGAGTCATACTGATGCGGAGATATATAAAAGATACAGACAGTAAACATTAAAACAAATTTAAAGGTTAACTGCATACAGCAGATATGCAGTGTATATGTATATATACATATATAATAATAAATTGTCAAACTGTTAAGACATGAAATTTGTAAAAAGATTTTAGTGTAAACTAATATACATCTACAAAATATTAAAGGCTGGATCCATTGTGGCTAAATAGTAGTGCTCTTTCTTCATATGGGACACAATAACATTCTAGGAAAGGATTACATTAATAAAACTTTTAAGAAACTGTTCTTATAAGAACAAGACAAATTTATTTTTAGGAATTTTTGGAACGCATGAGAAGATAACCTGTATAAACAAGTGGCTTAACGAACTTGGCAGTTGAAAGGAATGTATAAGTAGCATCTCGGGAAATGTGAAATCCTGTATATGAAATAAAAAGAAAAAAAGCTATGCTTAGGGAAATATAAAAACTTTCAGCCTTTAAAGTATATTACATAACTAAAGACTTAAAATTTTTTTTCTATGTTTATTTATTTTTGATAGAACACAAGGCAGGGGAGGAGAAGGGAGAGAGGGAGACAAAGAGTCTGAAGCAGGCTCCAGGCTCTGAGCTGTCAGCACAGAGCTCGACATGGGGCCCGAACCCACAGACCATGAGATCATGACCTAAGCTGAAGTCAGTCGCCCAACTGACTGAGCCACCCAGGCGCCCCTAAAAAGACTTAAAATAAATATTCATACGGGGAAGATGATAATTTTGGAGATAATTTAAAAGAACTATAAAAGGACATGAAGATAGGATATTGAGGATTTAATGTTTGAACTCTTTCCTAGTTCTTTAAGGTTAGAGAATATCCTCTAGGTTTGTTTTTTGTTAAATTTTTTTAATGCGAACGCGTACACATCTGGGAGGGGCAGAGAGAGGGAGACGCAGAATCTGAAGCAGGCTCCAGGCTCCAAGCTGTCAGCACAGAGCCGGACCCCGGGCTCAAACTCATAAACTGTGAGATCATGACCTGAGCCAAAGTTGGACACTTAACCGATTGAGCCACCCAGGTGCCCCTATCCTCTAGGTTTAAATAGGGATGTATATTAAGAGTTGACGTGGAATATGGAAATTGAATTTGGTTAATGTTTTGAAGGAAATAAATTGAACTCCTCTCTTCACCTCCCCTCACTGTGCCTAGAACCTGTCACTAATGTTTACTGTCACCCTAATCTCCCAACCCTAGGGTTATATTCTATTCTTTTCTCCCCTGGAATGTTATATACAACCAGTTATTACAACCTTCCTCTGTTAGGTCTCCTGGACTGGCAGCTTTCAATTTCCATGGCCTTTACTACATTAACTTAAATAAATCAATACTTTAGCTTCCTAGCTGGTTTTTCTACCTCCAGATAAGATGGATAATGAGGACTGCATCACATATAAGCACAGGAATTAGGAAAAAACATATTTTGAAAGGTTCATTTGGTGGCTATATGTTAGATGAGCTAGGGAGAGCCCAAGCCCACCAGTGAACATTTAGGGCCCACTGTCTAATTTCACATTCTCTTCTCAGAATTTGCACTCTCCTCTATATCGCCCCTTTTGCTCCAGGCAAGCCAGCTTGCTTCCTATCATTATACATGTGGTTTGTCCTTAGTTGTGTGTATTTGATAGGATAGCTCCTTTTTTAAGTTTTTGAAGCTTTATTAAACATTTCAAATAACTGTGAAACAAACACACCAGAAATAAAGCTCCAGAATAGCAGTCCAGATGTTCCTCAAGTGTATACTCATGGTCCCATTTCCTAGATGGACTGCCTCCCTTCACACTCAGGCAAGAGAAAGATGGGTGGTTTGGACTGGAAAGACAACAATGTTGGTCCCTATGGGCAGGGCCAGGAGAAAGTGTCATTTGCCAATACTTGTTACTTAAGCGCAGAAAAAGCAAAAAGCCAGTGACGGTCACAAGGTCTTCCTGTGTGTTCTTCATAATGTACAGTCTATATGCTCAGGACTGAAGAAGCTCCTGGCACGAGGAGCTATTGAACCTAAGATGTGTTCTTATTTCTCTCCCTCTAGACGTGGCTTATAAATACTTCACCTTGGAGAGCTTTCCAAACTATTATTCTACTCTTTATCACTTAATACCTAGCAATTCAGTTTATAATCTGTTATTGTGTACATGTCATCAATTGCTTTATGAGGATTTTATGTCCTATGTGGGATTGTGAGCTTTTAGAAACAAAGATCATGCTTCCTTTTTTGTTCGTATTCCATAAAGTAATATGTTGCTGTATTCTTAAATAAGGTTCAGTGTATCCAGAATATGCAGTGGAATTAAAGTGCAGAGCAGAAGTCCTAATGGTAGTATCCTTGTGGGTAAGCCATGTAGTTTGCAATCCTAGGCCAGCTCCAGGCAAATAAGGGACTCTGAGAGACTAAACATTGAAACTTTCTAAGGGTGCCTTTTTTTTTTTTTTTTTTGGCCCCAGCTCCCACCCCCAATCAACCTTCCCACTCTGGGTTGTCCATATGCATCTTGATTGGGACATTAGCTATAAAATATTTTGTTTTATTTTTCATATCTACTAGGATGCAAAAAGAAATTACTCTGATAGCTAATCTTTGGGGACTGAAATTGTAATGGAGCTCTTCTGTACTTACCTCTTAGCAGTTCTCTGTAGGTTTTCTTCTGGGACCAGTAGTTCTTTGACAATATGTGTCCTGAGTATTCATGAAATATTTTTCTTTTCCTCAGACAACACTACAAACTGATGAAGTTAAAAATGTGCCTTGCGGAACAAGGTAAGCTTTTCTCCTTGCTTACTAACCTCTCTTTAATTCAGATGGAGTTTCTGTCCACAAACTGTGATTACTTAAACTAATCTCTCAGATAGACATGATAGTAACCCAGGAGGATTTCTTTTCTGGGATTATTTGAGTAAAGCTGTGTCTCCGAGCTTTCCATCTTAGAAGCCATTTGGTACTGGAAAAAGTAGTTTCGGAACCGGCAGACCTAACTTCATACATCAGCACTGCCCTGTGTGCTTTATTGACTTTTTTTTTTTAATAGACTTTATTTTTTAGAGCACTTATAGTTTGATAGCTAAGCAAAAGGACAGAGAGTTCCCATATACTCCTTGTTCCCATACATGCCTTTATGGATTTAGTTAGGCTTAGTTTTCTTGTTTGTTAAAAGTTGGGTAATAAGACCTATCTTGCAGAGTTATTGTGAGGATTAGGATTAGTGTACATAAAGTGCCTAACCAGCACTTGACTCAGAGTATGTACTCAATAACAAATAGTTCAAATGAAATCATCTCACTTTCTTGTCATCTGTACTACTAAATGCTATCTAATTAGAGTTTCTGGTTCATGAGGTCTGGAATGAGGCTCAAGAATTTGCATTTCTAGCAGAAGTTTCCAGGTGATACTGCTGCTGCTGCTGCTGGTCTGGGGACCTTACTTTGAAAGTCTCTGCCCTAAAGAGTTTTAGGGAAAGAACAGCAAGCAAAGCCTAAATTATTTCTAGAGTATAATCAGAACATTGAATTGTGTAACAAAAAAAAAAGAGTGTAAAATTCAAGGTATTTTTTTAAATGCCCTATTTCAAATGACTGTCAGTATTACAAGCCTGTAAAAGAGACTTGGCCATCTATGGACGGACAGAAATGCTTATAAAAAGGGAGAATTTCCCTCTGTTTTAAGTTTATATATTTGATATCAGGTTCTTCCTAGATCTCTCTGTAACTCTCTTTTATGGATTTCCTTTAGAGAGGACTCAAAATTGGCAGCTGATGAGATTTGGGGTAAATTTTATCTTCATGCTTCCCTTATTTTCTCAGATTTTTTTCTGTGAGCAGGTATTACCTTTTATATCAGAAAGAAAATGTCCTTGTAAGTTGTTAGGAAGACTTAGTTGTTTAGTTTCAAAATCTCTAACTTCATGAATCTTAAATTGAGATTCACATGTACCTCAGGGTCTGTGCTAATAGGCCAGGAAGTACAGGAAGCCATTACTTAACAAGACCTATCTTTCTGGAGTGTCAATTTTACTTGAGGGTTTGAGGAGAAAGTCTTTTTTCATATTAGAATAAATACAGTTTAAAAAGATTAAAACTCCTCATGAATTATTAAGATAAGGCAGGAGACCAAAAAAAAAAAAAAAAAAATGTCAGCCCGTGGCTGGTCTTAATACACCTTGGGGAACCATTTTACTTGGTCCCTTGATGGAAAAGTTTGAGAAGTGTACTGCGTTAGCTGTTGGCTTCAGTTAATAAGGGCAAAGTTCCTAAGTAGCCCTACGTTACACATTTAGTCTTCATGTGAGCTGATTTGATTGCTTCAGTTACAGAGGTGAGACTTGGTTATGAGAGGAGCCAGATTAAATGTGTACAGGGACGTTTGAGTGGTGATTGAGTAGTGGTTATTTTAATTAATGAGTAGTGTATGACTTTAGATTTTCCTTCTAAATTTCTACCATGTGGGATATGTTTGACAATGTGGGAATCTGGGATTATGATAAATTTTATTTAGCTCACACTTTTTCCATTTCTTTGTTTTTAGTGGTGGGGTCATGATCTATATTGACCGAATAGAAGTGGTTAATATGTTGGCCCCTTGTGCAGGTATGGTACCCATATATTCTGTTGTTTTTATAGTTACAATTAGAGTATTTATATCTGAAGAGATTCCTTAAGGAATAAAAGGGTAGTTTTAAAGTTTTATGACCTCATTCATTTCTGATATATATAAAAAAATGAGAATCTTTTCTATTTCTGGGAAATGGTGGCAGAAACAGGTCACAAGTCCTAAACAGAGTTGACTTTCTGTAACTTTATGTGTTACTCTTCTCTCATCTGAGTTTTCGAAGAGCAAGATGGTCATTGATTATTTCTAGAGTTTCTAGAAAGTAGCATTTTATCCAGTCAGGATGAGAGAGAATTTTCTTGCATGCTAAAAATCTGTAACAGATCAGAACACATTGATTTATAACCATAGAAAGCTTCTAGTTGAGATTTGCTATAACTTGTAAAGTGATCTGAAAGTTCTCAGTATGGGGAAAACACTTGGTAAAAGATGAAAAGCCACAGAGATGGAGTGGTTACTATTCAAATCAAAAACTTAGAAGTTATGGAGAAAGATTTGCTTTTTTTTTTTTTTTATGTTTGATTTTTTTCCCCCAACTTTTTTTTTTTATTGTGGTAAGATACATATAACTTAAAATTTACAGTCTCAAGTATTTTTCAGTGTACGGTTCAGTGGTATTAAATACATTCACAGGGGCACCTGGCAGGCTCAGTTCATAGAGCATGTGACTCTTGATCTAAGGGTTATAAGTTCAAGCCCCACAGTGGGTGTAGAGATTACTTAAAAGTAAAATCTTAAAAAAAAAAAATTCACATTGTTGTGCAACCATTAACGCCATCTACCTCTTTTCATCTTGCAAAAATGAAACTACCCATTAAACATTAACTCCCATTTCCCTCTCTCCCCAGCCCCTGGCACCTACTGTTCTGTTTTCTGTCTCTATGATTTTGCCTACTCTTAAGTACCTTATAATAAGTGGAACCATAGTATTTGTCTTTTTTGTGACTGGCTTATTCACTTAGTATAATGTCCTCAAGGTTCGTCAATGTTGTAACATGTGTCACAATTTCCTTTTTTTCTAAGGCTGAATAATACTTTGTGTATATACCACATTTTGTTTGTCCACTTATCCATTGATGGAAACTTGGAGTGCTTCCACATTGTAGCTATTGTGAATAATACTTCTATGAACACAGGTGTATGTGGGTCTGTTTGAGACTCTGCTTTCATTTGAAAGATCTGCCATTTTATCTTGATCCTTTTTATTAAAATTTGCATGTATGTTGATACGTACAGGATACTGTGTTTGACAAAAACAGCTTAAAAAGGTGAAGTTAGAGCCTTTTCCTTCAGGGTTTTTTTATTGTACTTCAGAAGACATGATACCAGCACATATATATACATAGATGTGTGTATGTATTTATGTATGTTGGAATATAAGGTCATGCTAAATTTCATGGCACTGGTACAGGCACAAATAGCAAAAGAATTTCAGAGTAGAGAGCAAGCTGTATTACTGTCAAGTGGATTTGGATTATATATTTCAGTGATTATTTTCCTTGTCTTTTTTTTCCATCTACTTTCCCTGGTTACAAATCAGTGGAATGGATTATGATTGGAAAAATAGACGAAGGGAATTTATTGCTGGTTCTCTAACCAGAGATAAGGAAACTGTTGGATCAACAGTTCATTTGGTAATGACCAAGCAAATGAGTTAGTCAGCAAGTATTTATTGAATGCCTATCAGTTGTGATCTGGAATCCAGTTATACCTGATATCCTCCATGGGAAAGCCAGTAGAACTCGTCTTTGGGTCTGAAGGAAGAAAGCAATGTTTTAATAGGTAGAGCATGGGTCTGGTGTGATCTAGTATGTGCCCTTAGGCACATTTTTGAAATTCTGTTTCCTATTATGCAAAATTTGGAGGGTTTTTTTGTGGAAATTAAGTGGTAATGTACATAAATTCCCTGATATAAAGCCTGGCCCAGTGAATGTTTGCTTCTTCTCCTTTGAGCCTGGTATCTTTTTACAGCCTTTAAAAACTACCTTTTCGTTGGGGAGGAGATGGGCTACATGGGGAATGGGTACTAAGGAAGGCACTTGAGCACTGTGTGTTATATGTAAGTGATGAATCACTAAATTCTACTCCTGGACCTTATCTTACACTATATGTTATCTAACTAGAATTTAAATAAAAATCTGAGGAAAAACAAAAAATCACCTTTCCAAAATGGTCATTTGCAGCTGCTTCCTTCTTTTATTTCCACTGTTCTTCAATTGATTCAGGCCCTCTTTACCTCTTAGCTAAACTTTTGCTTTGCAGTAGTTGCCTTATACTTGCCCTGCCCCACAGTTCATCTTCACACTGCTGCCACAGTACAAATGTGATTGTGTCATGCCCTTGTTTGAAAATTTTGACAGTTCCTTATTACCTCCAAGATAATGTAGACTCTTCTTAGTATGGAATTCAAAATTTGCCCATTAGAATTGCAAATGTAGTAATATCTGGAAAATTCAGCACAAGAAATGCTCAATGTTTGTGAATTGTGTTTCATGTTTTCACTATTCTGTTGTCACTTTTTCTCATGTATATTATAACTTTTACCTTGGCTGAATTAGAAGGTACATGGGTAAAAATGGATTGTACCTTTCCTTCAGTGTTTGATATCGTGAGGAACTACACTGCAGATTATGACAAGACCTTAATCTTCAATAAAATCCACCATGAACTGAACCAGTTTTGCAGTGCCCATACACTTCAAGAAGTTTACATTGAATTGTTTGGTGAGTGTCTTATTTGTTTTAAATATGTGAATGATGAGTTGGAAATCTTAGTCAACTCTGTGGACACTATAACAATATTAGTAAACATTATGTTATTTCAGCATTTCTTCTGAATTTATAATAGAGCATTTGTCTTTAAAATATTCTTTATCTGAAGTTTAAAATTTCTTATTAAATTAAGCAAATAGTTACTCAAAAGATATTTTAAGAATGAGAACCATTTTCTGAAATGCACTATGTATAATTTGATAGAGATTAGAAAAAGATCATTATTTATAGACTATATTCTGTTTTTTTACTATGATAATTTAGTGAAAATTAGCTTTGTTGTTATTTTAATAGATAATTTGAGGAAATTTAGTAGAAGTCTGTTTCTTGGTGTTTCCCAAGACCCACCACCATGTTTGATGAATTGCTAGGAAGACTGACAGGACTCAATATATGTTCTACTCTCACCTAAGATGTATTATAGCAAAAAATATACAAAGTAAAATCCAGAGGAAGCCAGGCACAAGCTTCCAAGAGTCTTCTCCCAGTGGAGTCATGCAAGGATACACTTTGGTATTAAACGGTGACAACACATATGAAATGTTGTCTGCTAGGGAAGCTCATTAGATACTTAATTCCCAGAATTGTTATTGGAAGCTAACATACAGGCATCCTCTGCCTAGTACATAACAAAATTCCAGACTCCCAGAAGGAAGGCACATGTTCAGCATAAACCACATTGGTTGTATAAACAGTTTAGGCACAGTGAGTCATTCTTACCAGTTCCTGGAATAGTGGAAATCCTTTCCAAATTCAAGTTCCCAGGCGACAGCCAAAGGCCAACTTACAGACAAGCCTTTCTAAGGATCACAGCTTCAGGACTGCTATGTTAACTCTTTCTGCACAAGTTACTTTTCATTTGTGATAGTGAAAGCTGTGACCCGTGATTGGGCTGTTGCTGTTGGTTGCTCACTTCTCCCTCCTGGAATTCTTAGTGAATTTCTTACAGGCAGGCATAGGGATGGTTAATCATTTTAGAGATCTACCAATTGATCCCTCATTGATGATTCACAACTACTAGGTATATGAGACAACTGTCCTGATTTGTCACATCACTGGTCATTTTAATAATGGTGAGAGTACTATTGAGGTAGAAAATTTATAAGTTAAAAAGCCAAGTGAAGTGATAGCTTTATTGTCCATTCTTGTATACTTCAAAGACCTTCCTGTGAACTCTCCCCCCTCCCTTTTTATTAAAAAAAAATTTTTTTTAGACATTTATTTATTGTTGAGACACGGGGCGAGACAGAGCATGAGCAGGGGAGGGACAGAGAGAGAGCAAGAGACACAGAATCTGAAGCAGGCTCCAGGCTCTGAGCTGCCAGCACAAAGCCTGACACGGGGTTCAAACCCACAAACTGCAAGATCATGACCTGAGCCGAAGTCAGAGACTTAACCTGCTGAGCCACCCAGGCACCCTTTTTAAATCCAAAATAATGGGCAGAGGTCCATGGAAATGAAATTTAGTTATTTGGAGATTCGGGTTAAGGATTGAGGATAGGAATTTGGTTTTTATGATAATCAGGACACATATTAAGTAACAACACTGAATTAAGATATTAGAGACTTAGAGTCTCCATTTATTGGATAAACAACCTGTTTATCATTTTTCTTCTGATAAACAACCTGTTTATCATCTTTCTTCCTTAATTTCTTTGTTTGACAGTTCTTCACGTTTTCTCCTATACAAAAGGAAAATTAAATATAAGTTTTAAATATATGTAATAATTTATACATTTATACTATGTAGGTAGTTTTGTTTTCATATATATGTGCAGTGGTTTAAGCTTTACAAAAGAACAGTACCATGGAAACTTTAGGTCTAATAGTGATTGGATTTTTTTCAGTGTTAATACAATGAAAAAAATTTTTTTGAGTATCATGAGAATTGTTGTTCTTGGCCTCAAAAACAGATCAAATAGATGAAAATCTGAAGCAAGCTCTGCAGAAAGATTTGAACATCATGGCTCCAGGCCTCACCATACAGGTAAGCCCTTTTCTTAGGGAAAATCTCTAGGAATTTTGAGGGCTTTGAATTTAATTGTTCTTTCATTGGACATTGTTTATTCAGCAGTTATTGAATTGAAGCGCTAAGGTATTTTATAGAATAGCTTTCTCACTTTGACTTTAGGTCTCTGCAAAGTAAAATAGTCTTGTAGCTTACCCTGGGTGTCATTTTCTTCTGAACTCTTAGAAGGAACAGATAAGCTGAGAGACTCTTACAAGGAAATGAAATTCGTGCGCTGCTTGTATGTGAGGCATTATTAAGATACAATAATGGTGATAAATCAGTGTAAGAGTTAAGGCTTTAGTCTCAGTAAGATTTTGAACAACGATTTCAAATATAAAATTTGAATAATAATTCTATCAAAATAGATGTCATGTATGATTAATTGATATATTGATTGGATGATTATTGCTGTAAGAGTTTAGAGTTATAGAATATTTCAAGAGAGTCTGCCTGGAAACGACTATGATTGAGTTGGGATTTTAGATGGGAATGGAAGAATTATCAGGATTTATATGGGGGGGGGAGGAATAAGGAAGGTATTTCAAGTGGGTAGCATGGCCTGAATGAAAGTAAGATAGCAGGTGAATTTGGTGGCCGTGGTGGTGGCGGCTGTGGTATTAGGAGATAGAATGGTGAGAGATTATATGCCTGCTTTTGTGGGTCAGTATATTTTCAGATTGGGTTGAAATCCGTAAGTAGATTCTAAAATCAATTTTAGTGGATCATGACCAGCATTGTAAATAAAATGAAATTGAAGAGGAAAAGAAATCAGAGCACATGACATGTACTAAGTTTGTCATTCTGTGAAATTTTTTTTTATTTAAGTGTGTAGGTGTTTATATTGGGTGTCACTGTAAAATACATGTCTTACTGTGGTCATGGTCAATAACATTAAAAGGTGTTGCTGTAGATCTGGATTACCTGAGAAGTGGTAATATGGCTTCTCTAGTGTCCTTTCTTAGAGTTTCTAGGAGATCTGCTATTGTGGTGACGAATGTTACTGAATGTTACTGAAGCTAAAGAGAAAACTTTTCTTGGTGTCACATGTCCGAAGTGTCACACCATTGAGAATGTACCTTCACTGTGAGTGATCATATGTGAGCTCAGAAACAAGACTGGAAAGGTGGTGAGGGTTTTCCCTTTTCCCATTCACACTGTGCCATTATCTCTGACTGGTGCCTGAGGGGGTGTTGCCAAAGTTAAGAGGTCATTTGAAAAGTCCACAGCTAACTTCATAAAATCCTCTTGGTTGTCCATTCAGTTGTGGCTGGAGTTGCTTTTCAATTTTAAAGGTAAAAAATATGAAAAGAAAATAAAGATAAAAAATATGAATGTGACAGATTCTTAGATTCTGCTCAGGTTGTTACTTGGGAGATGCAGCTCATTCTTCTTAACAGCTGCCTAGAATACTTTGCCTTATATTACATAATTAGTTCTCTGTTGCCAATTTTTTGCTATTAGTAAACAATAGGGTAGTGAACATTCTTGACACATCTCCTTGTTATGTACAAATTATCTTTCAAAAACCTGTATAAATCTTTATTTTTACTAACAATATATGTGCATACTTGTTTCTACGTAAACCTCACAAGCATTTGAAGCAATTAGATATGCTAATTTTTGCTGTATGGAGTGATGTTCTATCTCTCTTTGATTTGCATTTCTTTAGTTATTAATGAAGTTGAGCATCTTTTGATTTTTTTCCTTTGGCTGTTGTGTCAATTGCCTATTCATATCCTTTGCCCACTTTTCTGTTGTATTGTTTTAATTTTCTTACTGATTTGTCGTATTTTGTATATTCTGAATATTTTTATACAAACGTGTTCTGTGTGTTGTAAAGAAATTAGATATTGGGAAAAAGATGAATAGTAAAATGAAATTTACCCATAGTCATACCATTGCAGAGATAACAGTTGTATTTTTTTAGATTCTTCTTAATCTAGAGGAGCGTATATTTGTTTATAGGTATAAATAATGTTAAAGTGGAATCATACCATAGCTGCTTTTTTCACTAACAGTATATATAAGCATCTTTTCAAGTCAAAAATATAGATTCACTACATCATCACCTTTAATGGCTTTATTTAATTAGTCTGTGGTTCCAATTTTTACTGTCACACACGTTGCAATGACAGGGTTCTACAATCCTTCCCTTACAATAGATTCTTTTTTTTTCTAGTTTATTTATTTATTTGTTTTTAATTTAAATTCAAGTTGGTTGACATACAGTGTAGTTTTGGCTTCAGGAGTAGAACCCAGTGATTCATCTTTTACATATGAGACCCAGGGCTCATCCCCCAAAAGTATGCTCCTTAAACAAATTATTAAGTGTAGGATTGATGAGTCAAACTATATGCCCTGTTTGGAGGCCTTTTGATACATATTGCCAAATGGCCTTTCAGAAAATTTTAGTATCTTACATCTGTCATCATTAGTGTTGGTGAGCTGTAGTTTCCTACACATTAGATTGTGAGTGTACCCAAAAACAGATGCATGCCCACTCTCCATCCTTTCAGAGAAATTATTCTGGTATTTTCTATTAATTATCGAGGTTGAATGCCCTAGGATATTTCTTGGCCATTTGTATTTCATTTGTGAATTATGTTAGTTATTACAACTCTTAAATGCATGGGAAACATTTCTCCTAGTTTTTTAGTTTTTTGTTGTTGTTGTTTTTTTTTTTTTTTTTTTTTTTTTTTT